>NC_057773.1:2775421-3142837 GCF_014825855.1 Bombus pyrosoma | reverse complement strand
AAGATTCCCACCAACGTAGAGCGGCGGTGGACTTTGCTCCAGATGGGAAAAACAGCCTTTTTATGATGAACATGTGTTGGGTTTTTCCCGTCTGATGACTGTCCGCTTTCTCCGTGATTTTTAAGAGCGCCTAATAAACTCAAGGACTTTTCCAAGACCCAGCCATAAACTGAAAATACTTCTCGAATTAGAGAATTCTCCAGACATGCAATTAGACTGGCAAACATGTGTGGAGACAATGCAGCTAAAGGCTAATGTCTTTATGGTGGGTCATTGGGTCTATTGAGAATCGGGATGGCTGTAGATTGACCGTTGGCGGCCAGGTAGCGAGGGCTGGCGTGCAGATGTCCCGCGCCACGTAACACTGAGATTTGTTAAAATGTTTAATTTAATTTGACGTATATATAGATTAATGTCAGTTAGTTTAATAAGGTTATTAGAGATACTTACTGGATTGAGGGAATCTTTAAAAAGAAAGAAAAGGATTCGCCCTATTCTCAAATCGACAAAATGGAAACAAAAATAGAGAAACCACAAAGAAACAGAAGAATCCAGAATAAACAAAGAGCACGACAATACGTTGCTTCTAACAAACAGTTTGAAACGTTTAATTGATTCGAACAACAAAATTGGCCTGAGTACCATGGCGGGATACGAAGATTTTGTCTGGGGCGCAATTACTCGTATCGCTAACGAGCGCGGGGCACGCAAACGGCTTCGCCCCTGGTAACCGACCCTTGGCGAGCCGATTTTCGTTCATTCGGATTAATTAAAAAACCACGGCACGAAGCATTATCCTATTGACGTTGTTTCATTACCAGGGCTGAAACGACGCGCGGCTTCGTCGGAGCCACGATCCCGCAAGATTGTATCGCGCATGATTTACTAACTTTTTGCGCAAAGATAATGGGCCCGGGGCCGAGAAGTGAACCGATAGCCAATTTCTTCCGCCGATATACTCGAACGATACAAGAACGAAGCGCGCGAGTGATGCGCGTACGCATGCGCGCAGCTTGCACGGTAATCTCGTTTTTATCGGGCTCTCTCGCAAAATCCTCCAATTAGCGCGCATAACATTACCGTAATTACAGTACCTACCGAGGCAACCGCAGCATCATCATATCGATAGGGTTAATACGCCCTCGAAAAACCGTCCAGGGGCCCCCCATTTTTTTCTCCTTCCATCAAATTATGCACCACGCCTGCCTTCTTGTCCTCCAACCCTGTTTTCTTCATCTTAGCCCTCGCGCGTCCTCGCGTTTTTCACCCTTTCAATCCTAAGATTAACGTCGTACAAGACGCAATATTTGACATGTTGAGAAACAGTGTAACTCGGCCCCAAGAATTTATTTATTTTATTTATTTTTGTGAAAGCACAGATAAAGAAAAAAGAGATATTTGTTCATATCCAAACACAGCGAAATTTAACATCGAGCAATTGTACCGTGACACGTGCAGGTTTGTGGATTGGATTGAAACAAATTCTCTGAAATTGGAGACTTGAACACTTTATTGGAGGTAATGGGAGATCGATGTCCTCGTTCACCGTGCGCATCGATGTGGCTTGGTGATTTTTGGGTATATAATTGGATTGGGGAATATGTAATTTCTGGATTATGGAGTTTTCTGGTTTTTCCAATTGAGGCTTTTAAGTCAGAAGAGAGAAATGTACACAGCCACGTTGGATTCAGTGAGCGACATGATCATGTGCATTAATATTTCTAAGAATTATTTTTATATAACTGTCATATTGAAAAAGATTTGTAGATATTTTCTTTATGGTGACATATGCTTATAGGATTTCCTAGTTGGCAATTATTTTGAACATTCGTGTAGAATATATTATTTCAAACGCAATATGGAATACATATATAAGATATATGTATGTACTGACGTATATGTCAATGGCACACGTTGTGTGTAGGTGACATGTGTTACAAACCACCACGGTATAGGATCGTTTAGGAATTGGGGGAGAAAAGGAAGTCAAACATAAAAATCGGTTTTCTGAAATATTAGAAAGATTATTTTAAACAAGAAGTATTATTGGACAGTACGTCTAGAATAAACATAACAACTAGCTATAAAAGTGTAATCTAAATGAACCTACGTATCTATCGTTTTTTAATCTCCTAGAAGATCTTCCTGCATCTCTCTTATCAATTTCTTTATTTATCGATCAATTATTAATTTCGCGATCATACAAATTTCTACTAAAAACCATTTAACAAATTAAATTTAAAAGAGTATTATCTATTAATTGAAAGGAACATTACCTATCTTTGAACAACAACAAAGCAGGATTGCAAGTGAATCGCCACACGGAGAAACACATTTGAAAGATTACGCGTATGTTACAGATAACGTTGGTCTAAATGCTGCAAAACTCTCGCGGATCTTAAGCTTCCTTTACGATTCTAAGGTCTCCGGATCTGCAGGGTAATAAATCCAAGGTGCATTAGGAAACTTGGTAAGAATACAAGGCGCGTTACACGTCGCTTGTAACAAACTATACAATAGCTCCACGCTGGAAACTGGAAGCCAGCACCCGTATCGTTCTGGAGTGACAACCAGCTTAAGATGTAATAAGACTGCGATAACAAGCAGAGTTCCCGCACGGATCGTACTTGACAACACGGTTTTACAGTCATTCCGCTCTGGATAGCAGCTCGCTAGATTTGGATTTAATCCTTCGCCTCTTGCGATACGCACGCACAACCTGCAACATCTTCAAACAATGCTTGACGCGTTCTAGACTTAATTGAAACATCTTCACGACGCTCAACGATTGACGAATGCCACTTTCTCAGGCTTGTACGATGTTATAACAGTTCGTTAAAATTGACTTGCGCTACTCGAATCACGTTTGAAAAGTCTTGCTGGTACTTATCGTCAGTCATTTCCTTGAATATAATTATGTACAGATTTACTAATCGTATAATTTAGTGTTGTTTTTCTCTGGGATTTAGAATTTTTAGTATTTTCTTACTAGATTTGCGACATGAAATTATGTTGGAAATTATATTAATTGCTGAGATTGCCATTCGTATTCCGAGCATTGATGTATCTTAGCTTCTGCGATAAATATAAAATTCGATTTCGATTTCTTCTATAACTATATTTTGTGTGGTCTTAAAAAATTAGACGGCTTGCGAACCGTTTGAAAAGCTTGTGATTCATTAATTTATATATATTTTGTAGACTAATATTCATAATCCATTAAATGTCGATATAATTTATAAAAATTAATATTTGATTGTAATTGTTTATTTATTGTTGTAATTTTTACTGATTGTTGTCCCTGTTATCATTGTAATATAATAATCCGCGGTTTTCGATACACAGTACATTTGTGATAGTAAGAAAGAATTGATAAATTCCAGAGAACTTCCCTCTCAGTTTTCTTATTTCTCGATCCATCCTATTTTCCTTATTTCATAATCAACGTCTATAAAATTTTATATCACAATCAAATCGAAACACCTCGCCTCAGTTTCAATATCCATAACACGTAAAAAGGATAAATTTACCCCAAAACAACGGAATAAAACTACGCAACAGAAATTTGCATAAAAATTCACGGAATATGTATATCTAACCCTTAAAAATGCGATAGCTATAGGAAAGTAGAATATTTTCTAAGTAGTACTATTCACAGAAACGCGAAGAAAACAGTGAAAGCGAAAATCATACAACAAAATCTTAAAAGGACTAGTAGAATTAGAACATCGAAGCGTCATAAGTGTATAGGATATTTATGCAAGTTCGTAATTTTATAAAGACTAATAAAGGAATAGAATGCAAGCAGAAATTCGTTTTACCTATTACATATTTTAACTGGTGCTGATAACATCGTAATGATATATATTTCTTTATTTATTTTTATTAATTTTTATTTATTTTATTTATTCACTTATGTATTTTATATATTTTTGCATGTTACGTGCATTCTGTATCTTTCTCACTTTTTCCCCCATAAATACATAAAAATCCGCAGTCACAAGAAAACAACAAAATATGTAACAAGTATAACACATCCAGGAAGAAAATCTCGTCACGGAGGAATATCACTGTGCACGCAAAGTTCCCACACGGTGTAATTAACTCAACAAAGTCTGCGTCCGCCTTGGTAAGTTTCTGAGGGGGTGGCTTACAACTGTCGTTGCCCACGTGCTCTGCCTCCGCGTATCAGAAGGGTTGGAAGCAGTCCGCACATAAATTTAGCTGGACTAGAGCCGCAGATGCGAGTCGTCGTCGTCGTGGTGACTTGGCCCGCGACCAAAGCTGATCGCGTTACGAAGTAGCGTGGTCAAAGTAATGGGGGCGCCTTCTCCAGGGTTTCATTATTTTTGAGAAACCGGCGGTCATCAGACGGCAACTTCGGGCAAAGAATTCTTAAAGATCTCCATCGTCAGATCTTTATTTTTCCATTTTTCTTTCCTTCTTCTTGTTTTCCGATTATATTCTTGAAATCATGAAGATCTTCCTCGTTTATGTTCTAGAAGATGGGAACAACTTGCCGAAGAAAATGAACGTTTTAGTTACATAAAAGAAGTTGCTCCAGGTCTTTTATAGTTTACGTAAACGTTATACCTGACGAAGTAGAGTATAACGTAAGAAGGTATACACAGTTATGCGCGAAAGTTTATGTACGCTTTATAAAAATGAACATCTTTATTTGAATAAAGCGGACCAAGATTTTGTACGATTTGCCTGAACTTTGTGTATCTGATGAAATAGGTACATACAATCGTCTCGAAAGATCTATAAACATTTTATAAACAGGACAGCTTGTTTAAACAAAACATCTATAGCATCATATAATAATTGTTTTATGTATATCGACCAAATGATCAAATTATGTCAATTCTTATCAGACAGATTCATACATTATCAAGTAAATCTTTGAGAAACTATACCAGTTTGACTAGAAGGCAAATTCATTTTCCTCCCTCTCTCTTCACACGAAAAGACTCGAAAAGACCATTTGACAAATACGTAACATTATTTGATAAAATGATTACATTATTTCAATTTTTACAAGACACTGATTCGATAAATAATATGCAAATATTACCAAGTAATACTTGAAGCACTACGACTCTATGACAAAATCGTTTTCATTGCTCGCCCTTGAGACGAACAGACACAAAAGAATCGGGACATGATACGAAAGCATCTTTCATGGGTCGTCTCTTCGTCGATGTTCGCCTGGCCGAATACGGGGAAAACATCGGCTCGTTATTTATTACCGAGAACTAAAATATGACACGGATCCCCTCACTGCCTCTCAAACCCCCTCTAGCTCGTTTTCACTTAGTAGAACGCTATCGACATGAATAATCACGAGGGCATAAGTATTCGCGAAAGTTCAATTTCCTGTCACGCCGGCCGGTGATTTATCGCTTGACGCCTGTATACACGCGTGGATATTATTTACCGCCCTCTCGATACTCTCTCTTTACGCCCCCGTCTCCCTCACCTCATTCCTCCTGCCTTCCAACGATCTCGCGCGTTCGTGGAAACGCTCCTACCGCCGTGAGAAATAACCAACGAGCACATTTGTTATTCATGAGGAACCGTTCGAACCAATCCCTTAACACCCGTTCTACAGATTTCTGTCCAGCTTCTGAACACAACCAGTTTCGTACAGATCTATGTATGGATTTTTATATAAGTACTGCTTATGAATGGGAAATTGGTTACTGGAAGGGATACGTTGCATTGGCTTGCAGAGTGTACGAATTTTCATTGTGGCATTTTTGAAACGACGGAAGGGAAGGAAACTTCGACAGGAAAATGAGGAAACTGTGAAAGTGTAATGCGAATGCAATAGAATGTAATGGAACACGACTCAATGAATGGCAAATGGAAGCTGCCTCAGACACGTATCATACGCGCAATTCTCGCATATTCTGACATATATTCTTTTTTAAAGGTACACGATCATCATTTATATTAATCTTTTATATCTCGGTAGATATTGTTAAAATGTACGAAGTTTTCAACTATTTCATTTTACCATTCGATTGAGCTTTTGTATCTTTCGTGTATGCTTTTTACGAATAAAATAGCGAGGTTAGGATAATAAGAAGCAAATCTGAGACATGTAATTATTAATTGATAATTGGTAATCGACAAAATTATCCAGATCCGCTGATCAAAGGTTGATAATGAAGTACTTGATATTCACAATTATTCTAATTTCTACTTGCAACGTAACCGTCGAAAACTTCGATCAACCTCAAATAGAAAAAGAAAAAAAACAGCAACTCAACCTAAAAGACGCGATCTCGAAACATCCGGCGAAGAATTCAGATCAATCACTTGAGCGGCGAACCGGGGGAGGTAGGCAACTCGAAAAAGGAAAACGGCGGCGCGTTGGCTGAGGGGCGCAGCAATAAATATCCGCAGATCGGCTTTGGATGCTTTCGGTAGGCTTCGTAGCAGCGCCGTCGAAAAGGCAATCTCGTTGGAGTTCTTCGCTTGCCGATGCCATCTTTTGCGCGCACGGACTCGCGGTTACGCGCGTTCGACCAGCTCGACAAAAGAAGAGAGACGGAGAACGAGAAGCTGTTGTACACATCTGTTGAAGAGAGCGAAAGGGCAAACGTCGGGAGAAGGAAGAAGAGTGAAACGGTCTGGTGAAGAGAAGGGCCCGAAAGCGGGCGACCGGTCGTTCCATGGTTTTATCTAGTATCAAGAAGCGCCATCGACTTGGCCGGCAGGCAGCCGTTGTACGATCCCATCGCGGACGGCGCATTAAAAGCAAAAATAAAATTATTGGAAAGCGGCGGAATTCGGCGTCGGCCGGCTGCTCGTTCGGTGGTTCCAAGCCGGTAGATATAAACGGCCACGTTCATCAAGCAGACCGGCCTTCTGGCGCGCCTCTGCTTCTCGGTTGTCTTCTTGCACACGCAGAGCCGGATGGCCAGCTTCTGATAGCATTATGTGAAACCTGGATCCCTCTCTCTGCATGTGGACCGTGCCGGTTTCGGTTTTGTAAGGAGAATGCGTGTCTCGTGGGGGAGCGCCAAGTGAGAAAACTTCTGGCAATGGTGTTTTTTATATTGATTCGAAGATATCGAGGGTGGGAATGCAGTAACAGTACAGTGGCTAGCAAAATATGGAACATTACTCTGCGTTATACCGGAAGCTTCACAACCAAAGAGTTAGACCATTTTTAGATTTTCAGCTTTCACGATGATTAATGCACGTTTGTATACCTGAAACTTTCATCCAAGTGAAGCGAGCTGGAACGTTCACGAAACGTTGGCGTAAAAGTGCAACTCATCGCACGATTATCTCCTAAAAAATCGAAAGCGTGACAAGCTAGATGTTTAGAGAAACTTGGATAGATCCAACTTTGGCAGACTCAGACACATTTATCGTTTGTAGTTGGTACTACAATAGACCATGTACGAGGACCCGATGACTTCAGCGTTGTGCGTGTCATTTTGCAGCGGACTCTAAGGAAGATTTCTCGAACGCCACTCTCGCGGAGGACCTTCAGGCTCGATGTCGAAACCAGACTTTGCCTACCCTCGTCAAACGATGGAACGCTCCTCGGATAAATTTTTTACTGACGAACCTGCGATGCGTTTTTGTCTACAAAGTCCATTTCATAGGATTCTCTCTATCGTTTAACATTGCGTCCATCGGTTGCAATCGGATGCAATCCATCGGTTAGTTTAAGAAAATTCCCGCGAACGTATCGAGGCGATGTTGTCATTCGTGCTATCATACGGACGAGGTAAAAAAAGAAGGAAAGAGAATAATTCGCCTATATTTGCCTACCTTGACACCCGTTAGGGAAGCTCGTCGTTTGGTTTATAGAGAGCGCGCTGTTCGATCAGCAGTATCGGTATTCCGCGCGCGCCCCAAAGATTTCGAGGAAGCGGCGCGAGCGGTCGATTAGCTTGCCAGCCTTTCAGCAATGCGGTTTTATCTGCGTAACGATATCTCAAGGGAAGAAAAGAGAAAGAGAAAGAGGATGAGGAGAAGATGTTGGCCGCTGCAGGAGTGTTTCTGTCTCTTTTACCCTTTCTTTTGCGGTGAATCTCGATGCGGATTACAACTACGTCGGTAGGTGAGACCTCGAGCTGTTCTTACAACGTCGCCCTCCTCCGCATTCCCAGCGTGAGTAAATAATTCCCAGCGCCACAGAGAAAACGTGGCTCCATTATGGTAAAGCTACGCTAGGGGGACGTGCACACACGACGCTGTTCAAGCTACTTCCTTTCACGTGGACTCGAGTTCGTCGATACTTTCGAGAACTAAACGTGGCTGTCCGTTCTCCAGTCTACGAGCTGGCTGCTGCTGCCGCTACTGTTGCTGCTGGATTTCCTTTTGCTTGATTTGCATTTGTTTTCGAGTTCCACTGATGTCTCCGTGCGGTTGGGAACTTGTAGCTGGACAAGAATGGGTATATATAGGTGGTTTCGAAAGAAGGAGGTGGATTTAGAGGTTCTTATTGGTTTGAAATTAGTTGAAGCTCACAGGGGAAGGACATCACACGCTACAATTTTTATTTCTCATGCGAGAGCAACTACGAATATTTGGAAACTTTCAAAATATTCTCATATAGGATTGTTAGAGGGATCGTTGTAGGATTTGTGTCTTACGAATGACACATATTACGTCATATGGTAAATTAATTAATTCGCGACTTTTTTCTGAAACGAAGTAAAACGAAATAAAGTAAATAAACGAAAAATCATAAATATATTTTATAGTTTAAAAATATAAAAAGTGTACCATCCCATGTTTCATTTTTATTCGACCTTGCGAAGGACTTCTTTAACATACTGAATGTTTTACGACGAGCTAGGTGCATTCGGAGGAGAAACGTCAGTTCCATTTTGACAAGGATATGGTTACAATGACAGCGATGCTGTGACACAAATTGAACAGGTAGCATCCAAAGACAACTAGAACTTTTTCTCTGAGATATAACATGTACAAGTGGTACAAGTAATGGTACAAGTAAGAAACTCGTTTGCAAATTCAGAAAATTAAAGTTTAAAAAGCCGGACGAGTGTTAAATAAACAACGAAACTGGTATTAAAAACGAGAGGAATGCGGTAGAAGTAAAAATTCAGGTTCGTAAAGAAAGCAATATAAAAATCAAACTAAAAAAATTATCTGTTTCGATTTCGCCTTCTTGAAACCTTCAATTTCAGACTTTGTTCCGCAGGAAAATTCTCAGAAAAAAAATTTCGTTTGTTTGCAATAACTTTACTCGTGCACGTTACAGATTCGTAAGTCATTCTGTGATGTAAGAAGGCAAGCAGCGACGTGTACAAAGAGAAAGAGAAGCCTTTTTTCTTGGAAGAATCAAAAGTAGGTGCTACAGAGAGGGTGGAGTCATGATGTTTTCTTTGCAAAGCATCAAAAGTACCCAGGGAAGCACAAAGCCAATTCTTCTTGTGTTACGGAGAGCCGACTGTTCAAAGGGCTAATTGAAATTGGACTTGAACAGGTTAAAATGGACGCAATGAGAGCGTGTGCTAAAGGATCTTTGCGAGAAAATCGAAAAACTCTACGTCTAAGTCTTCGTGATATTAAAATTGCGTGGTATTAATTTCCTCTGCGAGGAATTAATTGCAGCAGCAAGGTACACTAGAATTTTTTAACGCTATTTACATACGGCGAACATAGAAAAAAAGAGACATGATAAGTAAAGTACGGTTTTGTTGATTTCACTCGTAAAAGGAATTTTCTCAAAAAAACTTCTTGCTCAATTATAAATTTCATCCAATAAATTAATTTCAAAACCATTCGTTTGCTATTCAATTATTAATTTAATATTTCCACTCGTATAATAATTTACAATATTACAGTTTGATCTTATTAAAGTTCCAATATAATCATCCTAGATTCAAATCCTTAAAAACTTAGAAGATAATACTCTTCGTCGAAAGACGCTGAAGTATCCAAACCAGTACACGTCATCGCAAGTCCTATCCAAGTTTCTTTAACCCTCTAAAATCACCACCGAAGCATCTCTTCCAAATTCCCAAATCGAATCACCGAAATTACCCCCTCAAAACGAATATCCCTGCAGGCTACAGCAACTCCAACTACATGTATACAGAAAGGTTGGTAAGCTTCCGCGGAGTGGTTCACCTAGGTCTATTTTCATTCCCGCGACGACGATAATCCTGTAACTTTTTCCAGGAACACTTTTAAGGCGTGCACAACCCCTTAAGGCATCCACGTTCTCCGCTCGGTTATCTCGCGCGGCTATGTACGATATCGCGCGTTGCCTTCAGGAGAAAAGAGGTAAGAAGAAGGAGAAGAAGAAGAGGAAGAAGAAAGGCAGAACGACGACAACGACGGGTCCTTTTAAGAACGATCTTAACTCCGGCCAAGTGAAAGGGTCATCGTCAGATAGCGCTCGTTGCTCTTTGTCACCTGAAGGCTCCGCGATCGCTCAGCAACACGGCGATAATATTATTTCCTAGCAGGGATTCATCGTTGTCAACAAAGCGGAACCTCGCAAGCCGCAATACCAGGCTCGAGTCGTTATCGCGTATACTCGCCGTGTACCCGCTGGATTCGCGCAATTAGATCCGTAATCGGCGTATTTTTCAACGTCGTTGATAAGTTTTGTCGGAGCCTACGCGGCTGTTTTAATACTCCCATCGTTACGCTTATAAGTTGTCCAGGATCTTTGCGATCGGTACATGTTCAGAATGGCGCTAGGAAGTTGTTTCATTTTTTCTATGTCTATTCCTTTTTTGCAGTTGCAGATAGAGTGGTGTTCAGGTTAGGCAAAGTTTCAGATTATACTGTGGGAATTTTTACGATAGAATTGAATAACGATTCTAACATGATTTTGTAGTGAAATTTCCGGAGGTTGTGGGTTTTCTTTGAAAAGGAATAGATTATTGCTAGAATCATAATACTGAAGATGTAATTAATAAAAACGCATCGTGCTATACTTTTCGCATTGCTTTATGGTCCATACGATTCGTCGTGTATATGATAAATAACAAAAAAAAAAAAAAGAAGATAGTTTAAGCCATCTCCTCGTTAAAATATAATTTACGTACATGACTTAAACAAATATCTCGAAAACCACCAACGTTCGTTGTTGAAAAATAAAACCAACCAATCTTTTCTTCTATGTTAACCAGCTATCAGTTTAGTCAAGATTAATTCACTTAAAACGCCGGGAAAATCAATTGGAAAGGCCAAAAATTCCCAGGCATAGTTGATAATTATTCAATCGAATTCCACAGCAGGACTCGTTACAGTCTGTGGACGTTTAATGAAATTACAGAAGAACCGGGTCGAAACAGAGCCCAGCAGCCATCTGTCGTTAACTTTAATTTCGTTTCGCCGTCACCTAAGATCCAATTTATCATCGGTGGGAACAGAAGCCGAATGAATTAGAGAAACAGGTTTCCCATCTGGTCGGTTTCCATTCACGTTTCTCGACGTTTCGCGAGAGACGCTTTCAGAGCTCGTTTCCTTTTCGCGCTTGGAGTGAGGGCAGAAAGATTAATATTTTAGCTCCGGTAGTAGCTCGGGTATCCGGCCACGGGAACGAGTTAAGTCTCATTTCCAATAAATCGAGAGCCGGTTATATCAAACGGCCCAAGGCAACGCCATCGGAAATATACAGCGGAAAATACGGTCGGACAAGTTCAAGTTAAAAAAAACTCAGGGCTGCGTCGAGGGGAAGTTCTTTAACAGAAATTTCAACGTTATGTACGAACTTCAAAGGAGCTTCTTGGCTACTTTCCGCCCCTCCCTTCTTTTCCTTTCCTTCCTCGTTTCATACTTCTGGCTTCTTCCCGTCTCTCTCTCCTCCCTCCTGTCTCTCTCTGTTTCGATCCAGCTTTCCACGGAGCTACTTTGTTCATCGAGAAAAGTTTTCGGTATTATTTACCCAGAGCCAGTTCAATTTAGAAATACAAATTTACAGAGACTGCGCGGTTCTGATTGAGCCGAGTATTCCCTCGTGAGTTGCACGCGAATTTCACTCCGAGGATTCTTTCTGTTTTTCGTTCCTCGCGAAAGGAAGAAGGTAATTCATTGCATACACAGCGATGATGATTATGAGGACGCGTCTAAGCTGGATGTTTCTCTGGGTAAATGGAATTACTCGAGTAACGAATTGCAGTTTTTCTTACGTATTGAAGTCACGCTCCCGCTCATATGTGCTAGGACTTAGCGAGGTAACGAAATGGGCACTAGATTATAGGAATTACTCGATGGCATGAGAAACAACAAATAGATGTAATAACACGTGACACGAGTCTTTCATTTAGCCCTACCGTGTCTTTTGAGTTATTTCTAGCCCAATTGTATTTTTCTATCCTTGTGGAATTTCTTAACCGTGAGATATGAAAGAATTATAACTGATATACGTAGTTTCTTGTTTATATTTTATGTCATGAGATTTCCTCAAAACGTTAAAAGTCTCTTCGTTTGTTAAAACAAGGACAAGATGAAGGGACAGAAAACATTACCATGATCTTTCATGGCCGTGACCGTGACTTTAAGAACCGTGATTTTAAGATCATCGTAAAGATCAAACAACAT
Organism: Bombus pyrosoma; assembly: GCF_014825855.1. Classification (NCBI taxonomy): domain Eukaryota; kingdom Metazoa; phylum Arthropoda; class Insecta; order Hymenoptera; family Apidae; genus Bombus; species Bombus pyrosoma. The sequence goes on along the minus strand of NC_057773.1, from coordinate 3,130,282 downwards.
AATCTATCCCCATTGACATCCCGTAACATAACATTTGCCCCTGTTTCACATTTTACGAGGCATTTAATCGAACCCAGAGCAGTACATTCGTCCAATTTTAATTTGGCTCCATAATTCTGTTGCGATCAAGCCGCTGGAGGCTGCAATAAAATATTGAGACGTAAAATACTGGTTGAAACGGCGGGGAAACATTTCTTTGCCGGGACATTAGCACCGTACGGCGCAACTCATCGACCGCCAGCATTAATTACATCGTTTATCATTCTCGTTAAAGGTAGCAGTCGATGTGCACGCGCGATGATGAACGCTTCTTTTTCTTTTTTCTCCTTTTCCCTTCTCTCTTTTCGAAAAATCAATCTGCACGTACGCCGGAAGGAATTAATCTTCCTCCGTGGTACCGCAGCTCTCGCAATAATCGTCCCGTGATATATATTTCACCATTAAAGCTGCATTCGGCCGGATTTTTTAATTCATCAGCTGCATTACCAATTCATATTTTAAGAAGAGCCTCCGCCCCGGACCGAGAGATATGCCTGGCCATACGTTATCCCGACACATTATTCCATCGTTAATGAACCAACGTTTTCACGCTTTAACGACACTCCATAAATTAATGCGCTCGCACGTCACGCTCCAGACGCTGCCGCTCGAAATCTAACGGTGTTGCAAAACGACCAAAATTTTCCATTCTTTCCACGCCAGTTAAACGCGTTCAGTATTACGTTTTATTTTCTTGAAAGGGTAGATGGGTAGATTAACCGTCATGGTACATGATTTTCGGGTACTGTTCCGAAATTTAGGAGAAACGGTAGAAGCGTGGTTTGTTCTATTTCTTTTGTCTTTGAGAGAGAATTAACGTAGTAAAGACAGATTGAGCTGGATGAGATTTTTTCAGTAAAATATCGGAGTATTTCTCATAGATGGTTATACGCTTTATCAATTATAGAATAATCGATTAGAGGTAGATGGAAGTTTCATGGCCATATATCGGGGTATTCTGAATAAACTCGAGATGGTTTTTTTATTCGCGGTATACTTTATTAATAATAGAATAATTCATTAGGGGTGGATGAAAGTTTTACGTCAAAGTATTGAGCTATTTTCCACAGAAATTTTATTTGACTCTTTTATGCGAAAAATAAATAGTGTACGATTGTATATTTTAAATGAAGGATCGATCTCTAAAATATTTCACTTGACAATAGTAACGATTTTAAGCGTCGTTTCACTTTCGCAAGAAAAATTTCGATTTTACGGAAATTAGATAAGATATATTGTAATAACGCAACGACACAGATGCTTTAGGAAAAACGACAGAGTTAGACAGCGAGGGTTGCAGTTGCGGTGGCACCATACCGCTTTCTGATTTCACCGGGGAAGAACGCTAATGGTCTGACGCGTGACCGGCTCAGGTGGCTGGCGTCGTGGCTTCGTGTAACTCGTATTTACATACCAGTATCCACACGGCACCCACATGAATAAATATGTCGGAGTCCAAGTGACTTAAGCAGTCTAAACATCGGGATACTCGGGAATACGTCGTCTCAGCCACCCAGATCGCGAATCCCGGATTCAGCTGTGCCGTCCAGGCTTCGTCGATCTCTATTTACTTGTGCGACGATCCTCCGTAACTACGAGGATTTTCCAGCTGCAGAAGAAACTTCTGCTAATTATGGATGCCACCGGGGTGTACTTCGAATAGTTAATTGGAGATGAAACTCCATGAAGTGGATGAAAAGTACACAGAAGTTTTCTTTCATTTCATATGTATTTGCTAACTCGTTAAATAAGAAAAGTGAGTTAATTAATCATCCCTTTTCACGCTATTTGAGATCCTTTGTCTTTTAATGCCTTGTTACAGTAAAAAGATAGTTACGACAAAAAGATATAAATAACTATTTATTTGGAACTACCGATAGTCACATTATGAAAAAAAGGAAAAAGATAAAAATAGTTAGATGATTAAAAAAGAAAGTTACGTGTACAGTAGACTAGCTGTAGATTTATGTGTAATTCTATTCAACTAATTTGTGAGAAGAGATAATTATCGTTTGAACAATTTTGAAAATTACATAGCTCTTGCGCGAGGTTAATATTTCTATTAAAATCCGGATTCAAATCCATCGAAATTAATTGGCATCTATCAACTATAACGTTAATGTCGTCGTTTAGGAAGATTTTTGTTTAACAGCCGGCCTAATTGATAAGTTAATAAAATTGTCAGTTTAATCTCTGAAGGATTACAAGAATCTAAATTAAGTCTTCGATGATATAATTCATTCATTTTATATCTCTGTAACATCTCTTTTATCCGAACTATCCAATATCGGTCAAATATATCGAACATATCCAGTCTCAAGAGGAATACACGAATCTCTTCAACAATCAGCGATTCGAAACTTCTAAACTTACAACAATCCATCGATCACCCTAGCGATTCACTCTCACCCGCTCAATCACTGCCTTACATCAAGTTAACCACAAGCCAACAAACTTAATCTGTACCGAAACGATACCCATTTAGTCTAATCTCTGGGAAGTTGCAGGATCAAGCGATCTCGACCGTTCGACGTTAATCCACGAGCCTCTCCTAATAATCCGGCCTCGATTCCAGAAGCTAGCCTTACCCAACCCAGCCGGATAAACTACCAGTAACAACAGTCTCCACGGCTTCGTCCGATCCCTGCTGGTCAAAGAGCAATTAGCGGTTCGTCGTTTCACCTGGCGCAGTTTCGCCAACTATCCTTGGATATTTCATCTTAATCACGTCGGGCCACGAGGGCCACGGTCATCAACACCTGGTGTACTTTACAAGCTAATCGGTCGCTGAGATCAGAGACGTTCTATGAATTTTAACAAACCCTCTGTGCACAACCTGTCGTTCCTTGGGACCATTTAATACCGTTACCAGAGCGGAATGAACTCATCAGTGGACAATACAGCCAGAGAGAGCCTTGGGTAGCGATGGCACTGATACCATACCTATTAATAATACTCAAACAATTTGATAACAATGCTAACAATGTTCGGTAACTGAGAGGTTAAGAAAATATTGCAGCTTTATAGAAATAGTTCGAATGATGCTACTAACGAAATTGTTTTCTGCTCTGTCAAATACACGTTTCATAGGTATGGAGATCACCTTTCAGGACAATTCAGTTTCCGTATTATTATACTGTGAATATTTATGAAATCGTGTAATGTATGAAAAAAATTAAATTCAAAGTTTTTTTTTCTGTGGACTTCAATGCCTCACACCATGAAGCTTTCATTTTGGATATTCTAAATAAAAGAATGGTCCAATTCATATAACGTGTTTGTAAACTTTGTAACTCTTATGAATCCTAGAGTTCAAAAAATTCTCGGAACAGAGCTGTTACTGTTCCTCTATTTACAGTCTCCTTTAAGGTAAATGGTGCATTAAAAAATTGACCACACGAACTAGAAAATGTCATTAATTAGCTCCTAACGTTATCCTAAATTCACATTTCCTATAACTTCCGTGCGATTCCTTTCAAAATCAAAAGTATTTCGATTATGGTCACTAACAAGATCTCGATGTTTTTATTATAAAACCATTCTCTTCTTAACATTCAATACGACCAATACGATCGACGATCGACGATGACGGATGATATTGACCCATCAAATTCAAACTTCAGAAAACCTGATCTAATATATACGTCCTTAATACGACAAAGAATCGGAATCCGTAAGTTGGTATCGATACGTATCGACGCTGTATCAGTCCCAACGCTAGTTCAGGGTGTCTCGATGAGATTTACAATCAATACGGTAAACGGCGCTGCCATAATATATTCCGAGAACCGGTTCTCCCCGTGTTACGTTCGTATACCATAACACCGGCGTGCCATGGGTGATAATACAGGGTATAAACGTATCCCTAATAGCTTTCAATTACCTGTAAAGTGTCCACTTTTCCTATGACTTACGGGCCACCGTCTTTCTTCGTCGTTAATACGGATTATCTACGTGGATCTACGATATGACATGGTTATGACTGGTTATTCATGTCGCTACCGATTTAATCAAATACCTGGATAAATATATTTCATGAGTGTTGCGATCTGGTTTGGTGATGTTATTCAAAGATAGTTTCGGAATTTTCGTAGGCGTCTGGTGAAAGGTGGATTGGATTGAGATATAACGTTCTGTGGTTGACTTCGTGATATGGCGAGGTTGTTAAATCGATCAGCAGACGAAAGTTTATGTATGTATTATAGATAGTCGAGTGAATCGAGTAACAGAAAACTGAGCAGATAAGAGCTTTTAAAAATTAATCCGAAGCTACGTTCCTTTACTTTTCGAAAGCTTTTGCTTGTATTTGAGGGTGTTTTTATCTTTTGAAAAATTCCTTTTTACATTTTAGTTAATTTTTACTTCGGGAAAGCCTCTTCTTGTATTTCGAGGTATTTTTTAATTCTTCCTTTTGGGAGGATTTTTTCTTATGATGTTCCCTATTATCGTTGATATTCTTTTCTACGTTAATTTGTAATAATATCTGTAGCTGCACTCGACATCAAAAACTTTCCAATAGTTTCTGTTCCGTAGCTTACTACACAAAGACCCTATCCTCAGCCGAACGACGGCAGCGCAGTGTTTAGCGTAATTGGTTACGAACGTTCAAGACTCAGGTTCGAACGCTCAGGCACTCATAGGTCCTGTTTTTCATAATTCCTAACTGAGAAGAAGGCAACCCGGATGAAAACAAAAATCTCATACACCAGTAGCAGCACTGTTACGACCTAGCCACCTCATATCTCTTAATTTAGTGAGATTATTCTCCTAAAGTCTTTGCACTAGTTCTTTTTATTTTTGACATTCTACTTTCATACTTTTGCGTTTCTAGATTTTGTCACACTTATGATGTATATTAATTATACGATATCGCTTTATGTTTATTGTCATTTTATATTTGTAGGAATATTACTCGATTTCTGGGAAACAGACTTGATTCGATCACGTTGCTCGTATTCTTTTTGGTTTAATATTGCCCTGAAGTCAGTAATTCCTAATGACAGGATGAATAGACACGGTTGACTACGTGATGCAGCAAAGATCACCGTTGTATCTCTTACAACTCTAGGCAAGATTAGTATAATTTGCGGTGGAATAAAGGAAGAGTTAGATCGCATAGAATGATCTCTTGTGGTAACGGATGAAATTACTGCAACTTGTGGTCACGGATATTTTCTTCACACCTCGATTGTTCGCTCAAATTTTTTTGAAGATTATAAGCTATCATGTGATACTAATATATCTAGTAATACCTTCTTCCAAAACGTTCATTTAGAGTGATTTATTAATAGAAATATTAATATTTTTATTTCGTTCTTTTTCGTTAAAATGTCATTAAAAATTAAACGATACATCGCAATATTTAGCCGAATACAGATTATAAAGAAAATAAATTGTTGAAACTAACTTTTGGTCATTTTGTTTCGTAAGGTAGGTGTAATTTATATCTATCTATGCAGCGTAATATATCTCAATCATTCTCTGTAGTTTCACAAGCAAACACAGGATATAATGATAAATGAATGGGAAATTGTACCAGGAATGTTGAAAATGTTAACCAAAATCTGCATTTAAAACACAAATTTAACCTGAAAATATTTAGATAATCGCATTCAATCTAATGTGTTAACACGCTATTCGTTAACTCTATCTTTCGAGAAACGAGACTTCAAATTAAAAAAGATGTAATTCTAGGTCTTCGAGTTACTTTCACGCGTAGAATAATCTTTCGCACTCATGTGTCCTGTCACGCGTCAAATATATGTGAAACATACTCTGTGCATTTGTATGTTCGTGCTGCGCGTATTTGAAATTTATGTCTACTGATTATGAAACAGGTATTGGACGAATGAGAAGATTATTTAAAGTGATAGATCTAATTTGAAATAAATCGAATAAGATATGACAAATAAATTAACTAGCGAAAAATATATTACATACAAAAAATAAACTTCATTTTAGAAATAAATTAAACAATACAACATTTCTAAAGATAATATCTGAAGAAAAGATATCTAAGATAATTTTACTATGTTCCATGATATAATACAAGTAGCATAGAAATTCTGCTTTTCTAGATGAAGCAGCGATTCCACGAATCCCTAAAAGCAGTAAACAGGCATAGGGTACGATTCAATTCGTAAGAAGAATAGAATTCCAAGAACGTTTCCATAGCTTAGGAAGTCGTAGAACAAACGAGGCATCGTTTGTGATTTAACAACAACGAAATAATACATCGAAACACACCATTATGGTACAACTCATCGTTCTGCTGGGAAGAAAGCGGGACTCGTGTTTCACAAGCAATATCAAACGTGCACAGACAAAGGGCTCGACTGGTGTCAACGATAGCACGAGTTAACACCATTAAGAAATAAACGAGTCGGTACGCACTAGCGGTTCAAACCGGATGCCAGGACACGTTCATGGTCCTTTCCTGCCTTCTCATTTCTTCTACACAATGGAAACAATTATGTTCCTTTAGCAGCCCTTTATGCTCTGCTACTTTGCAAACCGTTTTCACCGTTCCTTTCATCGAGCCACGATTTTCAACTCAATATCGTTATGTCTCGCTCGTTACTTTACACTTTGATCACATTCATCCATCATTTAGTAGAAAATCGTTGGCAATCTTCCTTGGAATCGTTCTGTCGATATTTAATTGGATGATCGATAATTTGGGACTCTTAGGAGTGCAATCTGAAGCTTGTGGATATTTGAGTTAACGCGTTCGCCGTGGATCTGACTTTCGCTTTCTAAAATGCCACATAATTTATCTGCATAATTATACTTGGATTCTACTAGCCCAGACTCAGCTCTCCCTGCCAACATTATGTATCTAGCAAATAATTTTTTCGTAAGCTTCCAAATAATTGTCTCTTATCGTACACAGGACAACCAGGAATCTCGACATAAAACCAATAGAAAATCTCTCTATAATCTGCGTAACAAAATCGTTCAGCAACGATCATTCTCATTGTAAGTACCAATCGCTATGAATCATCAACAAATAAAAGACAGCCACACATATAACCAAGCTATATGAAATCGAAAGTCAGCACAGAGCGCCGAGAAACATTACTCGTTTGTGAGAACCGAGAACACACTCAAGATTCACTTCGACGAAATCATTTCAGCGAGGCAGAAGGTGCGGAGCGAATGCAAACAGCTCTGACGACCACTGGCAAGATAAACACGCGTCGATCCTCGACGAACTTGCCGACTCACCCGTTTACGCGTTCAGAAGCTCTGTTCGTCCTTTTGTGGATCCTTCGCGGTGGATATGCGCGCAACTCCGCGAGTTTTGCAGCTCTGATCGATGTTTATCCATGGCGAACCGCGCGAAACCGAGCGGAAGCCTGTTTTTAAACGCGACCCGCGACTTTGACACGGTGTTTCTCCGCGAGTGTTCGTTTGCTTATCGCGAAGCGGAAGATTGAGTCGCTTTTTACACAGCGGCTATGTTTTCTCGCCGCGTTTTTCTGAACATAGAAACGAAACGTTCGGAAAGGGAAACGTTGTTGCGAAGATAGAGCGTGTTGGTTTTACGAGGCAGGTTTCCAACTTGTTTTCTAAGTTGACGATTGTTGGTTTTCGTTGGCAGGTTGATGGAAGTTTGATGGGTTCTTTGATGATACTTTATTCTGCTGCAACAACCATTGCAAGCTCTTTTTTGCGAGGGTATGACGTGGTTTGATTTAGAGAATTGATGAGTCGATTTTTTAGATTCTTTTGATATGAATTGTTTCGTAGGCTACGTATCAACATCAATGGAATGTTCGAGAAGATAACATTTGCGTTTGTAGTTTGAACACGTTTCTGGGTTTCAAATGAAGATTAGACATTTTTGAAAAATGCGAAGATATTGACAAGTACGTTTCGCGAATAATACAAACGACAATTACGCTATAAAACTCGTATTAGGGAATTAGTAAACGATGGAAGCTGGCTCTAAAATTGAGAGTCATTGTGTTTTAAATTTTTGATTCTAATGTATAAATGGAAATTTGTAGATTCTAGATACTAGATATGATTTTACAGATATGATGTTATATTTCAAAGTACAGAAGAAGCTACTTTCTAAATAGGTGCACAAGAGCTTCATTAATTATACATCTTATATAATTTAATTGCAAACTATGTACGCTCTAAACAACACCATTTATTTTATTTAGATTATTACACAATAATCTCGTCGCAATTCTTCATTTTAACTTATTCATACACTGAATTCTTTTATACATTTCAATCGAATTTATCTTTTACTTTACCCTTTACAAACCGTAAATAACGAGGGGAATACTAAAAATCTGAAGAACTTTATTTCTTGTGATTTATAACTGGATACGCTCCTTGCAATCGATACGGTTAATCTACATTTTACTATATAATATATAAAATCTACATTTTACGCGTACCAAAGGTGATTTAAAGATCGAGACTCGACTGCACGCTTGTGGTTTTGTTCATTTATCGATAAGCTGGAATTGGAATTTTTTTTTGTAGATATCCACGTATCGAGCCATCAGATCGTTCAGCTGTGGTCTGATGCGTTTTTCTTTCTCCAAAATACGAGAATTATTTATATCTGCAACACTTTATATTATAGAGTCGAAAAGTTTCATTCGCTTCTACTCGATTGCTGTTTCCTCTTGAATCTTAAATGACGCAACAAATTGTTATAGAAGCTTAATATAACGATATAGTCAATCAGCTTAATGCACTCAAGCTAAAATCTTTATTTTCATATAAAATAATTCAAAGATCTTCCAGTGAAATTATTGTGATAGATCAACGATTTTTATACGTGTGTATTAAAGGAGCTTCCTTCAGCACATTTCATTTTTGATTCATGTTCCTGCTTAAATTTCTATCTTGTATAAGCGTAAAAGGAGAAATAGCAATTTCACAGAATTCATTTTCTTCTAGAAAGGGAAGTGTTTCATATTGCCGGGCAAGGAGCTTCAACTTTACGTACCACGAAACGACATCATCTATAAACCACATATGTACATCAGTTCCTCAAAGGAACTCGCTTTGATTTACTTTTCCATCTCATGACTTCAAACCAAATACATACATCAAATATTAAAACATCGCTTTGACTTTTAAAACGGTGCGGTTTCCGCGAGTATCGGGAAAACTTCCGGTTAAAGAGGTAAAAATAATAAAACGCGGAATACAATCTCTAAATTATATTAATTCAACTATCTTTGACAAAGACTTTTAATAAAATTTTCATTCTTTTATCCGAATATCCTATTAATTTGCATTTCACTATTTTCTCCCATAATTTTGTGGATCAAAATTTGGAAATATCCAAAAGGCTAGAAATGAAGAGAATAGCAAAGTCAAGAATCTCGTATTTGCACTAAAATCGCCATAACCGAGATTCGTTTGTTCGTATTAGTTTTTCAGGGTTAAGGATTCATTGACATAATCCCGAAAATAATTGGCAGCGTTTACGGAAGAATCGAACAATCCTGACAATCACAAATCTCCACGCGTGGTATTATTCCAAGCGTATTCGACTCTTGAAAATGCATCGCCGGTGCTTTAACAATGGTCGTGAGCTCTTTCGAAACAGTTCCGCTGGAGCTGTGCGCAGAAAGTCAGCATTAAGTCGACTCTTCTCGGGATGTCGACGAAGAAGTCGATGATGTTCGCAACGCGAAAGACCGGCCATGTTTATAGAAGCGGTTGGAAGTCGAGGCACGACGAGTACGAGGATTGAGCAAACAACGCCGGATTTCGAGTTCGAAGACGGCTTCACTCATCGTCATTAACACCGTATAATACATACGTTCGCGAAACAAGCGCGTCTCGAACCTTTCTTTTTCTCTTTTTTTCTTTCTTTCTTTCATTCGTTGGCTGGTTGCCGGTGCCTCGTTGCCGTCGCGTTTTTTTTCTTCCCTTCGCTTCGTTTCTTGTTTTTTCTCGCGCTTTCTTTCTTTCTTCTTCTTCTATTTTTTTTTCTTGAAGAGAATGGCAGCCAGAAACAATGTGTACTTATCTTTGCTCTTGACACAATTCTCAAGCAGGAGAATCTTTTTTTATTTGTAGCATTTTGCATAGCGCAGAGTCTGTTAAGAAATGAATATTGGTAGAAGCACAGACGAGGTATAAGATAAACCTAACGTGTAATGTTTTGTGTCCCACGGTCTGGCAGCTACGCACACCTCTCTGTTACGTACAGATACAAAGATAGACTACACGAGTCATACGTTACCGCCTAAGTGGATGCGATATGAAAATAGAAGAAAAAAAAAAAGAAAAAGAAACGCTGTATAGAAACCCCTTCTGTCTTTGTCTAATCAGGCATGCATAATGACGCCGCTCGTTGATACGAGTTACATTTTAGATTTACTGTAGAAATGTACAAGGGTTATTAGATAGGGACACAAGGGTCCTCTATGTAGCGATTTTTTTTTCTATTCCTGCATCGCATTTTCAGCTCGCTTACGCATTAATTTTCTTGTACCTCTTGGTGTCACGTGCGGCACTATAGGCTCGGAATAAAATAAGATATCAGCGCTGTTGGTACGATGAGAATTATAACTAAATATAGCGGTCGTTAATTATCGTCGATATAATTGCGCACAATCGGGTCGATCTATAATCTGTCGTATTCAAATTTAGTTAGTGAGAGAACATCGCGACGCATAACCGTGAGGGGTACATCGATATAGATTAAGTACACACTAAAATCAATAGCATTTCATTACTTGTTTTTCTACCTATATGAATTTTATGTTTAGCTTTATTATTGAATAAAATAGCTATACCCTAGACGATATACATATCTATCTCACTTCTTGAATAAAACCAAGATTCTAGAACATGAAAATTACAAAAGTCATGCAACTGTAATATTCTCACCACAGCGAAAACTGGAAGAAAAAGCTTCCACAAAACCACTTTCTCTTCCATTTCTTTCATTTATTCACCTCTTTCTTTCTTTCTCACCCTTTCCGTTACACCATTACAAATAAAATACATTCTTTTCTTTTGCTTCATACTTTACGACTCCGTGTACATATAATTGCACGTATCTATCCTTTGTACAAATCGATTATCGCCCGTATATTAAATAAAATGAAACGCACATAAGTCGCAAACTATCAACAGCCAGAATTTGTAGCAAATAATACGATACACTCTCGCAAAATACCTAAATCTCTTCCACCCCATCATCAAGCACACGATCCCCGCAATCCCCAGAACACCGGAGTATCCAATATCCACATCAGGATTCCGCAGCCCCGGTTACAAATACTTCATAAACCCGTAAATGAAGTGAGCCGCTGTCATAATAAATTTTTCTTCGAGTCACGGTTCTGCATCGCGCTACGCCGACTTCTTATTTACCCCCAGATCAAGGGCTCTCTATGTACACAGGCGTCTGCAGCAAATGTCCTTAAGTTAAATATTATGTTTGCCGAGCGCAGACGTTTCCACGGAGAAACGTACAGAGGGGTTACGTGCCGGTTCTGCAGCGGCAATATCGTATCTGAAGCATTCACGCGCAGTAAATCGAAATAGCAATTGAGGGAAACACGTTGGACGCGCCGGCAAGCACGATTTTTCTTATCCTTGTTCTCCTCTCTGTCTCCCGTTTCATCCCTCGTCATCCCTGTTTCTTGTTTTCTCTAGTCGAAGTTCGAGCGCGCAGTACACTTCAGCTCGGCAAATAGAAATCAGAAGACGCGGAAGGTCCGTGCACAAACGTATCCTGATGAGCGGCTTTTTCGCCGCGATGATGTTGCGAGAATTCGCGAAAATTTCTAACGCTGCTGGTTCGCCTATTTTTCTCCCCTCATTTCTTATTTATTCATCTCATTTGGATGGTTCGAGTGGTTGCTTTTATTTATTTTTCCTTTTTTTTTTTAGCAGAAAAACAGCGACGTGGAAAATAAAGCGAGGCAGCGGCGGATGTCGTTTGGAAACGTGTTTGAGATGTTTCGTTCTATTCGAAGCTTTTGAACGAGTTTAATTACGCGTGTAATTTTTATCGAATGTTTGATTAATTTATGTTACTGATTGGAAAATTTGAGAAGGAGATATAGATATTTTATGTGCTTGAGCAGTTTTAGTGCTAAGACGGTCGATGATAAATGTAATTTTACATTGAGGAACTTTATATCAAAGCTTGTCTCTTTTCTTAATATAGAAATTTTAACATTTTAATTTTAATATTACGTTTAAGAAATTTTTTATAATTATGTGTATTCTGTATCTTTCTCTACCTGTTTTCTTTCTCAGTTAATTCTCAATTAATTTCATAAAAGAAGAACTTTCATCGTTTTACATTTTGTCTACTTATTTTAAATTAATTGGAATTAAATTCCATTCAAAGAATTGTTTACAATTATGTACATATTGTAAATTTCTTGGCTCTCCTTATTTTTACTTTAACTTAAATAAAACTAAATTAACTTTCCCGTTATCTGAATACACATTTTACCTCACATATATGCTATTTGGATAAAAAGTTCATTTCCTTCTCTTAATTAAGAAAGATAGATAGCTTTGAGATGTGTAAAAACGTAAAAATATGAAATCTGTTAATAACGACTTACTTTTACGTTTCGTTTATGTAGCGATATCACTCGCACGCACCGTTTTTGTCTCTAATTGATTACATCGATTGTCCATTGCAATTTTTAAACGATTTATAGCCGGGCCATCGCAGTGCGCGGATAGCTTTGAACTTCGCTGACAAAGACTCACCTGAAAGAATAAAAACGACGCAATTAGTTTGATTAACGAATCCTGTGGACTCGCATACGGGAAGACAAACGTAAAAGGAGCGTAAAACTGTTTTAAATTGCTTTAAATCAACGATAAATGTTGAGGAAAAAACCTTATGTAAATTAATTATCTTCGACCTTTGCAAAGCTGCTTGTTAAAATTTTTAATGATTATTATTCGTGTTTTATACTGCGGGTTAATTGTTCTTTTCCGTTGATGCAATAGATTCCGATTTAACTTTTTCACATTCAGGATATCATATGAAAAAAAGTGTATAATTGTTTCTCCATCATATTTACTCTTAGATGTTGTTGAATTTTTGATTTTGCAAGTTCAACCTTTTTATATTTTAAGAAAAGTACTTGATAATGAATATGGTTTAATCAAAATAGGTTAAAAATGAATACGGTTCAATCAAAATTTTAAGACGAAACAATGCTAAACTTTAATTTCAGAGATAACATTTCAAAAATGAAAATGATGTCTCTTAGGAATGATATACGGCGGATATAAAAGAATAATAATAACATAAACAGAGTAAATTAGAATCGTTTTTAAATAATTCTAGATGACGCGGTTTCACTCGAAGTAATCGACCAACTTTCTGGTTGGCCAACAGCGTTAATTTGGTTCGGGTTACCACAAAACGAAAATTTCGGTTGCCTTTCTTCCAGATCGCATTTGCCGCGGTATAGTCATCATTTTCATGCGGTTTGAATTAACCTTCGCTGTGGTATTCTTTTCCGCTGCATTTACGAACCGCAAGTTCGACGCCGCAGTCTTTCAAGTTTCAAGATTCAAATTCAAAAATGAATATTAAATTCTAGCGTTACTTAAAAAACAAATGTGTTTGCTTACTTCTTTCACAACTTTGAAATTTACGTTACAAAGTTCAATCTGAATTTCTAGTTCCAAATCTTCCGACTGAAGGTTATTAAATGTAAATGGTAAAAACAACATTTTGCATCCGACACGGTGCTACAGGTTATTATAATTAATGCTCATTTAAACAGCTACTGAAAAATTCTAAAGCAATGGGATGATGATAAAAGATTGTTAAATCAATCATAAAAAAAAAAAAATAATAGGCAGAATAGAATATAACTTGTAGATAATTTTTATAATCTCTATTTTCATACACGAGGTTCTTCATGTAATTACAAGCAATATTTTACCATGTTCCTATCATCACGATAAATACAATTTTCCAGTAATACTTATCGTACGTAATAATAATTTTCTAATTAACAGAATTAAAAAGCAGGAGCAGTTTTATACTAATTTTTAAAATAGAGAATCGAGAAGTGAAGTTTAGTCACGAAGCATCGTTTATTTCGAACTTTCTTTCTCTTTTACATCGGATTTCCTTCCACAGATCCGTTTAAGCGAAAAAAGTTGTCCAGTTTTTTAGGATTGTCAACGCCCAGGCGTAATGACGAACCAAAAGGAATGATTATCGCAGTTTGTTTGAGATAAATGGAAATACGATTAAAATTTTATTAATTTAGGAAGTTTGAAAATCAACGAGAAATCGAATTTATCGAGTTTGTAACTGAAAAATAATTCCAATAGAAATCATAGTGAAGTTGATTTAATTTTCTGCAACTTCCTATTACATTTTACGACTGTAAAAAAATTGTTGTTTGCATCGAAAAAGGTTTTTGCGATAATACAAAACGCTTGTGACTGTTCGTTGACAAAATTAAAAGTTACAGATTAGATAAAAATTCCAAATTTAAACGGTAGATTAAAATCAAAATTTCAATTTAAATTACGCGTTACTGTGTATGTACTTGGACAACACGGAACATGCGACGGATTTTTAAAGTCCAGACCGTAAAATCATTAACTCGATAAGTGAACTGGAAATGAAGTTTCCATGTGAACTGTTTATTACGTTAATACATATTACAGTGAGAGCTTCCGTCTCTCTATTACGTCAAATATTAAACTAAAATGTTCTCGAAGTACATAAAAGGGATTTTAGTAACCATATTTCATCCAACATTCGTTTCCATTACCAATTTGTCAATAACAATTTAATTAATATATAGCGTACTCCAATTTTTCCGACCAAAGTTTGTCAATATAACATTTTACGAATATAAACAAAAATATTGCATTATATAAATCCGTATGTCACAACAAAAATACGAATTTGTGAGAAAGTATGGAAAAAAAGTATATCAAAGACGAATTAATACGAAGGATCGATGATTCACTATTGAGGAGGAACTCAAAAATCAAAACGAACCTTGTAGTCTTACCTACTATACATTTTTACTTCTTATTTATGCCCATAAAATATACAGACAATTTTTAACCTCCAAGAATGGGACATCCTGTATATGTACTATTTCAAATCTTTGTACATTAAATATTCGAAATGAAGTAACTTTAAAATCAAACGAAATGTCTTCGTCAATCCCAATTCAACAGCTACCCCATTTGTCCAGATTCCAGAAAATATACTGAAATGAATTTTAAATCAAATTTAAACACCAAATACCGAAAATGAAATGCGATCCACCAGTACTATTCAACAACTACTCACCCCATCTGTCCAAGATCTACAAAACAGCCAAACAACCACGATAGGAAATATATTGAAATGAATTTGAAATCAAATCCAAACAGCGAGTTTCCAAAATAAAGTCCGATTCCAAAAACGAATTAAATGACTCCGGTTACTCCATTTGTCACGAACTAAAAAACACCGCACTCTCCACCCCTGAAATACATCGAAACCCAGTGGAATAAGAAATCCACGCAAAACCTATCCAAACCTATCCAAACTCGTGCAGTTAATATCCGAGAGCACATGATAAAAAAGGAAGGCCCATAAGTAATTACGAGTCTAACCCTTGAAAGCTCGTACCACGGCAGTCTCACCACAAACTACCCTTCCTTTCATCCCCTTCGATCCTCCTCGTCGTTTGAGCGCAACATTTCTAGCTCCAGTCGTTTCCTTCAACTCCTCTCGTCTCTCTCTTCGTCTCCTCCGACTATACTTTGTCCGGGCAACACGTTTCTTGACAGAAAGTTAATAAAGTTTTCCAACTCGCATAAATCAACGAGCTTCTTTGACCTGCAGCCGTGTACGTGGCCCACGCCGGACCATAAAAGCAACAAACTTTAATGCGTTTCAATAAATTTCACGCCATCCCTAACACCCTTTCTGCGTCTTCTTTTTCTTCTTCTTCGTCTGCTTCTTCTGAAATCCTCAGTTTTTCCATTTTCGTGTCTCATTCGTTCGATTTCACACGAGGATAGCTCGATTTTTCCCCGATTTCCTCCCACCAGGCTCTATGGTCGCTTCTCACGACCACGGAAACTTCCGCTGCAACCACGCTGATGGAATACAAATCACGATTCCGAGGAACTGGTCGAGGTTAACGTTTCGACGGAATTCCGGTTATGCCACGGGTTATGGCGCTTTATTTTTATCGAAGCCACGAAAGGGATGAAACTTGGAGAGATCTAGGGGAGGGCTGGTAATATAGGAGAAAGTGAATTTTGGGGAATTGGAAATGCGGCGGTTGTGTTTGATTTGGTTCGAACTTTAGTGTGGTTAAAAAAATTTCTTAATTTTTGGTTCTCTTATTGGGAATTGAGGAGTTTCAAACCTTGAGAAATATTGAATAGCAATTATCAATACTTTGAGGACTGAATTTATTTTTGGAAGAAATTGTCTTTTTATCGCTTATTTGTCATAGAAACACAATTTTTCTGATGTTTTTGTGGGAGATAATACGTTAAACTCCGAACCAGTTTTATCAAAATGTTAATGTTAATATAAGAATCAAATTTCCTCTCGACACGAATAATTCTCTACAAAGAGAATGCTCTCTAAATCACAGTTTTCTTCCCTATTCGATCTAAGACAATCGCAATAGTATCAACGAAAGTAGAAATGTCGAATTTCAATTCAGTTTTTCTAAGACAGAACCCTTAAACATTTCTCCCTGAAAATTTTATTTCTGCAGGAAACGAAAATTCCAAATTCCTCCATCGAATTCTGGATATGAAACCTTCCCATTTGTGCGTCTTCGGCATCGTACCCGCAGGAAGAATTTTTTCTCGATTTCAAGTTGAAGAAATATATATTTTTCCTTTAAAAGAAGAATATTCGTCCTCAAACCTTTTAGACATTTCATTCAACTAAATGAAAATTACATATGGCATTGCTCGTTATCTGGGATCGTCCCTTTTTCGGACAAGACACTTTTACGGAGACCATTTTTCTTCGGTAACTCCGACAATGATAAAAGAGATCCCACGGCGGTCCATGTTGATCCTAATTTTTGCACCTTTCCCCCTATGGGATCTGACACGAAAAAGATGGTGGTCAGTGTAACAAAGAAATGTTGAATCACATCTGTACTTTGGAAATGCTTTTTCCACAGAGAATATACTCATAGAATTGTCGGAGATTTATTATCTTGAAGTATCTAACTTTCGAACAAAGTTTTGAACAATGATATTAATTTATTTGCTTTAGAACAGCAGTTTTAATATTTCTTCAAATATTTAATCCTTTCTAAATAAAGTCATGAGACCTGAAAGTTACGCGTATATGTAATATCGTAAATATAATATGATGATTTATTTACAATGAATGGATTGTACAGATTGTTACGCCACGAGGTTTACCATAGGCCGTGTCCCTAATCGTCGCTCGTGATACTATAGTGCCTCAGACAGATCGTCATGTAGGATCGGCGAAATATATACAATGTAGGCGACAAGCGCATAGTTCTAGAAACGTCGATTCGTTTAACGTGACCGTTGTGACGGCACTCGACAAGCAAATACCACCACTCGACACTAACTAGTGTCGGACGACAGTAGCGCAGTGGTTAGCGCCTTTGGTTACGAACGTTCGGGACCCGGGTTCAAATCTTGGCACCCGTGGTCCGATTTTTCTTCCACGATTCTTAAATAAGTAGAAAAATACAGCAGTACGTCCCAGCAGCCGACATCTACACCGGCCAGCCTGTACACTAGGCAGCCGCGCTCCTATCATAGACAACACATATACAACCTCACCGTTATTTTATCTCGCACAAAGAAGGTGACATACGTGATCATAGGCGCGAACGGTGGCGTGACCCGAGCGTAGTAGTGGGGGTGGGGTCGTCTCCCAGAGAAGATAAATAAAAGGTCAAAGGGCAATCAATACCATTTGAGTATTCAAACGTTATGCATCGAGAGTTCCCTGACAAATAAAATTAAAGTCACTTAGTCTACCGAAAATACATCAAGAAATATAAAGTCGGGTCGAATTCCTGTATCAAACTAATTGTATAATCGTTAAATAATTTGTGGCGTGTTCAGTATATTATTTTAAATATTGTCAAATATACCAGTTTATGTTGACCCTGTTAATTCAGTGTAAAACTCATTGAACCACCTCTGTTGTCTTAATCGAAACAGGGGAACGACTAATTCGCGGCGTCGATTATCCGAATCGTAGCGAGAATTTACGCCTCTCACTGACGCGCTTTTCTCGCGATCGCGTCTCTCTCTAACGGTCGTAACACAGATGTTGATTAAACAGAAAACGATGGTTGTTCAATGTGAACTAATTACAGTAACGTACTATAATTTAGATAACTCAAGAGTTAATTTGCAACGGATCTAACGCTCTCTCTCACGCGGACCATACTCTCTCGACAACGCTAGCAACACTATCTCGTCAACGCAACTCGCACTCTCTGACTTCTCGATTCACACCCTCTGGCTTCTCCACTGACACTGACTGTTCTAGCATCCTTTTGTCTTTTCTTAGGCTCATGCACGTGTTCCGCAACCTCTCGTGGCCAGGATCACGTGGGCCTTTTCTACGGAACTATTCAATTGAAGGACCGACGACACATTGATGGGCCCGATGGCGCCTCGGCTCTCGCGACATTGTTTATTGTTTACCCGATGTCTCTTAGGCCTTTTTGTCCACGGTACTACACATATGTATATGTCTATACTTTTACAATTGTATCTTTGTTTCTCATCGCTGTATTATATTTTATTAGCACGATATTTCATCTTTCTATATCCATTGTTAGTCGCCTGATTTTTGAAGACAGCAAAAATTTTTGGGTTCTTCGTTTTTAAAAATCACACTGATTGATCCTATAAAATTCAAAACAGATCAGAAACAACTGACGATGTAATATACATACCATGAATATTTACAAATTTTTTTTTATATTTACAATTATTTATTTATGCATTGTCTTGCGAGCGAGTCATTTGTTTATCAATTTATGAAGAGTGGAATCAAGAGAAGCTCATAAATCTTACATTTAGAGAGTAACTGATATCAAAATTTTACCAATCGTTCGTACGAAAGGATTTTTTAAAGATCCAATATTCCATACCATAGAACGGAAACAAAATTTTTGTTTATTTTGTTACCGTATACAAAAAATTAGAATTCACGGTAAACTAACTACAGCATCGAAAGCAAGCCACCAATATTATACAAACAATATCGAAAGAAAGAAAGAAAGTAATCGTTCGCAGGGACCAACAGGTGAAAAAATCCGCGGAGATCGTAACTTTTCAGACAAAAAGGTAGAAGAGGAGAAAAATTGAATGGGGAAAGTGTCGAATGAGAATGCATCAACCGGCGAACGGACTCGATCGTTCAGGATAAACGACTTTATTCGAGCCTCGGGGGTGGTTACCCCCGCGGCTGGTTAATACCGAGAACTATTACTGGCGATTAAGCTATCGATTATGCGCCGGATAACGCGTTTCCCGCCGGAAAAAAAAGGATCGTCAGGAAATTAATTAAGCCCCGAGAATAAAATTAGAAAGGAGGATAACAATTTATCGGGAAATCGAGTTTTCGTATTATCGCGGCAAAGAAAAGGGCTCTGGGCGAATGGTCGAAGGGTCGACCCCGGACACCGGGGATTGTTCGCCAGAAAGCTTTTGTAACCGAGTTACGCGGCTTTCTTATAACCTCTTCTGGGTTTGCACAGACCGCTCAACGTTTTCAGAAACCGTTGCATTCGTTTAACGTGAAATGAACCGCGTAGCTTAGTTGAATTTCCGATTTTCGCGTTAAGAAGCTAGTGGTATCAGGATAATTCGAGAGAGTTTGCTTGGATTTATTAACAATTATTTCGGAGACTTTTAGAAGATGCGAGTTGAAAGTGAAAATTTATATTTGGTTCTTCGTATAATAATTGAATTTTATAAGCATTTTTTTTTATTAATATTGTATCGTTTGATATTGGTTTGTGCACGTAAAATTATTGGTATCGAATATTATGGTATATTTATATCGACTTATGGTATATTTTTAACGAGGAACTTATACTATTTTATTCACTATTTATGAAATTCATTTGATCTTTTTTTCACACTTGAAAGTATCTAATATTTACATCTTTAACATCCAATAAATTTCTATATTTATATGCTCATTGTTCTAAGAATATTTAATGACCTATAAGATTATTTTTAATGGAAATTTCAATATTTCGAATACTATTAATAATGTGAATACTTTCGATAAAAGTTTAACGTTCTTGATTAAAATGATCGATACGTTACACGAATATGTTACAAATACATATTTATTTCTCTAAACGAATAAAGCTACCAATATCAGAATAAAAAATTAATTTCCATAAAATTCAATGACAAAGCAACGTTCTCTATTCGAGAATTAAAAACAAATTCAGAATCGAACGACTTCTTTCTTCGGCCGACCATAACCGTGCTTTCAGTTTTCGCTTCTTCTTTTTCCCTTTTCGCATGGAAACGTTGAACGTCCGATTTGAAGAAATTGAAAAACTGATTGGAAGCTCGTTAATAGAGTACCGTTTCAAAAGAGAATTATTTCGCACTCGTGCACCGGTCCTATTAACTGAGAATCGGGTCACAGAAAACTGGGTTGCAAGTACTATTTCGCGAGCATAGACGAGAAACGTTTTAAACAATAGTGGACGAGGTAGAAGTGGGACGGTTTTGAAATTAATAATTGGCGCGAACGCTATAACGATGTAATTCCTTTAAAAAACGCGACGATATAGCACTTTAATTCCTTCCATTTTTCTTACGCTCCTTTATTTTCTTCTAATACGAGAATTTCCATCGATCGATTATCGGTATAAAGCAAAGGGAATAACGATGAAACTGTTTTGCATTTGAGGCTGTGTTGACGTTTGGAAATTTGAAAAAATCGATCTACCGTCCACTGTAGTTACGTTGTTTTTCGCTGACCAAACATCGACGACTCCTTCTATTCGAAATAAAAATGCATTTTTATTGGTTCGTTAAATCTGGAATATTTTATATTTGCGTGAAATATTCCATAGATCGTTAGGATTTAAATCCACCTACGATATTTTCAATGGTCTAACTTAATTTTCTACTTATATTAACTTTTTCTAATGACAATTTTTCTAATTTCATTTTCATCGTGTTATTCGATATTCAATCTCTATATACATTGCTTCGCTGTAAATAAAATTAGACGATCTTCAGAAGATTACGATTTTCTTCCGAATCGATTATCATTTACGTGTTTAAGATGATAAGATTCAATTAGAAACCGAATTAATTAAAAGTCTTTCCTAATGGTTACGGGCAGACGATGAATTATACACGACATAGCTCTATGATCATGCAAGGTAAAGAGATTCTACATAAAATATAATTTCTACGAAACTTCAATTAGAACATGTTTCGTCTCTTATTACAGGTCACTCGGCGCAATTTTGTTCAACATAGTAAACAAAACTGAGAAAAATGTTCTCCATCCAACGACAAGCAAAAGGAACAATTTCAACGAGATAAAATTCCAAGCGCACGTGGGAATCCGCCAGGTGGATATTAAACGAGTGAACGAAGTTAAAGAGCGTAATTACTGACGTTTCGCGCCGGTAAAATTCAATCTACGACGATTGCAGCGCGAATCGAATAACGAAAGGGAGAGAGAAAAAAAAGAAAGGGAAAGCGCGGGAGAGAGAAGGGAACGCTTGGTGTATCTAGAAAAATAAGTGTCGAATCGAGTGCCAAACGGGTCTGACGTTAATTAAAAGTGCCCCAGAAGGAAGATCTCGTCGAGGAAATTCCCGAACGGATCCCAACCCGATAATGGATCGAACGTTTCTCCTCACGATAATCTCTAACGCGTCTCTTTGCTCGTTAAACCGAACGCTTCTCGTTCCCCCTTCTTTTTTCTTCAACTTTCACAGTTCCCTCGTTAAGATAAGAAACGAAGGGTAGCTTTGCGTTTTAACGTCCGTGCACGTCAATTCGCTCGTTTAAAAATATCCTGTCGTTGGTGCTGAAGAAACTACGTGGTTCAATTACTGTGAGAAAATTAGTCTCTTTGCTACTACGTGGAGGTTCTGTTGTTAAAGATTTCTTCCTATTTTCTTCGCCAGTGAAATGATCTAATTCTTTCGCAAAAGTTGGAATTTTGCTATTTTAAATGGAGGTGTCTTTTATCTAAATATCTTTTCGCTTCATATTGAATGTATGGCGTAATCACCGCCAACGAGAGAGTATCGAGTTTGTATTAGAAATGGATGGATAAATTTGACTTAAATTATTTTCTTGCACTCTTAGATACGATATGTGCAGTAATATATAAATATGGAATAGTTTAATCGTTTTCATTTCGAATAATAATAATTAAAAGTTAAATCAACTTGAATTTGATATAAGGATTTTTCCTATTTATATTCACTGTATGTATTAACTATAACAAATAGATCGTGGATATCTATGTATTTACGTGAATATGCAAAAACGTACAAGAATTTACAGAAACGTAAAATTACACAAACTATCGGAAACAAAGTATACACATTGTTACGTTTAGCGAATAAAACATTCTTCCACGATCAATTTGAGATTCTTATCTGTATCTGTATTTGTAAGAATATGTGTTCGCGTAAAAATCCACTGTTTAATAATAAACAATAAATTTTCTTAATACGCGCAAATACGTTGCTTGTTTGACAAAAATTCTTAAAGATATTTTTACTTTGCACAGAGTCACGATGTTTTCCCTCCTTAAGATAGAAATGAATAAATGAGAATTTCCATGGAATGATAATTGAAAGTGATAAAGCAGTTCTGGTGGATCGTTGATTAGGTATTCTGATTACAGAAAGTTTGTTCGATGCTCTTGGCGAAGTATCAACTTTCCGTAATAACGCTGTCAACAGCTTAAAACTTTGACAAAGTTCTAAATAAATAGATTGGCTAATTGGAGTTGTTGTAAAAGGTATTAAATTCTTTATTGCTGGATCGACGAAAGGAGGTTGGTGTTACCCGTTAAAACGCAGGTGAACATTTTCTATACGCGAGGAGAAATTCTAGGACGCGAGCAGAGTACGTGAAACAGCTTTAAGGAGAAATATTACAAGTTTAAATATTCACGGGGATAAAGAAGCATCAGGGATCATAAAAGAGCTTTCTTTAGTAACGAAGAGGAATTTTTACATCGAACAGTTTTAAATCTCCCGCCATAAACTACGAGAGCATCTGTGGCTTTATCTGTGTAACTTATTTTTCAAATAAATTTTGCGCTAAAAAATATGCAATAAATCACGCGGTCGATTAAAAACCGAGGATAAATGAGAGAAACTTAATTTCCATGAATTTGAAAGATCACATATTACTCTTCTACTCAAAACCAGTTATGTTACTCTTCACTAGAAACTCATTTTAAAATTCTAATATTGACCTATCACATCACAGTATGATTGAAACAGATTGTAAAATATATTACAAATTAAAGCTGTCATGTCCTTTAATTTAATTATACGATATTTTGGTTGTACGTATGTTATTTACGTAAAGGGCATTCGATACAATTTTAGCTACCTAAAAGCTACATCCATCTACTTGAAGCGCATCGCCTGAACTAACAAGAACAAACCAAGATCAATGTAGAATAGATGCAGTAAATAGACGAATTCATGGTAAACATATCTCATCGTCTTATTGCTGTAAACACCAACCAATTATTTTAGGCAAATTCACCAGCTCATGTAACGCAACTGTATAATATAGCAGTCGCTAATAACCCTCACAGGTGATGCAACTTTGAATAAATAAAAAAAAAAGAAAAAAAAAAGAAAGAAGGATTGTTAAATTAATCCACGAAACTCCATAGGAAATCCTCAACAACCAACTTAAGTTAGTTTCAAGCCTGCAAACCATCAACCACTTTCATAACAATGCAACCCTCTGAAAGATGAATGGATGAACTCGGACGGATTTCGAAGGAATTCGATTACCACTTCAGTAGAACGCGATTCCGGAAGACTGAAAATCGATTTCCTGAAATGCCTGATCAATAATTTGCCCGATCATGCAGCCTCCGGTTTCACTTCCAGGCTACTTTAGTCCTCGCGGAACAATGATGCTAGAAAATATTCGAGAATCGTTAGTACGATCGTTAATTTCTTCGATCGATCTCTCTCCACTGCTTCCAGTACAATAGTTATCCCCGGGACCAAGAAGCGTGCAAACGAAGAAGCAACCATACAACGAACCGTGTGATTTTACGGAGCGTGAATAAGCGCAGAGGTACGGCACGGTCGTGCCCATAAATACGACGTTAAACGGCGTCGCCGGCTGTTACTAGAGTTCCGAGCCGGTGCTCCGAAGATTTCGCACTCGGACACTCGTATCTACAACTGGGAATTCCGGTGTTCTTCCGTGTGTTTAAGGAAGTCGGTGTAATCGAGGGTGAGGAGAATGTCGCAAGTACTATAGTAGTCAGAACCTCTTTCGAAACGTGAGATCTTCATTTTTATAAAATTATTACGTAACATTTCTTTAAAATATAAGACAGTTAATTTTAAAGTTGTAGCGGAGGATTAACTGTACTGTAAAATTATTACTTTTACTATAAAAGAAGGATACAATTTTTAATTCTATTTTAATATAAGACAATTAATTTAACTAATTGTATTATGAAACTGTTATTTTTACTATCTTTATTGTAAAGGAGTTGTATCGCTGGAATATTATCTAAACTTATGTGAAAAATATTTCTTGTATTATTCCCGACAAAGGGACAAAAGATAAAGAGAAGATACTATATAAATAAATCTATGTGTAGTTATGTTTTTCGTAATATAATTCTGGGTCTCAAAAGGTTTCAATATAAAAGCGTACCGCTGTTATCTTGGTCGATTGTAAGAGTCAAATTATAATCGAACGATACTGCTGAGACTCTGTAATTAAATATGCAAAAAATCCATTATATAACGCGGAGATTTTGCAGCTTCGTGGTACATATCGTTGTAAAATTATTATCACATACGAACAACTTAATGACCGCCGTTAATATTCTCTGTAAAGGTACAATGCACGGTTAGCTTCCCATGGGAATCACATATAAAATATATTACACTGCGGTATCACACGCGAAAATTATAATGAACAACCGGATTCTACAACGTAGCGCGAAATGTTATTTGTTAATTTAGCAATTTTGTCGACCCACGGTACGCCTTGATTCATACATTAAAGTTGTTCTGCAGCACTCGATATGCTCGACTAAACGCCAGTAGTATAGCTCGATAATTGGTCAGACGCTCGTATTTCACTTGCACGTTTTGCTCGTCCGTTTAACATGGTTGCAACTGCTGAGACCAATCCTAAATAAAAGGGAAGTTATTCGCATGTTCACGATCTCTATAGAACGACTATTTGATTTAATGATTTATATAATGATTTTTGATGTAATGATTTATATAAATATATATATACAAATTTTTTACAGATATAATTAGCGTTTTGATATTAATACTATACATTATTCTGTACTTTGCATTGCTTATATTTCTTCATATTTGTAATGGAATTAAAAAAAGAACAACAGGTAATAAAAGATCGTTTTAAAGTTACATTAAAGAATTTTAGATTTTGCCGACCTACATTTATTTCACTATCGCAATTTAATAAATCTATGTTTACACACTATTATGTTGATAGGAAATCTTAAGTGAAAAAATCCGTAATATAATTACACATTTAATAAGTTTCTAAATATTTTAAATTTGAAACCCCTAACACAATTGGTTATTTATTTCCCCTTTTTTTTTGTTATTTCATTTTCTGTGTGAAAACTTTCGATGTATGTATAGCCATTTGCTGATATCCTTTAAGCCATTAAGCAGCTTTTATAGCAATAGGGTTGTATGTATTTTTTAGAATATTCGACCCTTCGGAGAGGATATATCCTTTCGATGGCCCAGTTTCGCACGTTCAATATCGCACGCTTGTTAATAGCAGCATATTTGTTATTCATCGAATGTATCGGCTGATACCTTAACGAGCAAGCTAATAATGTATCAAAAGTACCTGACACGAAATGAGACATAAATTTTGTATGCGGCTTCACCAGTTAAGTATTTTTGGCTTGAAACCAAGCGATATGTCGCTTTTCGCGTCGTTTCGCTGTGTCCTCAACTAATGAAGAAAAGTTGTCATCGTTTAATATTGATATATTAGTCTGCAATAAAGGTGCAATATTTTATAATCAGTTCTATAGCTAGTCTTTTCACGAGGAAATTATTCATTTTTCTTTTAGGGTTTTTATTCTTGAAAAAAATCAAGAAAATTATTGTGATTTCAGAAAGCTATTTAGAAAGATTTTATTGTTATAGTCGATGAAGTACATTCTTTACAAAACTCTAGTTATCTCTAATTTTTTTGAAAAAAATCATACAATGTATACCTGTATGTAATTAATCATCCAACTAACAACGTGTCAGTTTTCTATATCAAATACATCTCTTCTTTCAATTAACTATTTTACAAGTTATACCCCCATTATTAAACAAATGAAGGATTGAACAAAGGGTATTTAACAATAAAAAAAGAAGTTATCGGTAATTAATTAATTACATATTTCTCAGTCCAATTATTATTCAGTGTAATTAATATAATGCAATAAATATTAATATACAATTAACATAAATAGTCAACTACTTTGTAGTACTACCTTGAGTTTCTAGCCCCAATAAGTATATTTATTTTTAAGTAAATAGCAATATGCGATCATATAATATTAAAATAAATAATATAAGTAATCAATGAAAATTTGAATAAACAATCAATACAGACGGTAACTATAATATAAATAATTATACTGCTCAGGCTTCCCGCAAATTTACTTATTTTCTAATATTTCCGCTTCAAACTCAGAATCCAATTTACTCGCGCCTTATTCACGCTTGCTTCGAGCTGGCATCGTTCTAGTTAGCATAAACGCGACCAGGTCAAAGTGCGCGTAGCGACGCGACGACGCGACGTTGAGAGTTCACCTTCAGCAAGATGAAAATCGCGCGCTTCCAGCGTTCATCGCGATGCATTGCACGCATTATGTTGCAACTCAAGTACCGTCGAGTGTAATTCTGACGCGATGCAAATTAGCACTGGCTGCGGAGTTCAAGCGTCATGTAACAACATACGAGAAGGATTATTTAGGATGTAACGCGAGGCGATTAATGAGCCTAGTTCGTCGCCCGATAATCTGTTGCTAAGAAAGTATAAATCACCCCTAACTTTATAATTTCCTCGTTAAACGTTGCTGCATAGTACGTACATCATCGTAACTTATCGATGATGTTGCGCTTGGTTTACATATTAATGATGATTTTATTATACACGATGCAGATTTGTGTAAAAGATTTGTTTGGAAACTTTTTATCGTGACCGCAGGCGGTTATTAACTTTTTAATAGTGTGTTAAAAGTGGCAAAAAAAATCCAGAAAATAATTTATGCGCGCTTTTGTGTTTGGAATTAATGATAATCAGCAGATTATGGATGTTTATTCATTTATGAGAAACTTAAAGGTGTGAAACTATACGACATACGCACATAAAGGTGCGTAAAATATCGCAAGTAAAGTATTCTGTTGTACAATATTTAGCGAATAAAGCAAATGTAGGTCCATTTAGGTTTCGTTTCTTTAGTCACGTTCGTAGAAATGTGGAAGCATAGAAACGTACGCAGTCTGATAATTATACACTTCTATATTTTATATAGAGTTTTATTAAAAAATGAAAGCTGAACAGGAATGAAATTTGTTTCAACCTCTTTGAAATAGTTTAATAATGAATTGAAAGACGGTAATGTTAGTAAGTCGAGATACAAAGAAATTTCTCGTTGAAGGACGATCCCATTCACAGATTCGGAATGTTTCTATGAAAATATAGTACATCTATTTGACAAAATTTTATCAAAATACAAATGTATATTTTAAACTTAGTATATACTTTGGATACTTTTTGTGAAGGAATGTTATGAATCTTTTTGATTATTTCAATAAAATAAAATTGTTATACCAACAAACGAATAAGCGAGTCCGTTTATGCCGCATATGATACAAATTTGGAACAGGTCGGTATAACTTTCTCGAATTTTTAAACAATATACAATCAACTGGGACAAAAATATAATTTATTTCTATTTAGTTCTCATTTTTAATTTCTATTTTTTTCTTCAAATTCCAAATTCTAACATCGACCATCCACTCATTCAGTTTCCTCCAGCTCCAATTATTGCGACCATATTTGAGTCGTTCACGCTCGATTCAGACTGGAGGAGGGAGGAGGAGGGGAATTAAAACTTCTCTCGAAAGTTAAAAATTTAAGCATCCACGGTAGAACACAGAAGAAAAATTCGAGCCAAAAATTCGTTAATGTAAAATGCCATTTATTCGGGGAAATCGAACCGAAACTTGTAAATCAGGTTCTAAGGAAAACGAGACGAAAAGAGAAACGAGTAATTCAATAAAATAAATGGTTTACGAACGCTCGAAAATCAATGTTAGACCAAGAATTAATTAATTTCGAGATGTCTTGATTAATTTGTACGCTGTGATATTGAATTATCATCCTACGTTCACCTGTTTCCCATAAAATTGAAATTTAATCCACGTGAGAGAAATACGGTCGTCCGCCAAACGTATTTTTATTCGTACATCTCATAATAAAGCTACTTTTATGTACATAAACTTTTGTTTACAATTTTTATTTTATTAAAAAATTTAATTAGGTAAAATAAAATAACATTAGTGTATTTTGCGCAAACAAGATCAATGCAGAGCTGCTTTAAAATCAAGATAAGATGCTCACAAAATATTAATATAATCCATAGTTTGGAATGAGAAAAAAATAAAGCTTTTTTTCATAGGACGCACGAAAACTTTCCTCAGTGCCTGCGTCATTAAAATTTATTTTTCCTTCACTGGTTTAGTGACATAAGTACTACGAGAAAATGAAGATTAAAGAAAGCATGTGTTTTTTTTTATAATTAAAACTTCTCTCTAAATAATACTTTTGGCGAAATTAATAATAAGGCTTAATTGAGCATCCACGAAGAAATTCGATTAAATATGTACCAACTCTGTTTCTTCTGACGAAACAAATGTTTCCATGGTAGAATTCGCGAGCAACGCTCGACGCGCGTGAATGACGACGAATTCAGCCTAATGGGATCTTTGAGGAGGCAGCCCGGGCATTTAATTAAAATCCTCTCGAACCGTGAGCGCTCGCAATCGAGCGAAGAGTGGCTTTCGAGCGGTTGGCCGCGCCGTGGAGAATCAAAATAGCTCCAAGAGCGAACGTAAGTCAGCCGGTGCTGCTTCTTGAAATAATCGTGGATGTACGAACTTCTAGCATTTGGATAATTTCGTGGCTTCTTTATTCAAATTGATAAATTGATTTCTCTCTATCTCCAACGAGTTCCATTTCTTTACTTTTCTTTATCAAAACATGAAATTGCAGAAAAACCCGCAGTTTCATAATTGCTATCTACAACTTTAGTAATAATACAATGCTATATAATTTTCTATCAAAAATATCGTCTAAAATGAAGCTTGCAAAACAGAACGTAGAGAACATATATAAAGCTATCGATGAAGTGGTCGGACAAAACATTTTCAACTGAAGTATTTCTTGCCGCGATTCAATATCCTACCAAGGTGTTTCTTTCGTCCAACGGCTTCTGTGCCCTTTGTGCTATACTTTTTTTCAGGACTCTCGCAACACGGAAAGGACGCAATATGCTTAATGGATCGACACGATGCGATGTTCGCGTCGCGTTTTCCAATTTTTACTCGGCTCCGGCTCGCTTAAGCGTCCTCACGCCATTAACTAATTGACGCGACCAGATTCTCGCGATATCGTTGGTCAAGAACAGAAGGAACTCCATCCTTGGCATCTGAGGATAAAGAGAATTTCCGGAAACCTGAAACCTGGCGGAGACGCGATATGCTTCGGTAAAGTGTAAGGACGCCTGTGGTTTCACAACTGAGGAAGCGACTGTAATCTCGATACCTGCTTTTACGAACGTGTTTCTGTTTCAGACAGGATAGTATTTGCACGGTATGGGTGATCTCTCTGTGTTATATTGTTATCTTCGTTAATTTCGCATGGTTGTTATAGTTATATAGCGAATGGGATATTTGGTATGAAATAAAAATTGTATCGCAATGCCATCGTGCTATGTACCAACATTTTCTAATTTTATTCAACACCGACGTTTATCTCACGATCGGTGTTATTGTATCAATGTTTTTTTAATTCTATTCAATAAAGCCCTTGTTAATATTTTACACCTACAACTGTGCTTTTAATGCTTGATCATTTTTAATTGAAATATATTTAGAGATTTACTGAATCATCGGATTCAACTTTGGTGAATTTCTATTTAGTATCTTGTAATTTAATATGGTTCTTTTGTATAAAAGAATTACTCATTTCAAATTTCTATTTCTTTCCAGGAAAATGATTGTACTCTAATACTTGTGAAAATAATATTCCGAGATTCTGCACAGTTTTGGTCCTATTTAACCCTATCTTCGTCCTCTAGAAGGTTAGAATAAACGATCTACAATAAATAGTAATACAAAAATGTAATTACTACGTTCGTCTTGAAAAATGAATTGAGACGTAATCGACTTAATAATTCCGACAGCCAACAGATAGGCATAATATTTAAAACACACCGATTCAACAGCTCGTACAAATTTCATCCTCGCTCGAGGATACTTTTGCCACTTCTTAAATCAGATCAACAACTTCCATTGCCGGCGCGTATCCGTCTGTCGTCGACGTTCACCCAGCAAGAAATTCATTTGCAAATGGACGACGACGAAAGAGAGGAACCGGAGAGTATCTCCGCGAGCAATCCGACAAGATCGGTGCAAGAACAAGTTTCATTTATATATCTGGCGGCTGAAAGACGTTCCATCAGCGTTGGAAACGTTGAGAAGAAGAAAAGAGAGCTCGATCAGATACACATTCGGTTGGTAAAATAATATTCGGCTACTTGTTAACTAAGTCTCGCGCAGAACGTGATAGTTGATCTAGATTGCTAGAGAAACGAGTAATCGGCTGCGATTATATATTTCTGCAAATCTTTGAATTTTTAATTTGTAAATATTTATTCAAGATAGTAGATAGTTATTCAAAACAGATGGGATGTTGTGAAAGCCATTTCTTGAAAGCACCATAACTTGAAATCTCTTAAAAAAAAAAAATTCAACTTCAGAAAGAATTCTTTCCACCGTTGTGTCCCTTGAAACAGTGTAACTTTGTCCTGGAAAGTTTTTTCATACAACGGTAGATAAGACAGATATTTAGGTGATGTGATTTATGTAAACTGGATTATTCGAAAAGTTCATAGCGCCTTTATCGTGAATTTTTGTCAAATAATAAAATGTTCGAACAAATACCGTTTTTGATTGGATACCAAAGGAAACGCCAGAACCAAATTTAATAAAAACAGACAGGTTTGGTAATATATGATTGGCTGACAAGGCGAATTGGATTTTAAAATTGCTCTCTTACGAAGATGTGATTTATCATGTCTTTCCCCTGTAATCTTCGTGTAATTGGTTTTTGTTGCAATACAATGCCGAACGTATGAGTTATATACTTACAATTTACGTTACCAAATGGAGTTCAATGATTTCTTAATAATTTGTCAAATCTTTCCTTGTTTTTCTCTCAGTGTTTTAATATTTATGAATGGGCGTGTACTTATTGTTAGTTCATTTTCGCGAGTGATTTGCTAACGTGTAGCTGCGGTATGATCGTAGAATAATTTGGTATGCAAATGTCAAAGCGGAGAGCGAGTCATATCGGTCATTCAATTATGTGTAACGCTTAGTTAATTAGCCCACTGGCAGCTGCTACTTAATTGCTCATTACGGGCGTAATTTGTAATTAAACGGAACGCGAGTCACGATTCGTTGAACAAGAAGAGCGACCGTCGTCACGAATATTCTCTATCTCTGTTCCTCTTACGTATATCTTTCTCTTTGTCACTATTGACGACGTGATTAACCAGGGACTCTAGCAATTTGCAAAATTGATGGGATATCAAATCTCACACGACGAGCAAACGTTGCCTATGAAGCAAACGAAGCCTCCTCCTCTTTCGAAGGAATCTCCTGATTACGTTACTCAGGAGCAATTAGGCGATTACTCTTGTCGATGGATTCGATGATCGAATCGATCAGAAACGAGATACGAGGATCATCGGGAGCGTTGATGGTACATTTTTTTCTCTCCTATGGAGGATAACCACTGTTACATGTTTGGTAATTTGTTGGCGACGCCTTGGAAGAATTTCTCGAAAAGTTTGTAAAACGTCGGAATGAAATTACAGTGGACGTTAATTGATCGAATGAAACTCGACTCGCTTTCATATCAACAAAACCCAAGTGTGAAAGCTAGTGCGTATATCACAAGTAACAAAAATTTCTGCTCCGATTCGAAAATAAGGAAAATTCAAAATCCGTGGTAAGTAAAAAAACTGATAGACACCGTCTTTCGCTAAACACCACTGAACGTGGCAAAAGTTACAGAGATTACTCGGTGTGTCCATTTTTCAAATAAACAGATGCCGCGCGAAATTATTCACCGTCCGCGTTACCATATATCATTCGTCAGCCGTTCTTCCCAGTTCTCGAAGGATTCAAGGTGGGTTTAGAACGTTAAATCTCGCGTTCCCCTCCCTTTGGCTGGCGATTGGGGATCATTTGACGCACAACTGAATGAAATTCGCCGTGTACAAGGTTCGAAGGGACGTCCGTCGAATCCAGCTCATAGATATTTTACAACTCGAGATTGATGGTCAGCCGCGTTTTCACCTAATGCCATCTTTCACCATCCGAGCCAAGGCCGTGGCGTACGAGTTCTCGTTTCGTAGAAACGTCCGGAGGAAGATGGATATTCGTAATTTTCCTGGCTACCTCCGGGACAGACGTAGAGCCTCTTCGCCTGTTTTTCCTCTCTCGATTCTCTTTTTTGTAGCCTGCTATTAGAATACGATGCGAGAAGAGCCGAGAAAACGATGGATTGATCGAGTTCTTTCGCGTTTTTGATGCTAGGTCGTTTGTAGTAGGTTGTCAAAGTAGAATTGTATTTGCGGGGATAGAAAAAAGATATGACTTTTATATCTTAAATCGAAGTTTCAGTTTTGTATTAAAGACACGTGGTAATTGATAGGAAGGATGGATTAGGCAAATACTTAGGTACTCTTCAAAGCATCTGTCGAATGTGTAATGTGTCATGTTGTTTTGTTATAGCAATCGTGATTAAGCGAATCTCAAACTATATAATGAATTATAATTGAACTGTATATTATGCTGTAACAATTACATATCCTAGAATAGAAAGTATAAGAACTGACAAGTATAATCTTCAACATTTTCTAAATATTTAAGTTTGGAATCTGTTTCAAAAGAAGTGTCACGTAATAAATGACGAGGTATTATAAAAAAAAGGCGAATGAGCAATAGCCCGTTCGTATACTTTATTAATAAGACAATGTCGCACTTCAATAGTAAAGCACAGACTGACTTACTGACTAAAGGGCTGGGATCTTTACCTCCTCACTATGATTCACATATCTCACGGGTTGGAATCCGGCTACTGTCGTTCTCATCGCTATCGCATGACCAAGTGTTATCTACATATCCTGAGGTCGGCAGATGTCTGGCTTTTGGGTGACGTTACAAAAGCTTCGTTTTCTCTAAAATAATACACTCTATATATATTGCATATACATTATGCGATATTTTAATTATGAAATAAACGCCGTTATCCCTAAGTATTCTAATAATTAAATCAATCTATATTAATCTATCGAGCTAAGAAAAAGAATTGTAGAAAAAGAGTTGAAAAATAACAAGCGAATACGAAGAAACTTTCTCATGTTTCACAATGGAACCCGAGAAATCAGCTCATAACAGCTTGTATGTTCCACCGAGCATACATCACTCAAAGACTCCTCTAAACTACTTCACCCAACCTCGCAGAACCGTGTCCATATATCAAAAAACGTCGATACACGAACATGTATAGCCAATATAGTACCGTGGACGAAAAATAGGAAGCACGAAACGAAAGCTTCTTCCTCGGAGGTCGGTTACCTCGGAGAAACGTAGCTGCAAGCACTTGTACATCGATGCTGTCCATGGGTGGCGTATCTTGCGAGATTTCGTCTTACTTAAAAACAACGAATCCTATACACTCATACCACCGACACACATTACGACGTAACTAATATGTAATAATAATAACATAATAAAGATAAACGCAATAATTTCAATCTTTCAGCCTGTAATGTACGACTGTTGTCATATTGAAATATTTGACAAATTAGGCAGAACCCAAAGTACCAATCGTTTAATTGCCATTGAGGTACAGTAGGAAACTCTACATTCTCCGTTAATCCTAAATTAACCAGCGCGAAATATGGTAAAAATGCATATAAAAATTTAGAACTAAAGAATAGCAGAGAGGTCACATCCGCGTCATAAATTCGGTTTACAATTAACGATTACTTTAACAACCGTTTGCAGAGCGATCGTAACGAAAACCGAAAGTATCCCAGAGAGGAGTTCTCGTTCCGTTGCGTACGGTATCTTCTTGGCTGATAAATTAAGTGGCTCGGACGTGAACGATAAATTCGCTAAGGCCGAGCGGTGCTCGATGATTTATATCGGGGACTATACCAGGAAGCTCGTGATCTATGACCTCGCAAGGGTCAGCCCATGGAGGTAAGACAATGCGCCGCGAACCTAGCCACGGACGCACGTGCGTTTGCGTGTACACTTAAATGCATCTCGCGGGACCAGGATGAGCGATGGCCAAGCCGCGCGGAAACTCATACGCGACTAAGCGCGACGTGTTCTGTGAAAAATTGACCCGCCACGTATTGCCGAGAACCGACCGCGTATCCAGCGAATTCGAGATTTTCAACGGAGACCGAGAAGTTCGAGATAATCGCGATGGTTGAATTGTTCCTTTTTTTCTTCCCCTTTTTTATTTTTCTTTTCCTTTTTTCGAAGAGAAGGACAGAGAAATGATTATTGTCTTTTCGGTGGAGATTTTATGGAAGTGAAGAGATTTACGCAGTTACCGATCATTTTGTGTGAATTATGAGCTTATCGTCTCATCTGATTCGTACCAATGTTACATTGCCCTTTGAGAAATTTTATATTATTTCTTATGACACGGGATATAATCAAAGCGTTTAAGCCTTTTCGATGATTCTAAAGTTGTTTTTCTGTTGTTGATCACATTAGATCGTACGGTAGGTGCAAGTAGGGCCAAATGATCGGTAGAGTACAAAAATACTAAATTAACTTATTCTACTCACTGAACAGACTATATAGATGTGTATAACACTCTTCTCACTCTCTTTTTTAACTTTTTGACAAACTGTATTATATTTTTCAAAACTGATGAAGCCATCAATCGGATTAGAATTAACCTGATTTATAGAAACGAACGGAGGCATTCATTCTGGAGATCGCTTTATTTGTGCTCAATGAGTTAATTCGGTCGGTATTTTCATTACCTTCATCAAGTTAATTCCACTGTGTACATACTAACACGATACGAATACACAGAAACATTGTAATAATCGATACAATTCATTACAATTAACTAAATTTATGTACACAGGGAATTGGCAGACCTTCATTTTCGGTTCTACTATGCAAACGTATGAAGATTAAATTAATTACTTGACTCGCATACATTCCTTCTAACAAATTCTCGCGAATCAATCGTAAATATGGGACACATTTTTCAGTCTTTAGTTCTTATACGTTATCACATGCAAGCTTTGTAATATGTTTTCATATTGTTATATTTTATCATTACGTGGTAAATAAAGGCGTTATTTAATTTATTTTTCGTATGATATATTCTAGCAACAACTTCGTACATCCGGTACATTGAAAAAGGAAAGAACTAGCGCAACTTTATCGATCAATCTTCTCATTAATCCTACTGCGTTCCATCATCCCTCTTATTAATTCCATTAATTCACTTTCCACGTCATTAATCAACATCAATGGCCTACCGTGTATTACTACGTAACTGTTAAATCTGTACGGTTCAATCAATATTTGACATTCTATCTTAACTAGGTCATACTTAACACTAAAACTACATACACATATATATATATATATATTTTATACTGGGTGGCCTAAGTAAAATATCAAAAGTTGTTTCCTCAGACATTAACGAGGATATTGGCTTCGGTTTTGCTCTAATTGAACGCTACAAGGTGGCTAATTTTCTAACGTGCAACCCATTTTCTGAGGAAATTTTCACGGAGAAAAATGAGGCATCCTAGATTTTTCAAAATAGAAGATAGTATCAATTTTTGTTATTCAGAAAAAATTTATCAAACTGAATAATATTTACTAGAACCAACCTTTTATTGTGCATAGTGTCGACAACAAACGCTTAAGAAAATCGATTCATGGATTTTCAACAGCAAATATCTCGTATCGTCGTTTTTATTCGTAGCCAAGTGGCCAATGCCTGTTGTTTGCTCTGGTGAATACCGCTGTGAAACCGTGCAATTGGCCTGTTGAAAGCACCGGCTCAGAATGAGCCACTTTGAATACGGTGTGACTGATAAGGTATAGCAGCGGCCGCGGCTGATTTATCACCCGCTGCTTCATAGATGTTTATGAATCATGCTACTATAGCCAGGACTTTGACACGCCTTTGCAAATAAAATTTCCCGGTTTGTTATTGGTTTTCAGCTTCCTTTGTGCAATCATTTGTCAATTAATATTATACGCAAAATTACTATTACTATATTTTTAAGAATTGATGAATTTAACGACAAGTATGGAAAGAGAAAAAAGAAGTTAGTACAATTATTCAGATTTCTCACACGTAATCGTGAAATATTTCCAAATTTGACGTTTTTCCCTTTATATTTTTTATATTTCCTTTATATTATTTAATTTCATTCTTATCGTCATTCATAACTCGGATATTACCCCATCATACTATGTCGCCATTCAAAAATCGCCAACCAAAAATCGCTTGCAATCAAATTTCTCCGGATTGGAAGGCAAGTTGCTTAACTTAATGCAAATTTCTTACTGACCCAAATAATCCATTCTTATCCTCTCTCAAATAAAATCACTAAATTGCCAACGCAGTCCCTGCCTAACAATAATCATAAATACCATCAAAAATCCCTACCATCATCTCTATATCAATTTTTCAATAATCCCATGTACTCTGCCCAATTCCTTGCGAATCAAGATTAAAACAAAATCCCCGTAAAATCCACGGTTCAGATTCCAACTGTCCACTGACCAGAGACTTGCGCTCGATCCAAACCGAGTCGAACGACAAACTGTTGCCCGATCTGGAAATCATGTTTCGCATCGCGGACCTTCTGCTGATCGCGCCCGAACGAAATCGTTTGTTCGATTATTCCGGCTGGATACGCGGATGATACGTGTGCAGGATTTTCTATGACCAAATGAAAGAGCGAAAGAGAAAAGCAGATAGAGAAAGGAGAAACGGGAAAGTCGAGCAGCCGGAGAGAAACGTGCAATCGCTGGATCACTGGATCGAGATCTCATCGAAACGACCGAAGCCTGGCATTCGACCGTTTTCACCGAGGCCATTGTTCGTCCGAGCAATTGCAGGAAAAATGGCAATAACAAAAGCTAAAGCAAAAAGGACAATGGCGCGGCAATTAAGAGAGTCCAAGGACGGAAGCTGCGACTGATTTCTAGGAAATAATAGCCGAGCGTTGGAAATTGATACCCTTGCAACGATGAAAAAGCGCGATCGTGATTAGCAGGATGGACGACACACGGACTCGTTTTCTTCGCAAGTGCCACGATTATGTTTCACTCACGTCGAACGTGTCGCGAATTTATCGCCGGTTATTATCCTGCATCGGGATCCTGGGGATAATTGTAAACCACGAATCACGCAGGATTATTCTTCACGGAATTGTTAGTTTTACCGGTTCTGTTAGCAAGTATCGCTGATTGTTACGATGCTTCGGGTTAATCGTCCGTTATTATCGTGGATCGTTTCTTTTTCACTCGATGATTACTTGACGCGAATTATACGGTTATTATTTCTGTTCTTCGTGTTACTGACAGAAGAGCTTCTGCGAAGTCTAATGTTCAAAATGCGACGAAACGATATTCTATACTTTGGATTTACGCTTTTAAACTTTCGCAGAATCTTTTGGGATCTTTTTTGTATCTGTCGGTCAATATTCTTTACGATTGGTTTTTAAATTGGATTAATTTCAGATTACTAGATTTTTATCTAAAAGATTAATTTATTCGTGATTACAATGTACATTTTTATTTAAATTTATATTAAATTTAAAAGAAGTGAAACTAATTGTAAGCAGAAATTTGTTTCACCCGCGCCAGATATTATAACAAGAGTTATATTTTAGAATAGAGACATTATCAAATAGGATTTAATTGAATTTTACATACGTGTCGAAAAATGTGACAAGGCTCGTCTCTAAAAAGAACGTTCCACATGCACGAGGATGATGAGTAATACGGAAATTCCTTTGCGGCAGACGTTGTATTCTCGCCTGGAATTCTCAGATCTAACTGAGAAGGAATTTAATTCAGCGGCAATAAAATTGTTCGACTAAACAGCGTTCTCCATCGAATCGGAAAATAACAAGAACCTGCACGTTGGTAAAGTTCCTTCTGCAAGAGACGGAACAAACGAATCGATCGGTTGATCAACTTTTTCTTGATTTTTCCTACAAATATGTCTATATATCTTAATTCTCAAGTTTTCGATTTTTAAATGAGATAAACGACAAACGAGCGCAAAGGATAAATAATTAGGGACGCTTGCATTACAAAATCAAAATATACAACGAAGTGTATAAATTTAAAATTATTTCACTGCCCTTTGAATCATGATCGAAGCAATAACTTCAAAGGCAACAAAGGTAAACAAACTACTAGTATAATACCATATTTTTGTTTATAGTCAAAGGAACTCATCTTGCAAAGAATATTCGTATAAGGTACGGCTTTATTAAAAACCTCTTTCCTTGCATATTATCCTTGCCTTGGTGTAATCAAAAGCAGAATGCAATGGTATATTTGCCCAACCATGTTCTGTTAAATACATATATGGCGCACAAATGCAGCAGCAGCTACGTTATTCTTAATCCTGAAAAATTCTTGCCTTTCCAGGTGTAGCGATGACTTATATAGAGAAAACAAGAATTTACTATTTAATGGATTCTGTGAAGTAAAGAAATCTATCTTCATTTTTCTTTCGAATCATCTATATGAAGTTTTTCCATTACATTAAGAAAAGAATATTTATATAGATGTAATATAAAAAAAGGGGGTATACGCTTGGTCTATTATATATTTAAGTTCGAGTTTCTCGGGATAATATAAGTTGTAAATTTAAGGTATAAACTAAGAATCGTAAGAGTGCTAGGGAAGAGAGAAAGAGAGAGAGAGAGAGAGAGAGAGAGTGTAAGTAAAAGTGTATACCTTGGTGACGTCAAAGCTAAATGAGTAAAGGTGTGGGAGAAGGATGCAAGGGTTGAGGGTCAGCATTTTTTGACCGGAGAAGACAAAAGTTGGCTAGAAGTGGTCGAGTGCTAGAATAAGACGTACGAAGATATTGTAATCAGTTTTTGTATTGGGTATTGCTTGTTAAAATAAAACTAAACTTAACTTACATCCTTTCTTATCCTTGCTCTAGACTATTTAGATACTACATAGATAATCTTCGAATAACGTGATTCATTTGTTCCGTATTAACTAAGATTTCCTGCTAGACACTCAAATCTACATATTTTACACCATAATTGAATGTAAAAACTATAACGTAAAATATTTAATTTTAAATTCCTCGACGCTATGAAATTTCTCCCAGATAACCGTAACAATAACCAAGAATCTTA
Organism: Bombus pyrosoma; assembly: GCF_014825855.1. NCBI lineage: Eukaryota > Metazoa > Arthropoda > Insecta > Hymenoptera > Apidae > Bombus > Bombus pyrosoma. Next base: position 3,090,234 of record NC_057773.1, on the reverse strand, counting down.
AGTTAGAACTACACATTATATTCCACATTACAATTTGATCGAGATCTACTCTATTGTTCGCGAAAGTATATATAACGTATTATACGGTTCCCCTACAAATATACTCAGGAATTCTAAATTACAATCACACGTTACACTACACGAAAATACTCAAGAATTTTATCTAAAAACATACACATTAGACACCATGCCGCAATAATTGCCAGCTCGTGCAGCAACAACAGGAAGACACCGAGAAGCTTATAAAATTGCAGATTCATCGGATCGCTCGTTCCCAATACAAAATAAGAGGAAAATAGTTCTCTATCAACTTCTTGAGTCGGTATCGTGCTTAAGTACGAAAGTCCGGGTCGGTTCTTAAAGTAAACTCGCAACTTTCGTCGGTTAGAAAGAGAGAGACGAAGAAACCAAGAGTGAGGGTTACTTCGACGGGAAAGGAAATTGTCTGATCCCCCACGGTCGATTTCCACTTTCCTGCGGGTTTCCGTCGATGGCTGGAGTACTTAAAAATCCTTTTCCTCTCGTCCACGCCGCTGGAAACTAAATCTTCAACACCTACTTCCTGCTCGGAAACGTCTAAAGCAGTGAAACATTTACGCGGTATCCGGCAACTTCGACGAAAGTTTTAAAGACCCTTCGTCTTTAGCGGATCGTCTACCGTTATATATATACATATATATATATGCGTGTGTGTGTGTGTTCGCTCCTTTTTTATCCGGATAACAGTTTTATTCCTCTTAATTGGACGCGAGTAATTTATCGCAAAATTACTGGTGTTTCCGAGCAATCGTATAAACTCGAGTGGAAGCAGCAAATGTTCAGTTCCTGCGCGATAGGTGTTTTACACTTGCAGCGTGTTAGTTATGTAATTTTTCAGTAAGTGGGTACGCGAATAGATTATTAGACGAGTAATTAATTGAATCTATTTTTGTTACGATCGAATTCCGTTCTTTGAACAAGAAATTTTGAAGTCTTATTTGCATACAATTGCAATAAATTATACGTTTGTAACGCTTAATTTCCTTCCGTAAAAATAGTAATATCAAGGATCGACTACAATTATTCACAGAAAAGCACTGTTCGAATTCTCAATGAAAAATAATCACTTTAAACCCGGTAATACCGACGATGAAAGAAAAAAAAAGAGTACATGTTAGAAAGAGAAAAATGTAGGGAAACGTAATGAGAGACGCAACGAATGGGTTTCGGCTAACGAACGGTCGAAATTAAAATGACCAGTGCGCAGTTCCAATTACCATGCCATTATTTTTGCGCGTACTCTGCTACGTATACGTACAATTTACAACCTAACGAGAACGACACACCGGCCGATTGATTTATCGACGAGGAAATTAATATCCTTCAGACCAAGTGAAACCGGTTCCAGCATGGGCGTTGCTTTGTTGCCTCTGACCGCACCCTAGAAATGTTAGGTTGCGGTGGAACAATGTTACGGGAACACCCTCTTTTCAATCACCCTTAACACACGTTGAAAACATTAACCAATGCTTGGCTGACCGCTGGTCAGCTCACGTCCCCCATTCCATTTGACCACCAAGTGACGAGTTCTGCGATCTTCCAGCCCGCTTTTATGCTAATTAATCGCGTCAACCTCTCGTCTTCTTTTCCTTCTCTTTGTTTTAGTTTCGTTAGCCATTGAGCACACGTCGAACATGTACGGCTCCAATATGTCCATTTTGATTAATGTCGGTGAATTTTTTTCCATTGATACGAAACATATCCGATATATTATTTTCTACTACTGTCCTTTACAAATGGATTAAATAAGTGCGCCATCGCTTCGAAACTTTCGTCCTTATTTCGATGTATTTACATGAATTACGATAGTGCGATGAAAGAGAAATTTTCTCATAGTTTCTGTTAATGTAATTAAAAAAATGAAAACCGGATATAAAACTGTTTTGCCAATCGAAAACACTTAAACTGTACAATATTTTGGATATTTTATTCATAACTGAATATTATGTGCATTTTTGCATAGTAAAATTTCCCAAAAATTCATTATTTGGAAAAAAATTGTTAAATACTGAAACAGTTGATACAATATTCCAATATTAAATAGCAAATGTATAGCAGATATTTGAAGGATTTCAAATATCGTAAACCTGAATAAAATGTTATAATATTCTTCCAAATATAACAACCTAATTTAACAACCTAATTAATTATTGTATGAAATTTTAGTATGTAACTTCATCGCCGATATATTCAGTGGCTAATGTATACTCATGTAGGAATTGAATCTTTTATGAGTCATTAGTAAAATTAATATTAGAGTACTTTGCCGGGGTTTCTAATTTATGATTTAACAATGAGTATACGATCATTGTGAAAATATTTATTTGCCGTGTATTAATATCCGCAATGTAGCGCACAAGACATATGCTTGCTCGTGAAATTACTATAATTAGAAAACTATAATGTACCTAAAATTAGTATTATTCTTTAGAAACCGAAAGGAAAGTTTAAATTTGCAAAAGTTCCAACAGCTACAAGAAATTATCATTTTAAAAGAACGGCCTGAGGAAATCGCGAAGGAGGAACTATGAAAACAATCCGAGAAAATTATCCTGATATGTCTCAACGTATTGCACAGGATTGTTTTTCACAACGTCCAGATTGAAATATTCGCGTGCATATCGTTCGATCAGCACGCGGAATTCTATAGTTTTACGATTTCGTTTTTATGCAAGAATTGATGAATCTTTCACAAAGTTGAACCTATTCGTTTTAAAACGATTCTATTTCATTTTATCCACTCGCGAACGCAACTACCCCTCCTCCTCTTATCGTAATACGCCATTTACATTTCGCTGTATATTCCTGATAGTTTTCAGATTCACCGCTAGGCAATTTTAATAATATTTCACATATTTTCACATATATTCGTTTGTTAGACGTCTCCAACCAAGAAACGTGTGTCCCAGTTTTAAATCAGGAAGTATATCACCAACTGTAAAAAGAATAACGTTTCTATCCATTGTAGTTATATTGTAATTGACGCTCGCAAAGTATCTAATTCTAGAATTCTTATATCGATTTTTAACATCACACACCGTAGATAAAGGCTCGCGCCCCAAGTACCGCATCAACCACTAGCGATACTCGGAAGCAGACCTCAAGAAACTCGCCTCAACCACCGACTAAATACCGCAAAACACTGCAGGGAAAACTGTTTCAACGCTTTATCGACCATTTAACCTAACTACACGTCTCTCTCCCCAAGAACAATCGTTAACCATCCTTGTCCTGTTATTCGAAGAAAGTAAATTAACTTCTCGCTCGAAATTGTCAATTTCTTGAACGTTGATAGTTTTCCTGTCGTTTCAGTTCAGTTGGAAACGAATTATACCGCGACGGTATAAAAAGATACGTGACACGAATTTTATAAAAAAAATTGAACGAAGCAAAAAATTCTAAAAAGAGATTGGATTGGAAATTGAATAAAAACAAATCACCCGTATGATGGAATTTAATTAAAAATTGAATAAAGAAACAAATTTCCGCCGGAATACACACAGAAAATTCGACCAACACCTCTAATCTATCGATACTTTCACCAAAATATGTACAACACCCAGAAATCAACCCCTCAAAACTTAATTTATCTTCATCACCCTCTGATCCTCTGATTACACAAATTTCTTATTGAAGCCCGTCCCTGTTAACAGGTTAATTTCTGCAGGCCGTATAAATCGCCATCGATCGGCTTCGGATACCGCCTCGACAGCGACCGGAAGCTGCACGATTCCGCTCCCATCGCGGCGCATTCATCTCCATAAATACTGTCGAAGTACTCCCGAAGACACACGACGAATACACGCGGGAGAATTCTACGGGACGATCCACGATGCGTCATTCCTCCGGTAATGGTTTAAAAGCTTTCGATGGCGTATGAAGAGAGACAAAGAGAAAGAAAGAGAAAGAAGGGAAGAGGGAAAGAGAGAGAAACGATAGGGATGATGGCAAGCCAAGGAGTGTACCTACGTCGTGTGAGGGATGAGTGAAACGGAGGTAAGGGTGGGCTTGGTTCAAGGATAAGTGCCGTATTGGCATTTGACTGCCGGCTAGGGGCACGTCTGGGAAATGTACAGCACGGTTCTCGAGGAATGGGAAATGGCTTGGCCGGGACGCTGATGGTATGGGATGCCTTCGAATGGATGCTTGTCTGAGCCCATCCGCCGACGCCGAGCCGAGCCGAGAGTGTCTCCATTCGGAAAGGGCCTAGACGCTCGATTCGATCCGACTGAATTCCTTTGCGTCGAATTCCTGTCGAACGCCGGGGCCCCGTCTCTCGCCGACGGCTAACCATCGGACCAGACTAGACGCTGGAAAAGTCTTCGCTTCGTACCGAGCCATGGGCTTTGGAAGCGGATGCTTCCAGGAACGTCAAGATGCGTATTCCATTTGGAAGTTGGAGCTTTATAAAGCATTTTTGTAGTTACGCGAGGTTCAGTTGTTTAACTGCTCTGTTTAACTCTTGTTTCTGGGATTGTATGATTCGATATGTAAATCATAATTCAGTGGATATCGTTGAAACAGATACGTTGCGTTTAGTGTTCAACGTAGAGTGGCTGTAGAAAGTATTGGCACACTGTTGTTCTTATTATTTATATAGCAATTACCTAAGTTCAAGTATATTCAATTTCAAATATTACTTAATGTGACGCCATGAAAGTGAAACGCGTATAGAACCAATCCCATCCAGACCTTCGTGTATCAACACGAACGATTCAAGATCTACGAAGACTTCTTCAAGAACGTTAAGTATCGAATCACGTTCGAAATGGTTCAGACTTGCACAGTGCCGAAAAACATTGAACCGCTTGGAAATTGAGATTCAACCGGCAACCGCTTCTTCCAGCAACTTCTTAATCAGAACAGCGCAACGTAGGTCCATCCTTAGGCCGATGTTGTGATAGCCGTTAAATCGATTATCTCCTCTTCGTTTAGACGTGTTGTTCGTTTTCGTGGTCGCGTCACTCCGTCGTGACACTAATGACGTTAAAACGGATCCGCTGATCGATGGATCTGATCGTTAAACCTTCGATTCGGCGGCATGTAGCCCGGCCTAATTAAAGAATAACGACGGTAGTCGCCGAACCAGCCTCTCGATCGTCCTTCAAATACGACCAGACCAAAATGATACAACTTCTCGTCTCTCTTTCGCCTCTTCCTTCTCTTCCTTCCTCTCTGTTCTTTCGCTCCGCGGGTGCGCATTCCATCTGCTCGTTAGTTCCGGCTAATTTGAATCGTGCACCGACTCATTCCTTCGCATTATTCCATCTTCGAACTGTCTTCGTACCGACCTGTCTCCATATCGGCTGCTTTCTACCGATTTTTTCTTCGTTTTCTCGTCACCGATCTTTTCTCTCGGCGATCGTTGATCCTTGATTTACACCGCTCTCAATTCAGAGAAGATGTTTTTTCGAGTAAGATGAAGTCGTTGAAACATTCATGACGGTTCTCGCGATTCGAAAAAGGGGAAGTTTGTCGGTGGTTCGTCGAAAGGGTGTTTGAACGAAGACGAATGCCGAGAGGGGGCTATTGTGGAGTTAAGGTGTATTATTGCTAACGATAATTTAATACCTTCTCGAGGATTTTGGTAATTGCCAGTTTCTCAGCTACGGTATTATTGATTAAAGTCTCAGGAATCTCTGGAGTGGTACATCATTGCGTTTGGTAAATTAATCTTAGTCATTTTTAGCAAACAAGCTATTTTCTGCAAGCTACAATAATGTATTTTAATTGATGTAATTTTCTTTCTAAAATTGAGAAAAAAAGACGTGGTAACAATCGTAGTGAGTGTTTAACGATATTAGCAAGGAACATTTGCATCTGCATACTGGTAAATCTCCATTATTCTATCAAAATCAAATACCAAATAAACATACCAATGAATAATAAATAATCAAATCATTTAATTTCAAATAAATTATCTTTCAAATAACTTTAAGCAGTAATTTTTAAATAACATTTGAAAAATTCTCTTAAAAGATATAATTTTGCAAACCCTACTCTTCTATGTCTCTGTATTTCGTGTAACTAATATTGCGTTAATGATAAAATAATTGAAACAAAATAACGTCGATATCCTAAGTTCAAAATTTAAATCTTCTGAAAAATTCTTATTGAAAAGTCTTTTCTAAAACCTTTACAATTTTACAAAAATACAATTCTGTATTTTTAACGTAATAAATCTCAGACCATAAATCACCTCAAATTTTACTCACTTTTTGGTTCAAAGAAACTCATTTATAACAAGGTGGCGAAGCTTAAAGCCGGATGGATTATTGTTCGGAGCAAGGATCTCTGGCTGATCGGTTCTGGTCGTCATTCTCTCTAGTCCGTAAGCTTCGTACACACGAGGATAACATCTGTATTCGGTCGCGTCGTCCATTCAGTCGTGAGATTAACGTGCTATACGCACTTGTTATCGCTCTATCGCGTCCATAAAGATCAGATAGAAGCGTCGAGGCGCGTCTATACAAATTGCACGGAGAATGTTAATCACGAGTTTAGTCTTCCTTTTCCTCGTACGCTCGTATTAAATCCACATTGTGATCGAATGATGTTCGAGTTACGTTGTGATAAAATTTTGTTCAATTCTGATTCTCTCGTTCGTTCGAGAATCGATCGCTCCGCAATGGTTTTCAACTCGATCGTGGATATTGCGATTGCTGAACATGCTAGTTTTTGGTAGGTGAGAGACATCCTCGTTTCTTCAGGAAAATACAAGTTTGAGATGGTATTGGAATTAAACGTAGATGTAATATAGAATTAGTTGAAAATCATGTGAAAGAAATATTTGTTTTATATCGGGCAAGTATCTTGCTTTTAGTTTAGAAAATGAATATGTAAATTTTTTTCAAGTTGCTCAGATATAACATTTGTGTTGAGAATGTAACTAATCGAGTACACTTTAATACATGTTTTATATAAGAAGAAATATGTGTTTGAAACGAATGATCAATTAACGTTAGAAATTCTCTCGCATTTTGTACGAAGAGTTTGCATTAAAATAAGAAGATCGATAAAAATTACATTATATGTCAATAAATATGAAGAAGAATTTAAATTGATAATTAAACGGCTTGATTTATTTTCCAGAAACAGAATCTACGATTATTTATATGTATACAAAAATTTCATGGACCACCGCTACCAGAGAATTCTCTCTCCATAATTAAAACGAAATTTCTCGTTTTAATGCTTTTAATCTGTGTCGATTTTTATACCTTTCACTCGTAAACTATTATCAAAACCATTTTTTTATTCGGATACGTGCGATTTCGTTCATCGATTTCGCTTCGAGTGCCGAGATAAAAACCGATCAGAACTCGTGATCGCGCAACTCTTTCAGCCCTCGGATATTTTGCATTTATATTAAGCGAAATCTACGGGACGTCGATCGTTCCAACATTTTTATAACGTCGATTCGTACGTATCCCTTTCGGAAAAAACAGATCATACACCCAGCCCATTATACGCGAACCTCTTTTCGCGTGCAACTGTCACAAAGCGTCGTTAAAAGTACACGTTATATATGTATGTACTTTCTAGAAAAAATAAAATTCTATAATATCGATTAAATAGCTACACACGCTTTTATATTTAATTACATCGACTCACAATTTACAATATCAAGAAAATCTGCAAATTTATGGGAGAAATTCTACATTTATTTCATACAGTTATGTACATAAATTATCATACAAGCTTACGTCTACTAACGTGTTACATCACTATCACTAATTCACTGATTCATTAATTCATGGAAATTAATTCTTCTCTTTGCAGCAAGTCAATCAACGTATGTAATGTACGTACATATATCAACCTAATATCCATTTCGAACTCATAAAATCATATTTGATATTCATTTTGACTGCTGTAAAATTATACCAACTCAAAACCTTCAACTCAAAGAATTTCTTTCGTTCCATTTACCTAAACTTCGTATTTTACGTCGCTATCAGCCATATATTTATCGAATCATTTCTGCTATTTCTATTCACAATTTATTGCCCTAACCAAATCAATAGACCAACTATACCTCTTTACCAACGTACATCAATTTGGTACGCATTTTAGCCTCAGAAAATCCCCTACAGACGCACGTATCGAACGGAAGGCTATCGGTCACTTGGTGCACAATGCAAGTTGCCACAACGTCCGATTCGTCAACATCCAGTTGCTCCTCGAGACCGGCGGAGACTAATTGGCCCATTTTTCTCGCCAAAGTCTCCCGCTTCGGGATTCGTGAGCTTGCGTCCGACGATGCCCATTTGCCAATTGTCTCGACGGGATCGTTTCTGTCGATCGTTCGTCCAAATTCTCTATCGTTGTTTAAACATCTCACAGCCTCAACCATGTAAGAGATACGTTGTCTGTCTTGCAGTTGGGAATCTGGCACGCGTCCAGTTTGCACGACCTATCGAACCGGAAACGCCTCGAGGAATCGACCTGCCGGCCGATTCGATGGATATTAAACGAATGTTGCCGGAGCAACGAACGATATGAACGAGGATTGCAACGGGTTAAATGGGGTGCAACGGTTAAGTACTGTTTTGTGTTATACTTGACAATTTAATACAAAGACGTGGTACATTTTTGCAATTTTTTATGCTATTATATTTTTATCCTATAACTAAAGAAGCGGAATCTGAATAGAGATTGATCTCTATATTTTTGTTTATTAATTGACGTAAGTATTCGGAATTGGAAGAATCGTTTTCACGGTTTAATAATTAGTCTTAGATTTAAAAACTACAGTACGATTTTCGTTCAAATTCGACATAAAAATGACGATAATGTAGAGAAATATAGTTATTTTGTGTATAGATAAATTAAATATGAATAGGGGAATATAGTTAAAGAAAAGACACTTTATACGTTTTGAAAAAGGGGGAGAGGGAAAGATCATTGCCAGTCAAAAAGAGAATAACAACGAATAAACATAGTTTATCGAGGGGAGACAAGGCGCGCAGATGAAATTCCCGTGTCAGGAAACTCTGTATCAGCAATAGGAAATTAGGAAAAAGTAACTGGCAAAGGAAGTGCAGGGAAGGAGGATTGGGCGAGAAGGAAGAAAAACGAGGGGCCGCGTCACGAGGAACGACCGGGGAGAAATAAAGCGGACAAACACTAACGAAGATAGATGAAGAAGTCGAAAAATAGAACGCATGGCTGCAAGACAGAGCGAGAACCAGTGCAAACTGGGAAGAACACACTATCGATGGAAGAAACGGGGCCATGGAAGAAGATAGAGGAAAGAAAAAAATGCACGGTATAACAATGAGAGGGAAATTTGAGTGACGACGAAAGAACGGCTAAAAAATGAAAGATATAGAGGGTGGAAAGTAGGATTACAGATTGTGTCGTAAATTTGTTTACGATAGAAAGTTGGTTTTATTGTTAGTGACTGAAGATTGGCCATTTCGGAGTATTTTATTATATAATTATTATATAGTATTGTACAAATAGAGGATTCTTCGAAATATTTACAGGGTGAAAGAATCTGTATCTTTTGAATCTGTATTTTAATAACGTTTCAAAAAAGAAAAACTCGCCTCGAAAGGGTTAAAAATGTCATATTGCTTTATATGTTTCGCGTTAATTTAAATCTTTTCGTTAATTTTACGGCTCGTTTTAAATTGAATCCTTATAGATATCTCAAAATCGAGGACTTTTCAAAATTAGGTACTTGGTTTTGAGATCACCTTTATTCTTCAAAGTAACCCGATTCTTCTATCAAATTTCTCGACACGCTTGGCTCGACTAGTTCGATTTTCGCGAACCAGAGATCGTAGAAACGGTATAAGAGAGTGGCAGAACTGGCGGAAGAAGAAGTCAGTCTTTATACAGGGCCGGTGTAGTTTCATTTCGTTCGCGATGCTACTCGCTTATCGCGTGTTTATCTTACGACGCATTGTTATTTCACCTCTAGCCTGGGCAGGGAAGAAAGGAACGAGGATAATTGAAGCGTATCCTATCGCGGATTCCCGTTATCCCTTCGTCGCACTGTACTGTATCCTGCAGCATCTCGCCGGAGAGCATTGCATCGTGGCTCAACCATACAGATTCCACCCCTTCCACTAAACGACTTCATTCTCCCTTAGTCCCATTTCGTTATTTGCATGCTGACTCGCGGCATTGTTCGCCCGGAAAGCGAATTAAAAGATGCATTTCCGTATGAAGAAGGATCCAGAGGATTATACATCATCCCACGCATTATCCTTTCTCTAGATAGTTGGACCGCGTGGGTGCGATGGAGATCGATTTAAATCACCAGGACGAGGTCGCTTCTCGATCGTTCAATTGCTATGTTGTTTCGTGGCGAGGTGCTGATTTTATGATTCAAATTTCTGATTGCAATGGTACGGGTTTCTTAGGCTAATTTTTTCAGATAGTTTGCCAAAGTTGAATGTGTGAGTTTGTTGTTATGGTGTAAAAGAATGAAACGTACATGGACGTTGTAAAGTAGGAATTTATTAATCTACCTGTTGGAAATATTGTTATTTTTAATCTTTCTTTTCGTATGGTGGACAGACGAAAGTGTCGACTCTCGTCCTCATTCAATGGTTTAGCTGTTTCGTTCAAAATACGTTTGGTATGTTTTCTTTTCTAAGCGATATTTTTGTTCGCACACGGAGCCACCCTTGGTAAACGTAACCTACTTAAGATCGCTTTATCGATCCGGGCTGGCATCAGATAACGGCACCTGCCATCGTGATATTTCCGTGTACCTACTGTCACGAGCGACGTGGATGACAAATGAGATAATAGCGACAACGATGCTTGACATTATTCATCTTACTCTTGACCCGCGTATCTAACAGCGGGTCCTTATATTCCATTAAACTGTAATCCCGTCTTCATTGTTTGTTGCTAAGAGTTTCGTACAATTCTCATCAATCTATTCTCAGATCTTGATCATTATGACAAAAGTCTTAGATATCTCATTTATCAAATGAAAAGCTATTGTCCTTTTGATTGAATATAGCGACGATCGATGTTACTTCAAATCTGTCGCTGTTTCTCAAGAATAGTTTAATTCGAAAATTATCGGTGACTTGATCAAATTGAAGGATTTCTATAAAATTTTTAAACCAGAAGAATCCGATATTTGTTTCTATATCCGAAGGATAAATTGTTTTCCAATATTATCAGACATTCGAACCTCTCAGAAACCAAACTGATCCACCGAATTCTATTTTTTATGAATATCGTTACACAAGAACACGATTAACGTTCAAACGACGTACTTCCATAAGTATCAATCATCAAACATATCCAGTAAAATATTTTCATTACAAATTTTCAGTTTAGATTCTAAAATCGTCTAACATCAATACTGTATCAATCATCAAATTTATTTGATAAAAATTTCTATTAAAAATTCTTGGAAATAAAGGTCATGAAACAACCATTATACTTGGTCTAAAATAATCTTTTCAGCTGAAGAAATGAATTACTCGAATGAGTGGCATTTTTCTTTAAACGGCTGTGCGAAAGAATTTCCGTAAATGGGACAAAATTAAACGAGACTTCCGAGGTGACGCGGTAGTTGTAAATTTAGCGGTGGCCTGTTTCATCCTTTTCATATTTACCGCGACTGGCTCCACATAAATATCACTCTTGCTGACCGTTGGCCGAGATGTACGATATTGCTGGTACTAGCAGCGAGCCCGGAGTGCGTGACCCGGGTCCGGAATCGTCCTAAACGACGTCACTTCCAATCGCGGCTGCCATCCACTATCTATCTTCGTACCCGCGACGCTGCTGCAGCGATATCACTGATCGCGGTGCGGCATTATGCAAACATTATGCGTCGTTGAAATTGCCCGAGACTTATTAATTATTAATATCACCAGGTTATGTGTTTGTTATGCGATTGTAACAAGAAATGCGGACAAATTAAACGAATCCGATTGATGTTCTATTGTAGCACGAGATTGTTGCATAGAAATAGAAAAATTCCGTGTACTTAAATTAATAAGGAAATGAAAAATATTTGTTTAAATAGTAAATATTGGTACTAGGTTTAGCTTATGGCTCTTTACGAATCGTTATAAATTATTGTAATAACGATATAATTATTATATAGAAACGAATATTTATAGGTAATGTAAAGGTGCGCAGACGTACAGAATGCACGTTGTTTTTTAATGCACACACGTTGTTTATCGTCTAAACTCTATAATCGATTTTATGGAGGTTGCGATTTTGAAAGTTCTCTATGGAATCGTGGAATATATTCCGAGAGATTTGACAATTTAAAATCTGTGCTGCTAATTTTTGTAGAAATATGCGGATACGTGGAAGACTAGAATAGATAGAATTTACTATTATTCAACAAAATATAGATAATCTTATGCGTGATAAAGCAAACTGCGCGTATGCTATCATCCACAATGGTAACAAGCAATATATATATATATATATATAGAAATTCATCACAACAGAAATACTTTCAACCCTGCGATTCTAAAATCTGCAGAACTCTCGGTCTAACGCAGCTATTATAGGGTTGGCAACTAAGTGATTGCTCATTTTGTCAATATTACCTAATGACAAAATCCGCAATCACTTATTTGCCAAGCCAATACATACCGCTCGTCAATTACAAGTTCGATTTCCAAAAAATAACAGCGCACTCTCAGAAGCCAAGATCAACGTAAAAGTTAGATGCGTACTAAATTTAAATACGCGAATTACGTGCCAAATTTGGCAGTTGAATTGCCGAATGCGCAATTTCATGCAAAACAAATCCGTCAAAAGGGATCTCATTTATCTAAATAATGCTAACGAATCGTGACAGGCCGACCGTCAGGTTGCGTGGTTAAACAAGGCGCGAGTAACACGACGAATCCGCAATTTATCATGAAGACGAAGGGGTAGAGACCCGAAAAGGATGTTTGATTAATATTCGGATTAATTCCTACCGCCTAATCCTACGGCCTGTGATTAATAACGCGTTCCGCGAAAACCGGCTTTGCCTCGAGAGACGGAAAAGTGAGACAAAAGGGGGCCCAAGAATCCCGTTAACGAGCGTGCCATAACGAATTAATTGCCGCTACCCTTCCACCCTTCGAATTATTCGGCCCGTTTGCCTCGATTATACCAACCGTTCCAGCAGATTCGATTTCGGACACTGTTTAACTTTCGTTTTCACCCTCTGCTCGTCTACTACCCGTTAATTAACTCGACGCTGATCACGCCAGCGTGCCAAGCGTTTTTGCTCGTGGAAATAATCGCGAAACTATGCGATCGAGGCGTCGTCGGAGCACGCGTTCTCGTAGCTCGTTGTTGCATTCAGCTTTAATTAATTGGACTCGCCTGTAATTGCTATGCTATTCTGACAGTAAGTGTCGAAAGTTACTCTGGAAATAGTTTGGATTTAACGCGTTAGGAGAGCGAGGATGAGTTTGGGTCAGCTGTACGAAAAGTTGCGGATAAATTGAGAATTATGGGTATAATGAGCGTGTTATCCCTTATAACGCATTGTTACGCGAGGAAAAATTACTGAGTAAATAGAAGGAGCGATGAATGAAGGTATGTGTTGTATAAAACATTTTGGAATTTTATCAGCAGTGTGGTGAAACAGTATATGGAATAAAAACTTAGCGTACAGTATAAATAGTTAGCAAATAAGTGAGCACATAACAAATGTCAAATATGGTCCCACCGAATATTCAGATTTTAGGACGTTCAGTTTCTACGTTCTTAACGATCTCTACTTCCCTTCAGGAAAAATGTTTAATCGATATTTTGCAACACTGTTTGCTATATACATAACCACTGCGGTACGGCGAATAAAAATTTTTTCCTTAGAAAACACCAGTTAGATATCTGTGTGATTAAAAGAGATAGGACTTCGTAATTCAAGATCGTGAATTCTCAATTACCAAATCAAGTTCTTCTTTACCTTTTACTTTAATGCAAAAGTATGCAACAGTGTTGCAGATGTGCATTCATTATCTTGTCAAACGTACAGTGCTGTGAAAAAATACGAGCTACACGAACACTTCGAGGAGGATAAAATGAAACGGTCTGCGTGTTACTCGCGTGGCAAAACGACGCGTTAAATGCTGAAGGAGTCACGTGTTAGCACGCACGGCTCTTAATTAACGCAGGCATTTAAAATTGCAGCGACGAGGGATGACCAAGATTAATTCACCGCTCTCATCCGTGTATTTATGTTTCCCTATTTTCCAACATGTACGAGACTCGCTCATTAAATGCCCAACGAGACATTTATATTGGCCGAGACGATCCTCAATTAACGAACTCTCCACTCCATTAGACGGCCAATGGCGATGAAGTAACGGATTCTTTGACAAAGTATTATAAAGTGTCTTTCACTATCATTTAGTATTTTGCTCTGTAAAGTTACTTCAGAAATGTGTACCTTCATTCTTAAGTTTCTGGATGGTTATAAACTAATAATAATTAGACTACGATCATTTATGAGAAATCTGAAGGTGCAAATTAGTAGATTATAATTCATTAAAATAAATTTCACACGTGCGATAATTATACATTATGTATACAATGTGATAATTTTATTACTCGTTAGCCTGTATAATATGAGAGGAAATATTTTTCCTGCCGCTCGTAAAACAAAGTTGAATCACAGCTGTTAAAAAGTTACGCGTTATCATCAGATAGTTATATTTTAATTAATCTATGAATTTACTGTTTTAACGACGGATAATTTGAAAATTAATCTTCTGTATATGCTTCTTTAATATTATACTATTTTAATATATTTTTACTGTAATATATTTTTCAAAAGATATTTCTCATACTAAAGAGCTAATTTAAATACTAATTACTAAAAACTAAATACTAATTGAACAATATATTTGTGGAATAATGTTAAAGAAAAATCAGAAATTATTGAATACTAAAAAAAAAATAGACAAAACTTATGATAGTACTAAATTTATACAGTTATTGTAATATAATAGAGAAATTCTTTCTTTTGCAGAACATGCTCTCTTAGCATTAAATTTTCAGATCTAATAATTTTAAGCTTCACAACATGGCGTTGCTTTTAAGCAAAACGGGTAAATGTAAATTATTTGCAGACATTACGACTGATGGAATCGCAGATTTATATAGAATATTCCACCTCTGCTTTCTTTACTTTATCCCGGTTGCAACTGCATTTCACGATAAGATGAAGAATATTATTCTACATTTTATACTCGATAAGTTACTTTCATCTTATTTCAATTTATTTTCAATCGTTTATTATTCTGATCTTATTTTATAACACATTGATAATATTGAAAGAGACATCAAAGTATTAAGATGTTTTCAACACCATTAAACCGTGTGCCACTAGAAAATGAACTGACAATAAGTCTATCATCAAATATCAATAAGGAATATTAAAATAATTTAGGGGAATAAATATTAAAAACTTATTCTACGTCTCAACAACGCCATTATGACGTGTTTCAAATATTCTCAGAAAGTTTCTCAATTACGAATCTACGTAACTCGTACAATTTTTCTCTAATTGAATTTTTTCCTAATCAGAGAAACTTTCTCAATTGTCAGTTGTAAAAAGCCTTATAAAGCCTTATAAATCATGACCAAATCATACAAATTAATGATCTTCGACTGCAAACGCGTTAAAAGACGTTCCATCGACATACAGGATGGTTGAATGATGGCTTCATTAAGCAGCGGTTCATTATAGTCACATCGATACGTTTGATGATACGACGATCACGATTATCAAAGCGTTATACCTATTTTTAAAGAATCATTCGTGGCCCGTTACGCGGCTTTACCACCGGTCGATGGCTATCGAAACGCCCTTTTGAAAAATAGTCGACGATGACTCGATAGACTGTCACGTTTTTTAATTACGGTATTCATCCAACGAAATTCTTAATTAAGCCATCGATTCAACGAAAACGCTAATACGAACCGAACACGCTGAAAGCGAGCAGACAAGCAAAAAGACCGGGCGTTTGATTAATTAAACGGACGAGATTGATTCAATTTAACCGACCGAAAATTGGTTATCAAATGGAACAGCTTCTCGTGCAAGTTTTAATCTGGTTATAACGTTTTAATGTTAAACCTGATCTTTTTGTTACGACGGAGAGATGAAGCAATTTGAATTCGTTGTTGTATTACAAGTTTGAAAAATATTATATTTGCTGTATTTATTATGCGAATTTAAAGCTATATTTAAATATGTAATGTTTTATAAACAATTCCTTTGTAGATCGTTTTTGATTTTTATAGAGGATGATTAAAGTAATTAAAATGTACAGAAAGTTGCTCATTGAAACAACCGATGCTCATTGACCAATTCTTTTAATTAATATATTACTACTCACCATAATTGTTTAATCTTGTTATCAAGAAAATGAAATACTTCGTATCACGTGCAATTCGAATTGACACTCCTTTAACACTTACCTGGAACAAAAATGACAAAATGGAATTAATTTAATTTTATATACTAATTTTTCCGTTATTGCAAATATTATACATTGCACATTAATATCGCATAATCTCAACGAACATTTTGCAGTTTTTCCAATTATATATTGCAATTGAAATTCATACTAACTACTAAATTATTGACACATCTATTGCAAATATTGTATAACCAAGTACAAAATTTGTTTTATACATTTCCATGTGACAATTTTGACATACCAGAGGATTTTTACTTTACTTTAAAGAATTTTACTATTTTTGTAGCGTTGCAGTTTTAGAAATTTTAGATCTTTAGTGCAAAGAAAGTTTCGCCTCTGACATACGTTTATTTTCAATTCTCGATGTCGACCTGTATTTGATACACAATTTTCCGCAATAAAATTCGATGATCAGTTTTCCCCGCAAGATTGCTGCAAACCAGTGAGTCGAGTACGAAATTTCCAAGAGCTCAGCAAGAAGAGAACAGTTCGCGGAGAATTAGAGTGTCGCAGAACAGACACTACACGCCAATCCACGGGAAAACTTAGACCAGAGAAGGAAGACCGGAAACTCGCCATAGTATGCAGCGAGTCGACCAAACGTGAGCGAATTTCCGGATGGGGAATCCGCGTGGTTAGAATCGTGCAATTTAAGCGTGCTGCAGGTCGGTTCATTGTGTTCGAAGGAAAAAGAAAACTACGGGAAGACTGTTGGCCGGTGAATTAGGGGCGCGAAAATAAAACCAGGGAATAAAACATACGTGTACATATATCGACTAGCAGCAAAAAACGACCCGTTATAAAGGAATAGTCAAAAAACGATTAAAAGTGGACGGTTAGAAAATCAGAACGATTAAAAAGAACGAAAAACACGTATTTTATTTTGTCGAAAGAGGAACTAACAATAGATGGATTAAATTGCAAGAACAAATATTAGACGGATATTAGATATTACGAACAACTGTAAGAATAATTCGCACGTAATAGTTTTATCAAAATATAAAAGCGTGTAGTGTCTTCAAGATATCGTACATTTAGTAAAAGTATTCTTCAAACGATTTAAATGTAGTTTCCAGTGATTAATTAACTTTGTTATTTCAGATTTATAGGAAATATTTGTTTTAGAATTTTAAAGGTCTTACAATAGAATTGTTATAGTTTCTCATAAAATAATTCATGTAGAGAATACACGTAGAGAATGTTTTCGACTTTGCTCGAATGATACATTTATGTTTTTCACTTGCATGCCACTTTTCCCGAAGTTAAACCCACATAAACATCCAATTGACATGATCGACGATTAGACAGGATTTAATAGGTGATACTAGTCTATTGAATTCAAACTTCATTTCGTATGTATCAATTTAACACTACGTAAAACGACGTAAATTGAGACAAAATCGAATTAATTTCTAACACTACCTATGCGTGTATATCCTTAAAAGAGAAAGAGAGAAAAATTAGAAGCGTCACGAAAACAGGGAATATGAAAATGTGCTCAATAGGAAAAAAAGGGTAATGTGTGAAGAAAGATAGAAAAAGCGAAGAAAGTGGTTCAAGGGGAACAACCGCGACAGGGTAGTCATCGCGGTGGCTACAAACGAGATAAACTTTCACGATTTTTCCTCCCTTTGCAGCTGCCAGATGGCCACGAATATAAACAGGTTTTCCCGGGTGAACTTTTCCCGGTTGGTCCACACGGCGCCCATAGAAAATCTACGACAATTCAGACGTGCCTCTATGTATCCAAGAGAAACGAGCAGCGGCCGGGCGCGAAGACGAGAATCGTGCGGAAAAATGCAGGAAAAAGGGGGTGAGAGAAGGTCGAGTCGGAAAAGAAGAAAAGTACCGAAGCGATGTCGCGCTCGTTGCCGCTCAATTCCGCGTGAAAATGCTTTCTGGGGGCCGATACACGCGGGCATTGTGCCGCGAGAACGCGAATGCATGCGTCGTCTGCCAGAAATGTGAATGCGATTTCGCGTTATGATAATTGGACCTCGATGGTTATGACAAGGAATAGGTAATGACAATGGGAATACACGAAATTGGAAATTTGGCGAAGGTGTACAAAAGAATTTTATTCGAGATAAAGTTAGGAGCTAGCATTTTCACGCTCGAACGATCTTCTTTATCTTTTTTCCTAGATATAATTTGCATTTGTTTCGTTGCTTGAAACACGAATGTATTCGAGGAAGATTAAAGATACCACGTAGTCTGACTGTACAATTTTCAAATGTACGAATTATTTTTAAAAATACTGAAACGATTATTCCAACCTGCCAAACATTCACTCCCATCACTTCGAATAACATTCTTTTAGAAATTATATTTTATTATAAACGAAAAGATTATAACGGATTTACCCTAATTTTTGAATTCTATTAAACTCTAAGTATCCAGCTATTTCGAATACGTGGAGAACGAATTACGTAGTTTTAACGTAAGCTAACAATCGTTTAAAACAAATTGTACTTTGTATGTATGAACAATCGGTAGTGAAACATCGTCGAACGAATGTATTTATAGTATTGAACATAGATTCTTACACCACCTGAATACTTAATTACGCCATCGCTTCTTATTAAATATTATCTAGTATATTATTGTCTACGTAAGCAATGGAAACAACAGCAAACAGTGGTTATATCAAATGAAAGTGCATGTTTCCACGAGACGATACGAAGGGTGAGAACATGGTCTGTGAACGTGCGAACATATCGAACGTAGTACGCGAACGTGCGAACGTATCGAACGTGGTACGCGAACGTGCGAACGTATCGAACGTGCGAAAGTGACCAGAGTGAGCGTGGTCAGCGAATTTTGATTTTTGTTCCGAATCCTCGTTCAAACACCGCATTGTCCGATGGTACGATGTCAAATGCGAAGCCGCGTAGCAATCTTGTTCCAACACTAATCTCAGCCAACTTGTTGCAAAACTTTCGGCTTCCGCTCGAAGATAACGCTTCAGTTCGCGGATTATTTATTCCGCGAAAGTTGAGCACTGCAAGTAACTCGCACCAAACGTTTTGTTGCTTCATCGTGTTTCACCAGCCAGTCGAAAACTGCGTAACAAGCAAGTCGTTTGTAGAACTTCTCGATTTATCGAAGGGATGAGCGAAACAAGATCACGAAAATTGCTATTACCGTGTGAACGAAGAGGTTTTATCGAAAAGTTATGGGCGAGTACTTCTAATTCCTTTTTCTCATTCATCATCATTTCTGTCAATTTTTAAGCAGAGATTTTCGAATTTAATCAATAAGGTTTATATATATTTGTGAAATTGCTATTCTGGCATATTCTCTGGAGTGCTATTCTGGAATATGTACGTAGCTGCGATTTGATACATTGTACCTATGGTTTTGTGAGTTACGATTACGATGTGTTATGTTTTTACTGGCAGTAGCGTGTTATTGGTTAATTTATGTTTCCTAAGGCGAAAGTACCGTATGTACGTGAGTGCCTGATGATAAATTCTTGGGGAATTTTGCAACAAACTTTTAGTAGGACGAAATTAGTCGTTTATGTTCTCGAGGGTTGTTGCAGAGATCAAAAAAGTGAAAGATATATCAGAGGCAAGCATCTTTACAGTAATCCTGGAAAATTAAGAAATAACAGATATCTTACTATTCTTGACAATTACACTTTCCTTTCGTTAAACGAGTTTCTTAAATTTATACAAATATGAGAACAAAGATCTGTGTAAAATATGAGGAATTTTTCCGCTTTCTGGACGTAAAAACTGAAAGATCACGTTACAATTAAAAACAACGTCCCGCTGAAATATTCAATCATTAATTTTTCGTTATTTTGTTAACACTGTTAACCAAACATTACACTTTGAACATTTTTACTTTTACCTGAAAGAAGTTCAACAAATTCGAATCCTCCTGTAGCAATAAATCCCATAAAGAAACTCACACATTCCTAAACTCGCTTTGTTTTTCTCCACGCGCAGGAACCTTCGAAAGCAAGCTCATTCGCAATTCGGAGTTAAAGCATCCAGTCCGCAAATTCCTTTCTCTTTTTCGGTGAGCAAAAACGTATTCACGGACGAACAATCGTGAAGCATGGCGTGAAACCACATCGGAAGGAAACGAGGGAAGACTGCCAGGGAATCAGTGTTCAGAGAACGTTTCACGCGACGAGATATCCTGCGAGAAATCGGGGCACAAAGTGGTAACGGATGGAAGGGTTTTTACGAGTGCAATAAATCGGATCTCGATAGAACGTGCACACAGTGGTAGGTAAATTCGATTTATAGCGGCCAATAAATAATACCGCGGAGACACGTTTCAATTATCTTGAAAACGATACGCGCCCCTGGAGAAACGGCGATTGCTTCGACGCCTATTGACTATTTCGCGAAATCGTTTTACGATAGTTATAATCTCATATGTTGCCATGTTTCATCTTTTTATGGTCATACGTACAATTAGTTGCTGTGTGTTTTTAGAGTTTCATAATCGATAAACAGGTATTTGAATGCTAAACATGTATGTCGTAATTAGCGACAGATTGTTGGGATTTTATAATTGATAACAATTTATTGAATATTGTAGATAGCTTGTTGATTTTTGTTGAGGTTGACTGAGAGAAGAACGAGTGGATGAATTTGTAATAGAAAAATATATTGAAATAAATAAACATATAAGTATAAGTATAATTTATAAGTATATAGTGTATAGTGTATGCTGATCCAGATCTTCACCCTTACAGTATTACGATACAATAGAAGAAGCTATGATAGGGAGCACGTTCATATATTTATAATAAAGGACATTACCAAAAAGTTAACCTTATAGCTCTAGCTAAAGGCTACAAGAAAGATCAATAGAAATCTACTTATAGTACTTTTCTTTCTAGACCTTGTAACCCAAAACATAATTTATATTCAAGGATACAATAATACGGACCACTCCTTATTTCGAACTTTTTGTTTCACTAAATTCTATTCTCTTTGTAACAGCGGTCACCGGGTCACGGATATACAAAAGTTTTTAATTTGCTAAGATATAAATAGACCTAAAATCAAGACGGAGTTTGAGGAAGCATTGAGTAGTTACATATTTGTTAACAATTGCTAAAATTAGAAAATTGTACTGTATCTATTAAACGTTGTATAATGTCGACAGATAAGACAAATTATAATCGCAGATATATTATGGTAAGCAAGATATGTACTTAAAGTTCCTAACTTATGTATCCTACGTAATATAACTCAAACGTTTGATAATAAAATAAATAAATCACTGTCTACTTTTTCTGACAGACAAACTATAAACTAAATAAAAATGTCTATCCTTCGAATTACTTAACAACTTCCTGCGATAGATATCGAGAAATAACGTTAAAATCGTTTCAATCATGATCGAACTCGTATCTAGAAGACAAACCGGAAGCAATGCTGTTGCAGAGTATGACATCCATTAATAAACAAGTTTGCCAACTCATCGTAGCCTGCATAAGGGATCAGGAAAAAATTCTGTTTTGACAAAACTGTGCACGAATTATCTTCAATTTCCGCGTTCACTATTCATGATTTCACTCATCTTTCAACATGTGTAGCACTCGATTAATAAAGT
Organism: Bombus pyrosoma; assembly: GCF_014825855.1. NCBI lineage: Eukaryota > Metazoa > Arthropoda > Insecta > Hymenoptera > Apidae > Bombus > Bombus pyrosoma. The sequence goes on along the minus strand of NC_057773.1, from coordinate 3,068,179 downwards.
TTCAATAAAACAGTTGATGGATAAACGATACAAATAGTTGGAAAGCAACGTTCTCAGTTACAAACAGCACACCGAGTACGTTAGTAGAACGAAATTTGTTAGTGTTGTGAACCGGTTTGACCATGCCATGATTTATTATTCTCAGCGTCGTATTACCGCGGGAATCGTAAAAGATACGCGTTTCCTTTTCGTAAGAATCTTTATGTATTTGTGCTATTATGTCGCAACATGAGTTGCGTGTAATTAGCGTCAAACTGTTCGTCGATTAATGATGTGGATATTCCAAACAAGATGGAATTGAAAAATTCTTTTTGATTTATAGAACGGTAGAATTACGTAAGTTTAGTTTTATAGTATGTTCTTGCAACAAGTAAACTTGTAGAGATAAGTCAATCGTTCCTTAAGAAATTGAACATTAGCAATGCACTTAACCAAGTGAGTAGAAAGTAGAATTGATCAATTTGGCTGTATAGCGATTCGATTATTTAAAAATATAATAGAAATCAATACCAAATATCAATATTAATATTTATCTTTCCACGACCCAACAGCAAAATGATGCGTTTTCCGTATAAATAAACCAGGATACAATATGTACGAACTAAACAAGCAATGAAATAAAATACGTTTTTGACTTCGTTTTTCTTTCAATATTTGCCAGATAAAAGTTTTTCTTTCTCTTCGGTATTTACACGCTACAAAAATTAATACTATTTTTTCAATATATACATAAACAACAAGATTTTTAAATCTTGGCTCGATGTCTGCGATATTTTCGTATTGAAAAATGTGTTATTATATATATATGTATGTTTTCTCTCATCAACTAATTACTCTGGATTCGACATTCACGACAAAACGATATTCGCGTTTTCCTTAATTGAATCGCTTTTCAACATCAAACCGATGAAAATTTCTCATGGAAATTGCGGAATGAAGTCCAATAATCCGCTGGATATGATTTAACCTGCTAATTACGCGTTACGAGCAACAAAAGCGACGGCGGACAGTGTGCGTATGGTTATCGTCATAACCAACGGATTAGTATTCTTCGTCAGGGCACAAGTTTTAATTATACGAAAACAACGACCCCGCTTATACGTAATTAGCGTCCGAGCTTTCTAAAATCCAAGCTGACTGTATTAATCCATAACGTTACACGTCAATGCCTCGACATCGAGGTTAAATTCGACTGGCGATAAATTCATGAACACGAGATAGTCACTCGCTAGCAAGTTAATAATCCATTTAAGTCGACTGGGTTGAGCTTTGTACAAGTAATTCCGGGAGAGTTAGGGTTACAAGAAATTTATTAGTAAACTGTGCTTTGTAGTACTTCTTTGGAATTCTCTTTATGATTGCATAAATTTATTGTTTAATGGTTGTAAGAAATATTTTAGCTTATATGAGATTATAGGTGAGTAGTTTTGAAGTATCTACGTGGAATAAAGAGAACCAGAACTAAGAATAATATAATTCAGAATACAAATCATTAAAGAATATTTCAAGTAATATCATTATTTTTATTTTATACTCCTTAGTATAATTTAAATGAAGAAGTATTTTACCCCAGATATGAATAACGAGAACTATGAATAAATATGCAGTTTAGTTTTACACTTTATAAAGTATTTATATAGAGTGTTTCGACAATTTCGAATCTAAACTGTGTCATACGTAGAACATGTAAATCCGTAGAATATGTAGAACTATCTTTCACCGCTAGATGAAACTTAAAAATTGAAAAGACGAATGAATTTATTAATTATCCTCTTACCCGTAATAAAATATGACTTTAAATCTGCATACGTTGTGGAAATTTAAAGAAATTAATTTCACAAATTGCGGAGAATATTAATCTCACGTGTTCGGAGATACAAGACGAAATAAGGTGTACCAGTTAATCATTAAGGAAAATTAATGCAAACAATAAAAATAAACCGTGGAACAATTAAATATTTTATTTTTTCCACGGCTCGTTTCTCGATTTTCATATCTTGGAGAACCAATGAACGCGAAATACGTGGAAACTAGAAGCGTGGAAACTTGCTCGTATCGATGGACTATATTTTGAGAATAATAACGCCGAATGGAGATTGGACGCAATAAAATCTCGTCGCAAGTGCGTGCAATCTGCGATAACCTCTACATAACTGCTTGCTTCGAGAAACGACAGAATCATACGAACTACGACCATAATAAAATTTAAGCAGATTTTCACCACATGATCGCCGCAGGATTCTCTCTCGCGAATGAATCTTATCCATATCCAATATCCAATCATTTTTCAAATCTCTAGATGAAGAACTTCAAGTATTTGAAAAAAACATGTTCTCTTCTATCATTGAGAAACAATTGCTATTAAGATATTAAAATAACAATTCTGTACTAAAATGAGAATTATCAATATTATGACACGTGTAGCAGTATCGAATTATAATTATTATTTCAAGTGGAACAATAGATTCTATTTAGTGATCAACTGGCACTTGTCCAATTAAATTGCAATCGCCAGTAATAATAACGGAAATTTATTACGTGACGCAATTATACTTTAACATTATCTACTGTATCCATTTAATCTGTTCTAAAATGAAGGTCAAAATAAATATTACACCGAGTATTCTATTTCATATACTTTCGCATTTTTACGTGCATTCTGTGTATGTTTGCATCCAAAAATTTTCACAATTCACAATCTATTTATTATGTTCTTCTGCTATAGTCTTCGACTACAAATATCACAATCTCTAGTCTGAATATGAAATATCTAGAATGAACGATTAAGTGTCACTAATTATCACGGTGTTCATGCAAAGTAAAACATAAAAAAGAAGGAGAAGAAGAAAATAAAGAAGAATGATTAAGCAAAGTTAAAAAGTACTCGTTAGAAAGAAACGGATAAGCATGGGAACGCTGGATAATTTTCACGCGATCACTAGAGTAGACGATCGTCTGTAACGAGTCACTGCGGAGGGAGCTGCAGATACTTTCCAGCAAACGGAAAGGAGCTTCCGACTGCACCAGGACGCCAAACTACCGTTCCGTATGCGTTCGCGAAAGTGCAGCGTGCTGGAGGACACTTGGAAAGTGAATGGGCACTTGCATTAAGTAAACAAGTTACAGTTCGCTCCGCGTTCGTACAGTGGTAGCGAGCAACACGCTCGACAAGATATACTCGGCCGAGAGCCTTAATTTTCGCGGCTCTCACCTCCGTTACGAGGACATTGCCTGAAGCAACGGTTCCCTCGAATTTCCCCAGCTACCATGGCGAAATTAAAATTCCCGCCTTCGTTCTCGTACCCCAGTGTCCCAACCATTCTTCGACGCGATTGAAAGTGGGGGAAAAATTTGAGGAGTTTGGCGTTGTCCTTCATTTTCAAAAAAAAAAAAAAAGAAACTGAATGCACGAAAGAAAAGAGAAAGAGAGAAATTGGAACTGAATTGTTTACCCATTGCGACAAATAGTGGTTTAGTTTATTGACGAACTATTATATTATACTTATATCTCGATATTGTTGTCATTCAATGAAATCAAAGTATAAGAACGAACACAAGAGATATATGTGTTTAGTCAGCAAATTCTATTACTGAAATACACGAGAGGTGCGGAAGTACGAATGTGCATTTTCATAATACAAGGGCAAATCAATAAACCACGAACTTAGTAACAAACTTGAATCATGATAAGGACAACACTGATAGCACTTGAACTGGCACGAACAACGGTAACGATAAGACTACGAAAATACCAACAGTACGTATTTCATTCACAACTACGACGCTCAATTTCCTACCTCATCCCTATATCTATCCGTTTACCAAGTTTCAGATGTTTCGTTCAATATTCTGACTTCGAATGTTCTTCTTGAATATTTATTATAAAATTGTTACTGTAATACTTAGTGACTTATCGACATAAATCTCTGGTTATTTCAAATTTAAAGAATGTTAATGTGTATGGACATTCTCTGCCTCTGACACTACTAAAACCCCTACTATGTTTTATGTCACCGAAACGGCTATCCATCATCAAAACCATCCGATCAAACAACCAACTCATCAACGCATTCACGCACGAAATGGATATAAAAACCAAAAATAAAGCTAAGAAAAACAGCGTGGCGTTGCGTTATAAATGAATCGTAAAGAATGTGTAGAGACTCGGCGAGAAGGATCAAAAGCGGCTTTCGTTCAGCTTGCAACGGAACGCGGACGGAAAACATCGTTGACAGTCGCGGGATCAACGAGGGGTCACCGATAATGACAGCGTCCCGTTCATGACAGCTGGCTATTTTCACGTTTCATGATCGATGCACCGTCCAAGTCGAACGTGACCAGCGTGGTTGCCTTAACGAATGGCATTCCGTGACGGGATGACGAGCCTCGTGACGTGCGACACGAGAATCGCGTACCGGTCACTTGCTTCTTCCTAATGCGGCTTTATGCTAATTAATTAGCCCATTACTAAAACGTTTAGCTTCCGGCTATTCTCGCCGAGGTGAATCCAAAGCGAATTAGAAAGTCGTTTGATGCTTGTGGCTGATCCCTTGCGGATTTCCAATGACACCAACAATTGATCACTGAGATGTCTTGCCGGCATTTCTATTCGATTGGAGAACGGATGGAATGTGACCTCCCGTTGTTTAGAACGTTCGAGAAATGCTTTGTGGATAATTGATACAATGATTGCGAGTTCTTCTTGCCTTTAAGTGAGAGTTCCTTTCTACGGTTGTTACAAAAGCTGTTATGGTGTTGAATGACCGAGTTGTTGAGATTAGTTTTCAGTTAAGATGGTAATACTTTTCCAGATATACTGTTTCGTTTCTTCTTAATAGGAAAAACATTCTGTTGTAGTTTTACGGCTGATGAGTAAAAAATCACAGACTGTAATTTACAAATCACACACACACAAAAGGATATCCATAAGCGTAATGAATTCTTTTAAAGAATCCATTGCTAGTCAAATATCACATGAATCCCAATTTCTACTAGGAAATCGCAATTCCTAAATCAATTTCACCATTTAGTAACATCCGCTTGCATTCACTATCAGGCCTGGTAACCTATCAACAATCCTAAACACGATCAAACAACTACGTCCAACTGTGTTCATCGCTCGTTATCCACGTAACGTGTCCACAGTAAGCAACGGTGACAACTTACGGTTGACGTAAGTTTATTGGCGTTCGTACTCTGCATATCAACGTAACTTGGTAGCGGGTTGCAGCTGGGACAAGGACGTGTAAGGGATGGGATCGAGGCTTCTTAGCCTCGCAACAAATCGTGCGCGGAATTTTCGAGGCAGCTCGCGTATAAAGCACGAGGCTTTACTTACGTAGTTTCTGCACCTTCCTTCACGCCGGGCCAACACCGTACAGAGGGTTGCAGCCGCTAAGTCGCGGCGTAAACATTAATTTCCGCGAGCAGAATACCGGGTTCATTATGGTATCGCGTATCAAATTTTCCGCAGGTGGTTAGCGAGGAAATTACGCTAGATCTTGTTACGTCAGAGCGACGAAAATTAGCCAACTTTCGCAGGTCGGGGTTGCACGAAGGAACGTTACTTACTTTTGGCCAATGGAACGCCAGAGATTACCCGTCGTTTGTCTCGTTAGTGTCATTAACATGGTGTACCGTTTCACTTTGTTGGACGATATTGAGTGGTGGAATTTATGTAGAAAAGCTGGTATGGTTTACGTTTCTTTTATAGTTGATATTTAATTTTATCGGGAAATGTAGTCATTGATTGTTTTTTCTTTTTCGTTGCGATTGTACTTTTTAAAAAGTTTCTTGAAATATGGTCTTGTTTGAATTTCTTAATTTCATATTACATCATTTGGAAGTATGGAATTTCATACGTCTTTTGTAGCAAGCTGACTCGATTGTCTAATTCTACTTTCGTTTGAAGCGAATCAATTGCTAACTGTTACGGTAAAATATTGACATTTTGGTGATGTTTTCAGATACCTTAATAAAAAATTTTGATTTGCACTTTCACGCAATGATTAAAAGGTTATTAGAAAATTATGTCTATGTTTTATATTACAATTGTAGATAATGGTTGAATCAAATGATATTTGGTTCGTACATTGTTAAATCATCCACGAGTATCTACATTCTTGTAAAATATGTTTGGAAAATACAAGAAAATGCACTAAATTATCTGTCAGCCATTAGTATTCGTATAATTTCAGTCATTTATCTATGACTTCATATTTTATGCTAATTTACTAAACACAATGATGTGATAAAAATCTTTCTTCATAAATTACGACCACCACCCACGTTCAAACATTAATCCTCCATTTTTACGACTTCCTCTATTAAATTTTGATTTCAAATTTCACGGTAATTTACTCCAGAAATATCCACAAAAATCGATGTAGTAAAATTTCTCATTAAACACGATAATATATTTAAAAACGTTCTTCGCAAATTACGATCGACGCTCACGTTCAAACGTTCATTCTTTGTGTCTCTACAATTTCTGTTATCAATCTGTGACTTCAAATTTCACGTTAATTTACTTCAGCGGTAGAAGACCGACTTAATTAAATTGTTCGCTAAATACAATAGTCCGTTCGAAATCATACTTCACAAATTACGATCGACAGTCACGTTCCGGCGCTAATTCTTCGTTCAGAACCAGCTCGTAAAACTAACAAGAATTGCAGACGTCAATTTGAAGGCGGTTAAGCACTAATTCCATCGTTTCTCTGTTTTCGTTACGAGAAAATATTGCACCTATTACTGTCAGTACCCTAACACCCCTAACTCTTCCAAGTAACCAAACGAGTTTACTTGAAACTAACTTATATATCAGTCTTTCCCGTATCAAGCACTTCGAATCCTTTTCACCTACGATTAATTAATTAAAGAATCTTTTAGATTCTCTAGAAGTAACAAGACGTTAGGGTACTAACTATAATGTATTTGGGATCTTGATCATAGCAATATGAAAAATTTCTCCTACGATTGGACAGTGCTTTTTTTCTCTGGTAGTTTTACTTCGCTCTTCAATATGCTTTGTATGACAGATGTAACACACTACAGTTTGCGAGAAACAAATTCATATTATCGCTTATGTTGTGTTTCTAAACCCAACTATTGTAATTTGCAGTTTTGAATAAAAACTATAGCTATACCACATAACGTAGTGAACTGGCATTCTACGTGGAAAAAATGAGTTGCAAATGTAGAATAAAATCTTTTTGTCTGGGATTTCTTTTTCAAGAAAATGAAGTTTGAAAATTTCTTGAATGTGCTTACATTATTTGAACATGGATAATTCCAGACTGAACACAAGTTATTCTACATACATATAATAATCGATAGATTGCTCTACGTATGAAAATAAGACGAAAACGTACGATAAAATTTGTTCTTAACACGCTTTGCTTTCAAAAGAGAAACTCGTAGTGAATTATTTCTTCTTAAGGAAAATTGTTTCGATTTGCATATTCAAAAATACCTTCAACACTGGAAGTCTTATAGCGAGAAGGTTAAGATTAATCTTATTCCATTTTAGCATCGCAAAACTTCTTATTCTCCAACAATTCCTTCATCTCTTCTAATTTCAAAATCTCGAAGTCCTCAGGTGTACTGAAAATCAATTCCATTGTATCTTCCGGTGGATTTTCCATTTGGTCACAAGGATATATATGTACGACGTCCATTACCAAGGGTACAGTTACGGTGCACTTATCGAAGACGTTTAAATCTCATGGGCAAGAATCGTATCCCATTAACGAGTCAGCGTTACTACCGGCAGTGCTTAAATTAAAAGCTCAAAGGAGCGCTGGCCGCGTGTCGGGCGGGCAATCATAATAAACATGTCCGCCTCTGGAGAGACAATAATAAATACGGCACGGTGCAAGTGCATACGGCGGAACAACTTAAATCACGAAGAACGATGCATCATGCACCGCGAGTCGTCCACATCCTACGCCACCTTCCGCATAAACGCAATTTTGCACGACGAGTCTCAAAAGGAACGACGCTCAGTTTCGGTTGTTTGTCACTTTACGAACGTTTCCAGCTAACGATTGATCTATTTTAGAAATTTTGTCGCGAGTTCGTTGCTGTTTTTGAATTCCGTGCCGATGATTTATAGTTAGGTTATATTAACTTTCGCGCATTTTGTATCGATGATTTTGGTTAATCAATTAGTTGCTATCTGTCAGAAACGAATTACAAATAGTTCTGAATTCCAGTTTGTAAGAAGTTCCGTTTCTGATAATTTGGAAAATGTTATAACAACGTTGTATTCAACATTTTCTATTCAATGTAGAAGGAGAGGATAACTCGTAACAAATTCACAAGAAACGAACTAGGTCTTTTATAATTATAATATGTTTCAATGTTTATGTATGATCATATCTCAAATTTGGATTATATCGTACAGAAAGGAAGCAGTCTACTCAAGAACTGACGGAAAGGATATTAAAATTTAATAAGCAATTCTAAACTTGTATGTAGTTCTAATCCTAGTTTGTAAGAAGTCCTGTTTTTAATAATTAGAAATACTTAATACAACATTGTAGAACGTTTTGTATCTCATACGGAAGAAGAGATTAACTTTATCAAGTGGAGTAGCTCTTTTGCTATTACAATATGTTTCGATATTTCAATTTTATCATTTCAATTTTGAAAAAGGAGTTCTGAATACATTTCTTTATTGGTAAAACCATCTTCTTTTAAAACCATCGTTCTTTAGTACTTTCAAATTTTCCAAACTCCTTTTAGGAAACGAATCTACGTATAATCCTCAAATCGAAAAACGCCAAACTCAATCCTAATGAGTTCAAATTCGACGAAATCAAAGTACAATACAAATTATGGACCATGATCGTTCCCAAGGGTGTACAATGAAATTACAGCGTTTTGGAAAAGTGTCGAACTATTCGAGACACGTGAAGAGATTTTCAACAGCGCAGTAGCGCTTCGACTTCCGCCTTTGGGACTCCGCGACGCGAACGTCGAAGATCGTGAACAAGATACCGGGGTCTAGACGGCTTGGAACGTGACCATCGTCGTTCAAGGATAGGGGAAAGAGGAGCCGAGTTGCTTTGCCTTTTGCATAATTTGCCATTCGAGGAACGGCGTGGCTAATGAACTGCTAAACGAGCTCACGGTTTTAGTCGAGCCAGCAGAAGCGGAAATTAACACTGCGTGGAGAGCTTCGTTCCGTGCGAACGTCAAACTCCACTAGCTTCGACTTTCAGGAGTCGCTTTGACCTTCGATGAATAAGTCTATGATTATATGAATATTACAGGGGGGAAATACGATAAGTATAACTTCATTGATCTTTTTCTTTATTTTTATGTCATTTAGCGGTTAAATGGTGCAGTTTAATATAATGTAGTTTGAAAGAGGAACAATTTATTCGGTTCCAAGATACAACCGATGATAAGTCCATAAAGCTTCTCCCGAAGCTTTTCTATTGACAAAAATTATTGAAAATAAATATTTTTGTGAGATGTTAAAATTCGTTATTAATATCGTACTTCATTTAGTTGCTTGCTACGGGCAACCTGAAAATTCGTTGCGTTTTTACAATTTTTGGTTAGTGAACGTTATTGCAGTTACACGAATGGAAATTATTATGTGTATGGTACGAAATGTGCTACTGTTTTCATCTTTCTATCGCGCAGCTTGTTTCTCTTATCTCTACGTTCCCTTGTTCAGGGATTTTATTCGATAAAACTTCATGCACTGTCTACACACATAACTCTGCGTAATTTCAAATTTACATCCCAATGTATATAAATATTATCTTGTCGTTTTTGTGCCATTCTACCGCCGCACATAGATCAAACAATATTATTTTCATAGCAATTATTAATTCCTGTTCTTCCTTCTCGAACTAAATCATAATCTGCTTAACATTCTCATAAGCCAAAAAAATTTAGATTCTACATAAAAGAATCTAACTTAAACGTCAAATAAATCTCCGATATGTGTATGTACATCATTTAACCCTAACCGATTCCATTTACCTTCTTCGATATGATACAAAATACATATATTTTTATGTACTTTCTTGTATTTAAAAAGATCTATGTCATAAAATCACATTTTTGGAAAACCTTGATACCTTCCTCCTTTTACTCTTTCAGAGAAATTATAGTAAAAGTTTCTGCAGCAAAAATATCGCAAAGTAAAGCATCGATCTCTGTACGAAACGTGACAACAGCTCTCGATTCGAAATTACAAAATCCCTCGAAAACGATCCGTCACTTGTCCGCAGCTTCATTTCCAATTACATCGACGAATATTTTACCAAGCATATAGTTGCCCTAGCGAAACAGCCATCATTTCTTCTCCGCAGTAGGTCCCACGGTGGTAACAGCGTTAGTCGCGTGGTGAAACAGTCACGTGGCACGTGAAACGGACATCCTCGATGCAAATCGCGTGCGAGACCGCCCGCGGCGAGCCATGGTGCGACTATTAAAAGGAAAAACCCCGTGAAACCGTGCATTAACGTGAGTCACGGCCGCGGGATCGACGTGGCCCCGACACGGACGCTGTACGACGGCGGACGTCGCGACGCCGAAATCACCGGTTGCCAGATCTTCCACCCGATTCCAGGAACTTCCGTGCGCCGAACATCTTTATTCATGGCTGACTTCCTCGGTATTTGCATTCCTCCAATGTTTTCTCCACTTCGGATACTTTATACGCGGTTGCTTTACGAGATTCGTGCTTTTCCTAGTAATTTTTGAATCATAAAATCTATCTGCAGGTTTTATTAGTTAAATGCAGATCTGTTGGTGAATAATTTTATACTTTGAGAATCAGAATAACCGCAGCTTAGTTTTTTTTTTATAGGAACCGATTTATACTATGACAACATTTGCATCTTTTTGTTAGTAAGTTATATACTGTGGTTGTTTAAAAACGTTTATAGAAAAATGTATTTGATAGATTAATTGAAACTGTATAGGGCTTAACAACATTTATATTAGTTATTATATATTGTACTTTTACGTACAACGAGTCACGGAAATATTCGTACTTTTCGACATTAATTGTGTTTCAACGAATTGCTATTTTTCAATAAACTATGTATCAATCAAAACTTTGATCATTATACTACTCCATTCGAGAAAATATTGCGGAGTGTATATTGTTAAAAAATATTAATTATTTGAATTCAATAATTGCAATGCATATATTGTTCGTGCTATATAAAATATATTGAAATTTCACTTGTACGTTCGAATATGTTAAATCTATTAAAACGTTGTGAAATTGGCGTGAAATGGGGTAGTAGTTCTATCGTGACGAGTTTCAAGCGCATTTAATATTCGAGAAAATGCTTTTCTGTTCCATAAACTGCGTGGCCTTTCTTACTTCTTTCTTTTTTCTTCCTCTCTCCTTTCTTGATATTCATTCAGCAGAGAAGTTGACTGATATCATAAAATATTCCTGTCGCTTCGTTCCACTCTTTGTCCACTTTTTACACACGTACCTCGGGGGAAATCAATATCGTCCAATTTCCACATGTTCTGAGACTTTTCGTATTTCTCACGGGGTCGATCCCTTCAGCATTGTGAGAGACACGTTACCAGTGTTTTAAGAAACATCGTACATCGAACGACTCTTATTTTCACGGCAAATTCGACAGTGAACTGTCGCGAATCCGCCGATAACTCCACTCGCTGTCGGCACGACCGCACCAAGAAAGTATCTTGAAGGTTTGAAATTCTTTTCCGATGTCAGAACTGGTTGTATCACTGAATTTGGTTATATACGTAGCTTAATGTATACATATACATAAATATCTATGTACTTAAAAAAACATGTGAAACATGTAACTGAATATATTAATATAAATGATCTTTTATATTTACCTAATGTTATGTAAACATCGGATCAATTTAACTGAGTTGTTAAAGTATGGACCGAAATACACAGACATCTAGCGAATTAATTAAGTCTGTCGATCGGGCCTATTTCTCACGCATTTTTTCTTTATATATAAATTAAAGATAAGTAAATGGAGAGCCTGGTTGAGCGAACAGTCGACAATAAACATCAATGAAACTGCTGTTAGCATTAGGAATAATTCATCGGTAATTCGCGAATGCAGTTAATGAAACGTTGTAGTCATTTAGAATAATACGTAGAACAAAATTCAGTAAAGGTAGCTTGAACGAGTCTGATTATTTGTATCTTATGTCAATACATTTTTATAATTCAAAATCAAAAGCGAACCAACCAATAGTGTACGTGTACAATATTTTCTATTTGGAATAACAATCCAAATATACTAACGAAGTTCCTCGATTTTCTCACAGAAAGATCTATATATCATCGTGCACACAGCATCCTTTTAAGCAATTTCGTTGAAACCGATTCATCGACGTTCAAACTTATCGAACCCAGCAACTTCACCGTCACTTTCTCTCTGTCTCGCCGCATTCATAGAACGACAATAACCAGCAACGAGAAAAAGTGCTTAAACGCATTACGGTGTTATAGTCTCGCGAATCGTTGCAGACGTTCCCGCGGGAACCACTTGGAGGGATTGCTCGATTCGAGAAGATTAATCCCAGCGAGAGCGTGTACACAGAGACGTTGTCACTTTGACTCGGTCGGCCTGATCCGATTTCTTTCATCGCGAGTGCCACGCTTCGATCTAACGAGGCTATATTAAATTCCGGAGCTGTCTGACGGGACTGGTTCTCTTCCCGTTTGCTTGCAAATCTCTTCGAGATGCCCACTCGACGCTCGAAACGAGCTGACTTTTCGCAATCACGATTCCGTGTTGCTCGTTTCTCGTGTAACGAGATGGGAAATCGTGAGACCGAAGAACGAGCACTGAAAAACTTTGCTTTCTCTGCTGTTTCTCGGTTACTTCTGTGATTTTCTCTCGTGTTCCGTTGTTACGTAGTGGTGTGTTGCTCTGTTTCGAAGATCGACGATTTTGTACAGCTGTTTTCAGAGATATCTGTGCAAGTAATGGGTATTTGTAGGATCCTCAGCAAGAGCAACGATGTAAACATATTTTGAAGTAATTAGATAATTTTTGAGATCTCATACTGTTAGGATGAAAGGTAAAGAAATAATTTGAAGTTTGTACGGTAGTAAGAAATTTTCTGTTTTGGTACGCTACGTGTTAAGAATTTCGCATCTATTGCTAGGTTTTACATGGAACTTAGATAAAGATCTATTGAAATAAAGAAAATTATTATCGATAATAATGTGGCTTGTATTGTAACATTAATTTCGATTTAATAACAAAATTAGTAGGATATTCGGTACTGGTATATAATCGAGAAATTTGAAATTTGGATGGTAGCTGCTTCAAAATAAAATACTGCAATACTTCTTTTGAATTTCTAGATATTTTTTACCTATATTTCTGCATTCGATAAAAAATTATATTTAAAACACAATGATGCACCGTAAGAGCGGCAATAATTTTAATCAAAGTCAAGAAATCGGCACTTCAGCTAACCTCAAGAGACAAGAATGGAAAACGAAGAAGATTCTCGGTACCTGTAGCATAAATGATCGTGAAAGGAGGATTATAAAAGCTAACTAATCACGACAAAAAATAATTACACGTACAGATTTATTCGATCCTCTGGAATATTCTCACAATGCACAGGAATGTATAAAACGTTCTCAAAGTAAAGTAAGTTCACGTTTACCTTGTTGCACGAGGATTAGACATCGATTTATATTCATTACAGTCCCTTACTCTCTGCCTCATTAAAATGGATGAAAGTGATATCTACGATCTATGAAAAATTTCCTGATGTAACGTGGCGGAGGAAGGAGTTGCAGTAAAAACTGAAAGGCCATTGACAGTGTCGACGTCCGCCGCTCGGTTTTACTTTCCAGTGAGACTCGGGATACGATACCGAGGCTAGACGTGTTGAAAATGGAGCGAAACCATCGTTCACTCTTCGCCAAACCACCAAAGTCTAGAACTTTGGATACACATTCGACGTGTATGAAATACATTAAAGAAACCGGGATTCTTCGAAGATCGATGGCTCTAATGTTTTCACGTGCCTTCAAGAAGAAAACCGAGGAAATTAGAAAAGTATAGAATCATGTTAGGTATTGAAAGAATTTTTATGAATTTATGATTATTATTGCGATGTAGATCGTCGTACGACCTAACGATCAATATTTTTTTTACGATAAACGTATTTATAATTGATAATCGGTAAATTCTAGGTGACTGTGAGTTGATTAAATTTGGAAAAATTCAAATTTTATCTTTCTTTGATCATTTAAGATCTTCCATAAATATCGTTCAACCGTATGCCAACAAAATTTCGAAAAATGTATGGCTTAATCTTCTACAGTCAGGCAAAATTTTTATTCGCCATATCCACTGCACAGCTTTACCTCGAAATAACGAGTAGAAATATTTTTAAATTTGTCTATGTATATCATTTTGGAAGAGATAAAATAATCTAGAGTTATCGAGATTGTTATTCCATTTCCAAATCTCAGCTCTAACAACTTAGGCAAAGAGAAGTCTAAGTGTGAAACATAAGTAGGTAATGCGTTACAACTGAGTAAAGAAAATTATGCATTTACGACAATATCGATCGATTAGCATTGGTCAATTTCACAATGGAATGTTGGAAGACAGAGCTCCGTTCTAACCACATAAGGAATCTTCTTAACGAGTTTAACAAATAACGTAATAGTATCTAACTGTTATCTGCTTCTTCAAACCGTGTAAATTGAACCAAATTGCTTGCTAATTTATTGAAAGTCTAAATACGTTTTAGTATTAAGCGACTGAGGCGTATATTAAACGTGTTGATTGGTTTATTAAAGAGACGAGTGATAAAATTATAATAGTCGATTAAAATCATCTTAAGTACAAGTACAGAGATAGCGTATGCCTGTTGTAATCGTCACTCGCTCAATGCTACTGTTCAACTATACGCTCGCTATTCGATTGTCCTAGAGAGCACGTTTGTCTATTTACATATATCGACCGGTGTTATTACAAAAAGTTCAAATGTAACTTCGGTTGACGATTACAAATATCGGCGATAATATTTTGCCCGGAGTTCGTTTATCTTTGAACCTAGCAAACCAAAACAACGTTAGCACTCCAAGACACGACAATATGAGTCTCTTCCGATTCGAATCTTCCGTTGATTCTTGTACCGCTACATAACTGATTGAAGATCACTTGAAATTAGTTATTTTTGCAATTCACTGATTGATTGCGAATTATCTTTATTTTAGTACGATTCAAATGCAAACGCAATAATTTTAAGTTTGGATAATGATCCTAAAAATGACAATGGTGCTCTTCTATTATTGAAAAATGTTCTCGAAGAAATTATATACTTAATGAACACCGTATATTGTCGAAATTGCTTTTATTTTACTCCCAAATTCATTTACACGTTACGATATAACATAAACAAGAAAATGTGGCGAATCACGAAAACATTGGTATTCCTTCAACCTTTTTTACAATTCAATTTAAAATAATACTACGGTTATTTTCAATTAAATTATATCGTTCGACTGAAATTTAAAACTGATTAATTAAAAACTTGGCTAAAGTAATATACGCCACTCTGAGTTTATACTTATCGATTCTATAAAAAAGGAAGTCATTTGTTTTTCAAGAAACCGATTCATTTTGTACACTAAAAAGGCCAATGACACAATAAGTTTATTTATCGTAGAAAGTGTCACACACAATTTTTCAGTACATTCTGAAGTAAAGGGATACAACAGTATTTCTAATATCATCGCCCATTTTTGCTTTCTAAGTAATGAAGTTGCTCGACGTGATTTCCGAACAGTTCATAAAAAAATTCTAAAATAAAATACCATAAAATTAATAATATCTTACTGCATCCAATCGATACTCATCTCACCTCCAACACAAAGAAGAAAGGCAAGAAGAAACAAGAAAACACTTCAAAGCACTCTTTATCCCAAAAAAACTGCCCTCCTCTCCAAAGAAGTCTATCGAAGGGAAAAAAAACGCTATTTCCCCTAGAATCTAGAAAATAACGAGCCATTGACGATATGTGGATAAGTCGGTAGCACTCTACGGATGGATTCACGTAGAAGAGAGCCGCCTGACCACCGGATGATCCCTCGAAGAGAGAGGCTCGTCCGTAATCCGGCGAAACCTCGAGGATAATCCGGCATACGAGTTGAAATGCTGGCCTGATCGAACCCTTTTATCCGTTTCGACCAGCACTAGCGCCATTTACGTGTTCAGCCATTCCACCTTATCTTGCTTCGTCCTCGTGACCTCGCGCTTAAACGTCGATCCGATGTCGTGTTATCGGTCAGCCAGTGGTGATGGTTTGGGAAGCGGCTTTATCGGCCGCGACAGGGATCGCGGAAATCCACGATATGTCTGCCACAAAATAGATTATCCCGTTCAAGAATCATTTCCCGTCTTCTTGCTTGACACGGACAACAGATACCAGCGTTAATAAAAATCTATGGCTACTGTTGGATCACTTAGCGTGTTTCTTCTATGCCACTGTTATTACGCAGATATATCTATCTGTTGGATAGATCTGATAGTGCGTGTGCTTCTGGTTTTTCTGATCTTGACATTGTGAAATGTAATTGTGTACAAGATGTACTTTGTGTAGAAACGTGAGAGTGTACATACATTTTGGAGAGGTTTCATATTAGTAAGCTATTTGTTGATCAATTTTAAGTGCAGGCGATCAATGCGAACGAATTTTCAATGTTTGTGGCTAATACGAAACATATCTGTTGAAATACGGCCACATATCGACAAAGTTGAAGCGAGGCTGATTAAAGATAAGAACATTTTTTGAATTTTGCGCAGAGGATCAGTTTACATTGTGAAAAGCGTATTTTCAGGTTACGATTTTAAATATTAAGCTAGTATTCAATGCGATATATACATATCTATCGTATTTATTGTAACATTACATGCTCCGTTTCTTCTGGCGGCAGCTCTCTTTGTTGCCGCCTCTGACATCTTAAACAATTTTAAAGAAAATTTCCAACATCATCTAATTATATTATACTTCCACTTACCGGTTCCTCCCCAAAATTAATAATTTTACCAAACAGACAGTCTGTTCTCTAACATACGAAGGCACGATCCAACTCATTTCGTGCGAGATCGGAGGAAAATCGTTTTCCTAATTAGCAACTTTCCTATGCGAGCTCGGTAGAAGTTCGCTCGTCTTCCTGCTCTTACGAAGATGCTCCGCGACGGAAGACAAACACTTTCGACGGACAGATGAAACGTAAACTCCGTGAGATGGCGTTTTCCTTGCAATTAGCGGCGATCTTCGATCCAAGCTGTTATTATTCTCGTCGGCCGTTAATTCGCGACCACCTGAACTTAACTTGGCCACCCTGAATTCAGAGAACCCATATTACGCGGACGAAATTGACTCTGACGTTAATGAGCCTGTCTCGAATCGAACTGTTATAATTAAGGGGATTTCTTGATTTTCATCTTTTGTATGTTTCTTTTAACCTTTGCGTAATATCTTGCCAATTCTTTTTTTTCTTTTTTCTATTACGTGACATGTTACGAGAAAATTTGTTTTAAGCTCGAAACACTCAGCACCCTCGCATCTTTGTTCATTTATGCAATTTTCTTATTCGATTTCAGCGTATAATTTATCTCAGTTCGTATGCAATATCGAATGATAAACAACATTTTTAAACATGATTTAAATATCTTTGAAGGGGAGTTTCTAAAGAATTTATTATGGTTAGATTTTCGGAATTGATATTTCATAGGTATACACTTACACACCCTATAACGTCGTACTTTAAAAATTCACTAACCAATTAAACGATAAATGCATTTATTTTCGGTAAAACTGATTCGAATTTTGGTACACTGTATCCTCTTTACGACAAAAAAACTGTTTTTATCATTAATAATTGAAAAAATATCTTTTTCGCAATTAAAAAAATATTTTATTGAAATGGTATAGTATAGAATAATACTGTTAAATTCGAACAAAAAGAAAATAATCAAAAAAAGGATTTTTCAGAATTTCATATGAATGGCTATATTATTCCATTTCCAGGATTCATTTACGATGTCTATATAGTTTGTGAAAGTTGTTTAAAACACTGGAAATTTTAGATTTCTGTAAATTTCGTTTCGTTATAAAATAGAGATTATGAAATTTACGAAAGTTGCATGAAAAGCGAGGAAATTCGCGAGAATTATGAAATCTGCGCACCTGTCAGTAATTGGATTCAGTTCATTAATTTTTACTACGCTGTATGTGTGAAAGATGAAAAAATATATGCTGGTGCGAAATTCAAATATATATATTAAATAAAGCAGCAGATGTTCATATTATTTAGCCGAATGTCGTTTAGTTACGAACAACTTTATATTCGCAAATAATTTATTGCAAATTCTGTTTAATCTGGTTCAATATTTATTAATCGACACACCTGTGTTAATCTTAGTTATCGTCAATTTTTTATTCGTAATTCGGAATCTACCTGTTGCGTATTAAAATTTGGAGCTACGAATATATAAAACAGTGTAATACATGAATATTTCAAATATGCTTATTCCAAATATTATTGCGTTGTATAATAAAACGCATAAGTTAAAATGATCGATGTCGATGAAAAAGGTAAGCTTGAAACAATTAACGAACCGCAATTTTTTTCTATATATAAAATAAAAATATAAAAATGTTAACACATTTTGTGTTAGCAATCTAAAGATGTGTCTTCTTTATCTTAATATCGACTACTGTTTCAGTTTTAAACAATCTTTTTCAACTTTATTTACATTTTTCTGGAACAAACCTTCGTGCGTTCGCGCGTGCAGCAAATTTACGACTTTCTGCGGAGTTTCACTTTTACCGTATAATATCGCACATTTTATTTTTGGTTCAACGTATAATTAGTCTGCGGATTTCTATGTATTCGTGCAAAGTTTAAAAGTGCAAATAAAATACATCATAAAACCTACAATACAAAGTTCTCGTTATAACTTTTAGTAGTTAAGTAAAACGAATCTCTATTTGGGTTAAATTCTTTCATTTCTGTTCACAAAAGCACGAATTTTCATAAAAGTCTGTCGTCTTCGTATTATAATATAATAATAATTAATAAAACATATTATATGTTACAAATAAAAAGTTTGTCAGGTACGAAGATTCGAGCCGAAGTTAAACCAAAATAAAAAAACAGGTTCCGTAGAAAAATAACATATTTGGCACAAAATGAGTTAATATATCTAAACACAAAAATATGTAAAAATATAAACAGAAAAATCCTCATCCGCATATAAACTTCCATACAACAATGCTTGTCACTTTAAATCAACCATAAACTTTATGTTCTCCTCAGTAATTAAATCACCATTCAACAAGTAACTAACTCGTGAACGCAACAAAAAATATTTAAACACACATCCCGTCGCAATGCCGTGGAATAAAACGGAAGGATTTAATTACAGAGACCGAGGGCAAGATCACGGATGCTGAAACTCGCGGTGGAGGGAAAAGGATAATCGTTAAAAACCGAAATGAAATTTCAGGACGAGCGTTAGACGTCGTCCGTTCGCTCGCATTTATCTTCCAAACGGGAACAGAGACAGTCATCGAGATGGTAGTAGACAAAGAAACAGAAAGAGAAGGAGAAAGGAAGGAGGAGAATAAAACGAACAAGCCAGTGGCTGGAACGGATCTCCATGGCAGACTCGAGATTTTCCGGAAGCTGAACGCTGGAACAAGCCACCTGTGACAAATTATAGCAGAACGAAGCTTTCTATAGCGTTCTATAAACGGCATATTGCAACGCGAAGATTGTCGATTCACAGATGAAAATCTATCGAGATTGTTCCAAATGTCGAACCTTAACAAAAGCTTCAAGAAGAGCATTTTGTTGCGCGTAATATCTCGTAGATAATTACTACAGAGAGAATAGAAACGTTGAAGAGAGATTAATAGCGGTGTTCGTCGACCTCTCGTCAAGATATCGCGGACTAATTACTCAAAGGAGATAATCGAGGAAAGTGGTGCAAGACAAAGTGACGCGTGTTTTTACGCTCAAAAAGTGCGCACTTCTCTTTCAGACGTCAGCTTGACGAGCTTTCATCGCGACGGGCGGCTGATTGGGAAGTTTTTTGTCGAGATGGATTTTTGTCGAACGGAAGGCGTAATGGTTCGATCGAGGGATCGAATCGGGACCTAATCTGCCCGGCTTCCTCGCTGTTAGCCACTTTAGAAGATAAATTGGCAACTTAAAAAATTTATAAGAAATTGTAAAATTGTGCAAGGACGTAGATAACGTTGATCGTTCAGATAAATCTGTCAATTTTCTATTCGTATGTAGTGTCTTATTTATCGATGATAAGATACAATTTTTCTCGCGAGTGAAAAAATTCGGTCTTCCGAAGGATTTAATAATTACATTCACATAAGAAAAGCACGCAACTATTCATATGTAGTCAATAACGAGACAAATCTTCTTCACACCTGATACGTATAATTCATAACAAACTTCATTCTTTTTATCGCACTTGACAATTGGACAAATTTAATAGACCGTATTAACCTGCGAAATTTGAACTTCATAAAAACGACACTTTGTAATACCATCGTAATTTTACTATTACCTGAAAATGTAAACCTTCCTATCTTTTTGTGCGAAATTACGATTAGACTAAATTTGACAAATTTGATCAACTAACAGCAGTGACAAAAAATTCCTTTCATTCGAACAACGGACCACCCGGAACCACGAGCACGTTCGAGAGGCGTTCCTCGCGCGCCGCCCAAATTATCCTCGAAAACATTTACGGGCTTCTACCTGCTGTTTCTTTTCTCTCGACTGGATCCGCCATCGTCATCGTCTTAAGCTCCGAAAAGAGGCTTACGCTGATTGACGGGGAAGTTAGCAGAACTGTTGGATCGACGGTTTATACGGCCATTCTCCCGCGTATTAAGGCCGAGTGATTTTTTCTTTTGTCCAGATCTTCTCTTCCACCGTCGTCTCGCCAGCATTCGACGCGGACACGGAATCGCGTCGAGCTTCGAACACTGTATCGTGATGCTGACCGTGTAAGCCTTCTCTATTCGAAGATTTAGAAAGCGATCCCTCCATCTGCCAGTCTCGTTCCGAAAGAATCGAGACCGGTAAATCCGATCGATCGTCATCTCTCGTGGAATTAGAGATTTTAAACGGGGAATTAGAAGTTGACTCGAAGGTTGGATTTGAAGAAGTAAGAATTATACGGCTGGAGATTTTAGGCCGTCCATGTTTGTGACGTGTAAGGTATTTCCTTGTTGGGCGAAGGTTCTCAGTCGGTGAGGTTCGGTGATTCTGTTGGAATTTTAAATGAGAGTGGATTTGTGTCATCGATCGGAACTCGCTTTCTAAGTTTAGGTGTGATGATTTATCCTTGATTTTAGTAGGATGCTTTTAAAAGCTAGGTGCCGCTGATAGTAAGCCTAATTTGCTTAATAAAAGTCTACAGATTAATGTATCAACTAATAGACATTCTGTGTAGCTACTTAAAGAAGATGGAGAGATAGAAATATTCAGTGCGATAAGCTTCTTAAGCGTTAGCCGTCAAAATTTTTTATTTTGAATCTTTACATTCTCTATGTTGCAATAATTTGCGTTATGGTTTCTTCTTTAATATTATCAGTGAGTCAGATGAAAGAATATTGAAATTCTGAAATATATAACTTGCATTTAATAGTGCTTAATTTAAAGGAATAAGACTGAAGAAACGATTCACCGTACATTTTATTGTATAATCTCCGAACTATAGAACACATCTGTTGCTTGTCATTATAGAACGAAGTTAAACACACCTCGTTTATCATATTTATACAATTAGCTCTCATAATTACCTCATTAATATCTATATATCTATTAATTACCAACCATTACACAACATTTACAATTCAAAGTCAAATTAATCTGAATTCTAAGGTACAAGCAACCCTAGTCCTATCGCCCATCTTAAGATACCATCTTTCGTATGTTAATTAATTATATGTATAAAACTCTAACCCTTTAACTTTACAATTAATTTGCTGGCGAC
Organism: Bombus pyrosoma; assembly: GCF_014825855.1. Taxonomy (NCBI): domain Eukaryota; kingdom Metazoa; phylum Arthropoda; class Insecta; order Hymenoptera; family Apidae; genus Bombus; species Bombus pyrosoma. The sequence continues at coordinate 3,046,127 of NC_057773.1, read as the reverse complement.
AGTTGTCTGCGATCAGTTGACCCAAAATCAGGAAACAAAATTGTCCACGATAAAATTGACAAACAAGTTTCGAAAAAGCTTGTTCACCAGAAAAGGACGTTTTAATCAATGGCTTCTATTTAATGTCAGATGCCAGATTGGACATGGAACAGTCGAGAACTGTCACGATTATCTTGCTGGATATAACAGCCCCGCCATGTGACCCGATAACTTCCGCATCTCGCGATTCGTATCGCGAGAATCTCGGCTAGCTGATGCGAGATTAGAGATAACCAGCGTTTACGGCAGAGAGGATTTCAAGTTCGACTAGGCTCTAGACCAGAGCAAAGCGAGTAGCTCTCGTACCAGCCTCTGTTCACCTTCTCATCCTCCCTTAAAGCTCTTCTTCCATCGAGCCGCCTCCGACTCGCGGCTTGCAACCAGAAGCAATTATGCGACAGCTACCACTCTCGTTTCAACCGCATGCTTTGTGTCACGCGATTCTTGTAATAAGTAGGCGATGAGAGAAGCTCTCTAGCGATACTGTGAATAACAAGGAAACCTTCCGAACCTGAACACGTCCATTTTCATGTGATTTGTACGAAAAGCAATTTTTTAAGAGATATTTGTCAAATATGTATTAGGATGTCCGAAAAGTTTCTTTCGTTTCATAAGGTGATAGTAGATGAACAACAATTTCTGTTTTATATTATTTTATTGAATTAGGTATGATCCATTTCGTTCTATTTCTATTATTATGTTCGTGCATAATTCCATAAACTAATATAAAACAAAATACATTGTGCGTCTATTATTTCCTTATAAAACGAAAGAAACTTTTCGGACAAGCTAATATCTATTATTATCTGATATTCCTTCTGTTCAGTAGCCTCAAACGGAGGGTGAAAGCACTCTTTAACGTTAGAAGGCGAAAATGTAATTTTGAAAATAATTTGCAATTAAAATTGTACAACACTTGTCGTCGATGAAGTTTTATGACGAATAAGTTTGGTGTTCTTTTTTTCTTTGACATATTTGTTGAGCATCGTGTGAAGAATCATCATAGTGTTTGTATGAATAAATATTGATTATTTGGTTAATTAATTATAAAATTACACGCTAGAATAAATGTATCTTAAGGTTACTCAAGAAAAAGATTTTTGGGTTAATTTGTCATATTTTGTATCGTCTTTATGTACATGTCATTTTTGTAACTGGTAACGAGAAGATAGGGGTGTAACGAGAAATACATTCACTGATTTCACCAGAATCAAGTTACTGTTAGTAGAGTGTTCAAATTTGTTCTTGTTATTTTAAATACACTTTTTTATATTTGTATATTTTTATTACACGAAATATACGTTATATCTTATAGTCGATACAAATTCCTGGAATGAAGGTTTATTAAGAAGAACCCTTCACAAGCATCGGTGGTTTAGTGGTAGAATGCTCGCCTGCCACGCGGGCGGCCCGGGTTCGATTCCCGGCCGATGCAGCATAGTTTATTTTTGCATTTTTCTCAATGAAACAACCGCAATATTTAACCTATTTCAACTAATTTTTCTTATCTAATGAAAACGATTTTCCAAGTGAAATATAATAGAATTGTAGCAAAAGCATTACTTTATACTGTTTCTAATACCTTCTTTCATTCCTCAAATATATAAATCAATGGTAATTGCTATAATATTTTACCCATATTTTTATAGTTCAACACAATTTTTGTATTACACAAATTATTCTATGAAATTTATAAGCGTGGCTTAACAGATGATTGATCAATGAAAAATGAATATGGACAGATTGTACATTTCAACGAAATGGTATGGAATAGTAAGTAGCCGGCATTATAATAAAACAAAAATCTCCGGGGAAAAAGATAGAAAGAGAATGATAAATTTATGAATGCCCGACAGTAAGGTAGCCACATCTGGCGAAAACCAGAGGAAAATCCCACGTTCGATGCGCTCCTACGGTAATACCGCAGAACATATGCTACGGATACGAATATGTTTTATACATTGCATGCTCGATTCTATGTGACTTTAAAAATTTCACCAAAAACGTCCAGACAAAAAAATTGTTACAACCCGAGAAACTCGAAATTTCTTACCACAGACGTCTTCCACAAAATCAAAGGAAATTCACGTTCGATCACATTCATTTTTGTACAGCCAGAAGATTACATCGAAATTGATATAACACACTTAAGGTATGAAAATTTTTTAATTTCAGTTTATGTTCATTGTTTATTTGTAAATTCGTTTCTTTAATATCTCATAAATGAAGGAGCTTTTTCTACTTTATAACTAATTCAATTCATTATAATAACGCATATAAATCCTAACAGTTTCATATATTTATTAATCAAAATATATTTATAAAAATGTATTTATAAAAATCTCGAAATTCATAAGAGAGTTCTATATCTAGATACGAATCTTATGTTACGTTTCCTGCACTTAACTCGTTTCTGGAAAAAGCACACATGTACTATTTTTCTACCGAGTCCCTCAAACGATCTTCCAGCTTAAAAATTACGAAACTACAAATAATCTTCGTCACACCAAAAATTAACGAACATGCATCAGAATCCTAAATTACAAACAAGTTTCCACAACTACACCACATCCATGATATCGGTTGCACTAAATATCACAAGCCACTATCCACCAATCCTTAAACCAACATGCCTAAACTTTGTCAAATAGTAGTCACCAATGTTCAACCATGTATTCAGAGACCTAAACTTCGACCTATTTGTTCAACGGGCCAAAACATTACGGCACTTTCCAACTCTGTGAAACGTTCGCCAAGCGATCGTCAATGGAAACGCAATTGCACGAACGAGACCGCGACAAATATTTGCACATTTGCGCGTGACGAGGATCAGCGTGGTTCGCGCTTTATTGTACGCATACCGCGAAGAGGAAACGGCCAGATCGGCCATAAGGCGGCGTTTTAGCGTGACACGATTTGCCACGGCGTAATCAGCCGTGGAACCGGTCGAACGCACGCGAACAACGCGACGAACCACGATCCAATGCTTTACTCGCGAGTGTTTTTTCAAGCTTTCATCCTCTTGTCGCGCCTTTTAATCTCGCGACACGTGTCGTCAGACGTCAGGTTACTTTTGTCGCTTACGACTGTAAAGTGAGAAATTACGCGTATTTGTGGTGTATGAGAAATATGGAGATTTGGGAATTTCAGACTCTTAGGACAAATTTTTAATTATCAGATTAATGATCGTCAATTCTAGGTTTAAAGAGTTTCTTTTGGATTATGGAAACTTGCTGTGTTTTATTTTCATTACAGTCGTCACCATATCTAACAATAATTTCTTTCATACTAGCTTCTATACAGTATAGTGATACTAAGTAGGATAATCTGTATACAGAAAAACGCAATAAACACGCATTTTAGACATTAGAACGAACATAATTTTTAGATAGCTTCGAGTAATTACATTGGTACGTATTCGTCATGTAATTTGTTTCCTTGATATCATTTATCTTATTTAATACATATTTTCGATACGACGCATACGAAATCATAAATTACACAAACATCCATTATCTCCTAACTAACCCATTCCCAAAAGAGACATAATTCTTGCCAACTATTTTAATCTCTTCTAATCTGTACCACTTGATATACCGTTTTATATTCGAAATTTTAGATTACGATTTTTGTACATCCATAGCGAGGTCGATCTTTTTACATGTTCGATCAATCGCCAAAAGAGACTTGGAAGGATATTACGTAAGTTCTCACCAGTTTAATAACATCCTAAGATGAATAGTAAGCGTACGACTGGCTTTGTAAGTCGCGGATCACCGTGTAACAAGGTTTGCCTTATGAATAAGTGATTGTTCGTTGCGAAAAAGTCGCATGAAGTTCCTTTCTGATGTTAAATTCGCAGAGACGGAACGCTTAACTCGACGATTACGCGATAATGAGAATGCGAAACGCTCGATAAGATTCATTCCGTCCAGGCAAAAACGATCTTCCGCGATTAAATCGATCTTTTTACTGGCCTGGTTGGTCGATGCCCTACATCTCGTAATTCTCTTAAAACGGACACTGCAGCTGCTCGAGCACTGCTTATCGCAGTATAATAAATACTTGAACGAAATTGACTATGAAACATACAGGTGCGTTTAAAGAGCGAAACAGTTTTGTCGAAAGTAGATTATTGGTAAATCCATAATTTTCGTGGTATTTGATACTCTCGGAAATCGAAGTTCCATTATAGTACCAACATAGTTTTGTATGAAATATGAGAAGACCTTTTTGTCCGTAACAAAAATATTCTTGAAGAATTAATTAACTCGAAGTTAATTAAGTTAAAGTTAATTATCACGATTTAAAAAAATTCTTTAATTTTAGTACAAGAATATATGATCGGTTTTTAATTTCTCAAAGAAGTGAAACGATGAACGTTGATGGAATTTGATTTCTACGTAGTTCGACCGACTAACTATATTATCAGTGAAGTATAGTTTCCATTGGTACGGTTATTGAGAAATGGAAATATTTCTAACTTTAATTTGAAGTCGTATATTCAATATCGAAATATGGTAAATACTTGAAGCGTGAGAATTGAGTACGAAACAGATATATATAACCACTAACTGTTTTAAAGGCCAATTCAATTAGTAGATCCTTTGGCAATGTTCACTGAATCGAAACGAAACAAGAAAATCTGGTTTCGTTTCCTTTGTTTTTGCTATCAGTCTAATTATGAGCAATCCAGACCTCGTTTCAATGAGCATATAATGATACACGCTCATTTATCTGTCAGCATTTTTAGCCTTACGTTGAAATATACAAGATTTCGTAAATTAGAAATACGTGTATCTTTAGTTTTTACTTGAATACGAAAGTAGCTCTACTTTAGTTTTACTTTGTTCGCAGTTCACAATTTGCAGAGCACAGTTCTTTACTTGTTTTCAAAGTAAAACTCTTCAAACTCTGTTTCTAATAATCCAAATATAAATTTGTAAATCCAGGCATATAAATTTATAGAACCAGATTTTAATAGCACGATTGAGATTAAAAGCGAATTTAGTAAATAGAATGGTCGTGTTCCAGTTTCCACTAAATTCATTCAACATTAAACACACAATTCATCGCAAAACCAATCGTAACGACGAGATTCAACGATGTTACGTTTTCACGTGAAAAATACAATTTGCTCGTTATCGAGAAAGAAAGCTTCAGATAAGCCAATTTTTATGAAAGGTCAGAAGAAAACTTGCTTGACGCAGGAAATCCTATAAGAGCACGATATCTTGAGGACGCGTCTATTTCAGAAAAGGTAACAATGCAACGTGTACCGAGTATGGAAGAATCGTAACGTCCACTCGAGGCAACCACTCACGAAACCGGTAATTCCGTAATCCACTTGGTGAGTTGCGACTCTTCAGGCTTGGATATCATCGGCCTACTTTCCAACAGCATCCAGAGAGCCACGTAAATCATTGTGGTCGAACGTGTAAACTGTTCCTTGAGCCGAGTGTTGCCAAAGACCAATGTAGCAGTGTTGGAGATTGAGAAATACGCAGATCAATTAGGTTTTGTAATACTTTGGAGGATAACTTGTCAATGTTCAACGGAACTTGTAGTAATTCCTTTAAGAAAAAGCGAGTTTAGAATTTCTTCGTCAAAAATTTATCGAAAGAAAAGAGGTTGCTATTTCCCAATGTATCGATGTTACCAGCGTATCAGGATAACTGAAAGCGAAGTTTTGTCATTTCCATGTTGTATCTCGACCTCTCGTAACTATGTCACTATCTTTTAGGTCCGTATTCGAAATGCATTGACAAAGACGAGGTCAGGGCAAACAAACCGTAAACGAGTTTCGAGAGGACGAATCGTCTATGGCGAGGAAACCACTTCAGTTTCAGCTGGCGCTAATCGCAGGATTATATTTTACAGCGGCGTCAGCCTGTGTCATATGCACATTTGCATCTTTATTGTCACAACGTTCGTGCTGATGATAACGTTCGCGGCGAACAATAGACGGCGAGATCCACCAATCTTTCTTTCTTCGAATCATTACTTCCGCGTGATAATCACGCTCGTACAATGAAAAGATCGTTTGTGTAACAAAATTTTCTGATCACTAATTTTCTGTATCGCTCTAGATGCAAATTATCTTAGTAAGATACTGAGGTTTATACATATAACGTATAAGATTCTTATTTAATGAACCATATAATTAGATAAGATCTTATCGAAGATACCAAGAGAAAGTAGAAAACAAAAACAAAAAAAAAAAAATAACTAATAAAATTTCAAGATCTGTCTTCGTCTAATATTAGATACTCTGACACTCTGACATAAGGCTATTTATCCAGACATAATATAAAATCTAAAAAATGCCGATGTGATCTCTATACTGTCTGAACAAAATATAAACGAAATGCATATTGGTCAAATTCGACTTGCTTGACACATATACCTACACCATGGGATCTATTTCACAAGTCATAATCACGACGAAACCGCGAAGCAACGAAAATACAAAAGACAGACCGCGTCTTTGATTTCTCTAGGCGTGAAGGATTATATTACGTGATTAATTTTAATCGTAATTAAATTCATCTGTAATTACAAAATTCAATTATCCTAGGGCGATCCCGTCGGTATATCGGCGTTTACAAAAGCCAGGGAACAACGAGTGACCTGTGCACGCAGATCAAAGGAAACCGAAATGTGTTAGTTTATGAGCCGGTCACGGGATGCAGCCACAAGAGATGCAACAGAGCGCTTTGCTTTGCATAAAGCCTGTATACCAGCTCGCATACGCATTTGCATCTTTATCATCGTATCATTTGCAAACAGCGGCCGCATTTCTAGTTGATGTCGATGTTTCATGACTTGTTGACAGAGAAATACAAGATTATGTCGCGTTCGTTTTCAACGATATTTTTCATTCGCTTCACATCACTTCTCTGTTTCCTGCGCGCCCGTTCAAAAGTACCAGGACACTTATGGAAAAATGAAATACACCTAAAAGAATTATTACTTTCTTTGGAAACTTCATATATTTAATATTATAAGGAAACTCTCATATCATTTTATGCACAGTTGCTTACGAAAATATTCGATCATTTATAGAAACCTTTTATGAATATATTACGTGTGTGAAACATTTCGAAATTTCATTAACACTATGACGAGATTTATTATCACAATTACATTGGTAAAGTTTTTCCACAATGTTTAGACTGTGCGTTGTAAGAGTGAACACATAATTTTTTCATTCGTTTAACTTTCGCATATCTTTGTAGAACATTCCAAATTTTAATTTTACATGGATACAAAATTTAGACTTATCGATTATTTCTCTGACAATTCCGATTAATAATCGTGATTTTTAGGAGACAAGTAGATGTCTTAATACTTGTGAACGGGAGCGTGTACGTTCTTCTTTATCGGGAACGAGAGGATGGGTGATAAAGGATGGAAGATATTTTTATAAGTACTTTCTCGAGGGTCTTCTTCTTTTTCTATTAGCCAATTCTGAAGGGAAACAAGCAACAGTACTTGGCCCGGTATTTTCATGCACAAGGAACGTACTTTACGTTGTACGAAGCACCACTCGAGACAACCCATGACCCGAGTGCCACCCCCTTGCGTTCTACAGTCGCTTTTAAGGCCCCTGAAAACCTTCAGTCACGATGAAAATGTCGGAAGAAAGGGCAAAGCTCTGCGCGAGAAAGAACTCGCGACACATGAGAACGTGCAGAAAGTAAGTGTTCACATGAGAAAATGGAAAATTTTTTGGTATCGTGTTACGTATTTCTAAGTTTGTAATAGTACGATGAAACGTTCGTCACGTTAGATGTTCCAGAGTTTTATGTCTGGATTTCAAGATGGAGAATTTAAAAAACTGCAAAGTCCGGAATCTTTTAATTTTCAAATACACACAATTTATTAACTCTGCAAATTTTCAAACGTTCACATTTTTATATTTCAACACTTTTAAATGTCCAATCTTCCAAATTTTCAGATGTTTTTCACTTTGAAATATTTAGGATCACCTTTTCGAATCTTCATATCTGTCGATTTCAAATATTAAACATTTTTAAGCTTTCAAACTCGCAAACTTTCAAACGTTCAAACTTTCAACACTTCACGAACTCACAAATTTTCCAATTTCCAAATATTTTCGGAACTTTTAACTTGCCGATTTTCAAATGCAGTCCAATTTTAAATAATTAAAATTACACGCGTGTAAAATTGCAGAGTTCCTACTTCGTACAATGCTAGGCTGATGTAATTATCCTGCAAATCTGCACAATTTTTATTTCTTATCTTGCTAATAACTCTTCCCTGCGAATTATATTATTATAATAAACTTACAATAAAATTTCTTACGTTCCCCATCGTCTTCCAACGCTTCTCCGTACAATATATCCCAGGATGCATTTATCTTTTAATATCTTTGCGTGGACGTGGTTTGAAAATTTCCTTTAGTCTGAGGCTTGAAGCATATAGCTACACAGGTATAAATATGTACGTATGTTACGTTTCGAGCCAACTAAATGTGTGCGTGTCACAAGTTTCAAAAGCAATCATCATTTTGCAATAACGAATTCCAAGTAAAACTGCGTCGCTAATTGCAACGAAAGGCCAAGTATCATGAGCACAGAGAAACAGAAAGAGAGGAAAAGAAGGCAAAAAGAAAAGAAGGGAAAGAAATTGGTGAAATTCGGAGAAACGGCTGGATGTGCAAGCACTATAATTTCCTGAGGACGAAATCCAAGAGGAGACCGCAAAAACGAGCAGTCGAGGGGAAGAGGATCGAACGACGACGTTTCGAGTGATCGTGCGCTACATTCACCGAAGAAATCCTTGGAAAAAAGGAAGACGCGAGGCGTCCTTTATCTCGGTCGATTCGTTTTATCGGCGTCGTTCAGTCGAGCCGGATGATGAGTTTTCCTTTATTTGTTTTCATCCAGTAAGCGAAAGACACACTTTCCCGTTTCGTCGTTTACCGGAAATGTTCCTCAGGGACCTGTCCCACGAAACTGTACCAAACTCAAGCCTACACATTCGTTTCAGTCATCGTCGGAATATAGAAATTTGTCCATGCTTTTACGTACTTTTCAGACTTTATGGCAACATTGCCAGAGAACGAGGAAGCGATAAATGAAGGAATTGTCGCGGGACTGTCTCAAATTCAAGACTAGCTTCTTGGATTTTAAACGTCATCAGTAACCAAAAATTCTGTCTGTGCTATGCTTCTAGAAACTTTTCAATTTTCATGGAAAAATTGTTGGAGAATGAGGAAGTGATTGTTGAAGATTTCGTCGGTGCATTATGTTTGAACAGACAAGGCAGAAAAATAGGAATTTAGGAAATTTTTATTGAAAATCGTAGAGAAATTAATAATAGGATTGCGAAACATAATAGAGATATTTTAAATTAAAGTAAAATTCAAATTATTGAGGGCTACTAATTACAAACGGGAAAATGATTAAGAGAAGAAAGATGACACGAGATCAAAAGCTATTCCGATCGACAAGTTTCCAGCGAGTAATCGCGGAAGTCTCCTTAAGAAATGAGAATGAAACCTACACAGGCCAACGAGTAGAGCGTAATTATCTCGTTAATTAACACTAACTTAAAAAAGAAAACTTAATTAGTTCAAGAGAATTCGTCGTGAAAGCGAGGAAACTGCTCTGACCGATTGATCCGACAAACCTGTTCACCTTATTCGAACAAGGATTGACCGATTGGAATTCGACAAATATGGCAACAAGGAAAATGCGGCTGCTCGTGATTAAATATAAAATGCAAAAAAGGAAGCGAGATTTTTGTTACATAAACTACAATAGGTAATTTCTCATATGTCGTATGAAAATAAATTCATTTTTCTTCTGAAATTTATCTTTTCAAAAAATTAAACGGAGAAGTACAAACATTAAAATAAATAAATAGATCAAATGTTTAAATTATAATAAATTTGAATAAATCTAACGAAACCGAAATGGGATCGATTGTTTGGTAAATCTGTTCGATTCGTTAAATATTAAATATTTATTAAATATATCTGTTTAATAAATATATTCGCGAGTACAAAAAGAAGCGTGTAAAATGGTTGATTCAATATCTGATATTTACTATCTACGAAGAAATTTGCCCACCAACACAGCAATGAAACGCCGTGCTCGGGGGATAATACTAAGTTTCCGCTCACGAATTGCATGCAGATTATGCAACGATATTCCAGCCAGTATCATTATTCGTCTACGCATCCAATGGAGGCGAGTAATAAACTTCGAACTTTAAATCCGCTTACGTAATAACGTTGCACAGGCAAGAACAAACTGCTTCAATTACCGCATATTTTCTTATAGAAAAATTATAATCCCGAATGCGTTAACCGTAGATATTCGATGTTTCGATTTTACGCATTAAAATTATTCTAACGTGGCTTTAATATAAATATTACGGTTTAACATGTGAATTTTCGACTTTCAATAGAAATACAGCTCTCAATTTTTAAACGATCTACAGAAATAAAAATATTTATATTAAAAGGAAAAAGATTTAGAGAAATTTCGAGAAATACAATTTAGCGTAATTTTATATGTATGAAAATTTTCAATTTCAGTTTGTCAAATTTAATATTAAATAACATTAAAACACGTAGCTTAAAATATTTAAATGTAAACAGCATTCACTGTCATACGTGTGTCGTGCACGTTATAACTCACGTCCCGCTTGTCACGTGCATTTGATGTAAATACTCAAATATTCGTTATAAAATTACCGCACGAGAGTAAAAGTTTTGTAAAACATTGCTATAAATAATTAAATTTATTATTGTAATTTCTAAACCTATTATGATTATACCACGAACTTTTGTTGTCGAGAGTAGAAGAAGAAGGTTGTGCAAAATATTAAAACACCTTAAATTAAGTAGTATCATTTCGACAAATTACCAATAATTCTTCACGTTCCTAAAACATTTTTGTTTAATAAGTAGCTTAAGAGTTTTGCAAGTTTATTTTAAGATAGTCCCATTAACAATAAAATCATTAGCGACCAAAAATACCAATTTTTGATTACATGTTTACCAACCTGAGTAATACTTAGTTACATGGAACCGACTAGATTTGTCCGTTTAAAAAACTCCAATGTATTACGAATGCTGAATCATTCAGACTTCACGTCGATTTCGATGTTGTAACTATTTCTTTCAGATGAAAATTTGTAGCAACCCAATAAAATATGCTGTACGATAACAGATGACCCATAAGATTGGCAATAAGGAGGTGGTTGTTTTGTTATTAGATGTTCATGGATTAGTTTAGAATGGCAGGACCTTAGCACAGTACTGCGGTGTATTTCTACGAATCTTTCACACGCAAAGAAGACAAATATTAACGCAGTTCGATGTATATAATCGCGTAGAGCAGAAGAAAGTTGGTAAAATCTGCAACGATAAGGTGTCGAAACTTCGTTTTTCGATCCTCTGCAAGAGCCAGCTTGCGTCTGCCCCCTCTTCCTATGCAAATGCCGAAGAAATCAGCGAGGCGTGAGCGAAGGAAAAAGTATAAAAAGAAAAAAGAAAAGTGAACTGGCCGTGACATTGCAACGAAAGCATCGAACATGGGCTAAGATATCTCGTATGCGCCGTCTGTAATTCGTTTTGGCCTTTCCATTCGCGGTCAAGTCGGCCAGCGATGCGTAAAATTAGACTCTGTTCGCTGGAGACATCGACTGATACCGATCCTAAGATTTCCCACGTGACACCGACTCGTGATAGGCCGCGAATTTCTTTATTCGCTACAGCAACGCCCGATCATAAGTTGCCGTGAACGCGTGTATCGGCTGGCTTTAATCGAAGCAAATCGAGGATAAGCGGTTCAGAATTTCCACACGTGAGTCAGGAGGTTAATTAAATCGACTGTGAGTGTTCGTGACAGTACTGTCTCTGTTCCAAGAATCATCTAATCGTGTCATACGGACTCACCAAGACTCGATGTGTTTAAAGACGTTTTAAAAATAAAGTTTAAATCAAATCGGCAGAAATTTTCTAATTTTTGTAGAGAATATAGTATTTGGTATTTCAAGTCGTAAAGAATTTTACAACATTTCTTCGGTCCCAAAGCTTTCAGGAATTATAATCTCGAATTAAAAGTTTCAAATATTTGCAAAATTCCAAAACCTTCAAATTTGAACATTTTTGAAGTTCTAAATTTGTAAATCTTCAAAATCTTGAAATTTAAAAACCATAGGGAAGGATTACGTTTCTTATTCTGCAAGATGCGAAACATTAATTAATAGCTTACAAGACACATTAATAATTTATTTTTGATCTTTTTATCCGTTTCGATTACTATTCAATAGATTTTGGTGCACTTCAATTCTCTTGCAATTCTTTCAAACCTATTCAAACCTTTGATTTTCTTCAACGCTCTTCTAATTCTATAGATTCTTTCGGCTCTTTTGAACTTCTTTCAAAGTATATCTCAATCTTCCCAAACATCTTTTAATTTCTCTTTTACCTCCCATCAGTTCTTTTTAACGTTCCAAATCTTTCTCACAATCTTTCTTCAATCTGCTTCAATATTTTCCAATCCTGCACGCTTTTCTTCAATATTTCTCACTATTTTTTGACTATCCATCTTCTTTGATCTTTACCGTTTCTCTCGAATCACCTTCAAACTGCTCCAACAATATTTCTCAGCGCCTTTTAATCTTCTTTATCTATCTATAATACTTTTCACCATTTTTTAAGTCCTTGAAGCCTCCATTTTTAATTTCAAGCAGGTTTAATTTTTATAACTCGTCTTATAAATCCCATTCAATCTTCCTCACACCTTTTTAATCCTTTCAAAGTTCTTTAATCTGTATCAACTTAATCTTTCTTTTGGACTGGAATTTTCCACATGTTACAACTTTTGCTTACAAGACACAAATAGGATATATTTAATATGCAACTACATGAAAACTTCGATTTCAATATTTTTAAACAATTTCTCAAATAACATTCTTTAATCGTACTTTAATAACTCTAAGATTCTCTAAATATTTTTCAATCGATTTTTACGATTTCGACTTGTTGAAATCTTAAAATTACGTAGATTCGAATTTCTTATTTCCCGAATCTCTAAAATTTCAAACGCTCAATTCTTCAAATTTTTCAATTTGAGCGTTCAAATTTCGATTTCGGTATCTTCGACCTTCCAATGTTCATTTCTTAATAATTCTCTATGAATATAATTCTTGCGGTCGATCCTCGTGAATTTAGATTTCGGATCGGTATTTCCTATTTCGCGAAATGAACGTGGCGAACTCGAGGCCAGTGCATCGCTTTAATTAAGGCTCTCGTATCAGTCCGTCCATTTGCGTGCAATTTTCTCCGAGATAAGATAAGGAAATGAATTTCGGTGGCCTCAAGAACTTTCTCCACGCTTGTGCTTCTTGCAATTACAAGCGTAAAAGCTTTTAATGATCGAATCTCGAGTCACGTTGAATCCTTTCGAATTAGAGAGACCGATTTTCGTCAGATTACACATTATACATGTACATATAGCGCGACAGATTACGCGAGAATCAAGATATATTTATGTAATTCGATTGTCTGTCTAGGAAGCTTGCGGCTAATTCCATTCGCTTCGATTGCTATTAATAATTTCATCGAAACGCTTTTGATCAAATGATAGTTCATTATTTATGAGAATGTTGTTACCACAAGCTTTAGAAAGTCAGATATTATTCATGTATTATAGCATCGTTGATACTCCCAATAACCTATTTCCAGTGAAAGATACATAAGCACAGGTTTGGCTTGATTGATTCACTGATAGTTTGATTAATATAAATACGAGAAACACAAGTACATCGCGACTGAATGGTTTCGATTAAACAATTGAATTAATAATTAAATAGAACGCTAATATAAATATTAGAGTAGTACTTCTTCATTCAGAAAAATATAACTTGTAATCAATTTTAGTTACTGTGATTGGAATTTTGATTAAACAGCTACTTTCTAAAGATCAAATTATAATTAAATAAAATGAAGATTAAATTTTAGATTATAATACCATAATATATATTATAATCTAAATAATGTATTATAATCTTCGTGTTTCTGGAGAGGATATTTTGAAGAGAATATAAAAGAGTTATGTTTAAACGTGCATACAATAGCTTGCTCGTATTTAATTCTAGTAATGAATATTCGTGGTGTTTCCAGTGATTTTAAATATTGACATTTAACGAAATGAAGTTGTAGAAACGAAGTAATAATACGTAGGTTCGGTTTCAGTAATTCAATTTCCACGAAATTATACATAAACTCGCTTCAATTTACACCTGCTATCTCAAATCAAACTTCGTACACCTGTCTCGGCTGAGGTTATTTAAGTAATTTTATCCATTGAATCGGAAATTAAATTGTATATTTGCATCTTTTCATGGGGCACGTTCTATTACATTTATAAATTCGTTGCATGAAATTTTCCTCGGAATAGATTTATACGAAAGAAATTCTATACGTTTTTACTAGGATTTAAGAATAGAAATCATTTTTATAACTAAATTTATATTATGTATATCCATAAATAAAATTGGAATTTTATTAAAAAACGCATCAACGTATCTTTCATTTACGTTTCTAATATAAGAATTTTCTGGTATTTTTTGCTTGAAGCACTTAATATCATAGGTTATTCCTTGAAATAACGTCGAAACGTACTATCGAGCACTTGGATCAGTATTTGTCGTTGATTAGTATATTCCGACAATTTCCGCACGCATACGACATAAGCGTCCCGAATCGGTAAACGCGAGTCCAGGATTTTTCTTACGACAGTTCGCCGCAGGGGAATGATCCTGCGTTTCCTCGAAGTTCGTAACCATTTATTACTTGGAAATCGAGTATCGTGCGCGTAATTATTTCCACTTTATTGTCGTCGACTCCTAATCATAACATGCTAATGCGACAAAAGCTAGTGCATAAATGCCATCTATCATTCCTTATTGCTTTACGGTAGATAACCGTTTTTACATCTCAATATTTTGTTAAATTCTGTGTTTGTAATTACGGTATTTGTAATTACGGTTGAATTCAGAAAACTCTGTTAATTCACATATTGCGTATTAAAGGTAACAAAAAAGACCATGTTTAGAAAAAAGTCATAATATAATGATAAAATCAAACGTCCGGTTAGATTTAGAAATCGTAATTTCTATCAATAAATTTTCTTTTAATAATAAAATACTTTTGTTTAATTTATGTCTCAAGCAACGTGTCACAATGTGGCAAAACCTTTCCACAGGCAAAATGGTCCTACGTCTTGCTTAAAAATTTCTATGTTCATTTTCTTTCATTTTTTCATACTTATGATAAAGTCTAATGTCCAGTTGAATATACAAATCATAATTTCCATCAATAAATTTTCTTTTAACAATAAAATACTCTTGTTCAATTTGTGTTTCAAGCAACGTGTCACAATGTGGCAAAACCTTTCCAAAGCCAAAGTGGTCCTACGACTTGTTTAAAAATTTCTATGTTTATTTTCTTTTATTTTTTCATACCTAAGTGTCTCAATACTTATACACCATGAAGCGGTGCAACATAAGGACAGTTCGAAACAACCGAGAGTCCAATGCTACATTATAGAAGTTCGCGACATTCCTCAAACATTCTCTCGTCGAGGCAGCACGGCTACGAATCCCGAGTCTTTGGTATCCGACAAATGTAACGCCCGGCTAAAAACATAGTTTGGCGTTTCTTATTCACCCCCGTTCCTCTTTCTCTTCCTCTGATCTTTTGATCCCTGGTGTTCGTATACAGTTGCGAGCAAATTCCACTGGAGTCGTTTTCGCGAACTCTGCACCATTTGCTAATCGCATCCAGGTACGACATGTTACACAAAATCGTGTACACAGGTATTTTTATCAAATACTCTGTTTAATTGTCTACACTTTTTTAACTGACGATTGATAAGGCGAGATATATGAAACTAATTTTTATAGCATTTATTGTACTACAAATTTTTGTGCAAATTCATATATCTGAAAATATAATTAAACAAGTAGAATTTCGACAGAAAATTGTTTTATATACCAAGTATTACGAAAATAACTATAACTTCGTAACTAACAGTGTGTATAAAGCATAATATGTACCACAATAACTCAGAATTTGTAAGTTTCTGAACAGTTTCATCTATTTCTGTGATAAGACGACCATTACCCCATTCAAAGAAATCAGGTAAATTTATTGGGACGAATTTGAGCAATTGCGGTTGTCCAGTGTTTCAATTTCCTTAATTAGGTTGACTGAGAATATTTTAATTCGTTGTAAGCAGAGAGCCAATTGAGTGGATGCGTAGCGTTTCGCGATTACCGCAGGGTGGCGTTCGTTGTATCTAGTTTCGGGATGAATAAAGGGATTAATCGCAGAGAATTATGAGGTGAATTTTGGTACAAATTATAGAACACATGGCAAATGGGTAATCCCTGAATCAAGTTGTTTCGAAAGGATTATGTACTGACCGGGAAATAATAGAAGCTCATCTACTTGGAACTTGGTTGTAGTGTGTGTGTTCCAGGAATAACCATTGCAAAAAGAAAGTTTTACGTGCTAGTAATTTATCTTTGGTTTCAAGTTGATTCATGTTGTTACATTTTTGGAGATAATCACTGTTTAAATAACGACCGTTTTATACATTCTATACAATCGAGATAAGTAGTAGAAACAGGAAAATAATATAAATAATTTGAATCTCGTGTTTTCTAGGACCATTTTCATCGACCATTTCACTGAATAATTATAAAAGGTATAGTTACATTTGACCATGTTTTATTTAAACATTTTTCAATGATCTAAAATAAAAGTTACGATAAAAAAACACGATTAAAGATTGAAGGATCAACGATTATAAGAAAAAATATTCTAATACTCCAAAAAAAGTATCTACGTCTTACTTATCTCGATCTTATCACGATTAACACTACTAACACCGAAGATTACCATTAATTCCACTCTTCGTTACTCGTGTAATCTATCACATCTCGACCACCATCAAACCGTACTTTTAAAAGGTGGTCGAACAACGCGCCTTACATGCGCGCACCACACCCCATTACCCTCACCTTACACCATGTCTCCCATCCCAGCCGTGTAAACTATCGCAAAGAATCCTGCTGACTGATCTTATCCCGCCAACGCAGCAGCCGAACATCAAAAAGACGATCGAACAAGTCCCTCGACACGGCGCGAACCAAGAAGAACGGAACGTTAAGACAGAAACGATTTCGAGCTACAAAGAGTCGAACGACCGTCGAACCTGGAATAGCCAGGGATCCAGAATCGTTGCGAGAGGGGGCCAAAAGGATAGCAAGAAGCGCAACAATGCAGCAGAGAAGCGTTCGTAAAAGCGGCAGGAAGGTGGACAGACATCGAGAGTCCAGTACAGGTAATTATCTGAAGTTCCAGGTTTAATAGACGCCCGGTATTTCGGATTGGTCCTAATGACGGCGTTTACTGAATTTATATCGTCGTGCCTCCGCTTAGGTCTCAAATTACCACCCCGGTCGGATTATTCTTCCCTCTCTTTCCAGTCACAGTTTTCGTGTTTTGTCTGTCCTTCTTCGCTCGGTTTCTGACGTTATCCTTTTTCGCCGTGTCGTCGAGCCTCTTTTCCCCTTGATGTATGTTCAATTATCTGTCCACGTGGTCGTAGATGCTTGGAAACTGGCGGAGCCCAGCGGTACACGGCTCGGGTCAGACAAGACAGAGAAAGACATTTATTATCCTGGCTCTCCGGCAGACGGTCCAATAGGAATCTTAAAAAGGATCATCCCGAAAGGGTCGCGATGATATGCGTTTTGGACAACTAGGCCGGCATGCGACCGCTGGAAAAACGCGCGCGACCGGAACAAAGGGGGTAAGAGAAATAAGCGCACATAAGAAGACGCGGATCGAAAGACGGGGTAGAGATCGGGGGACAAGCGGCCAAGCACAAGCGGACTTTGTTAGTGGAATTTTAACAGCGTCAACCGAACGCTGAACCATGGGCTACTAAGGTTTTTGTGTGTGGTTAAGGTGGTTATGGATGGAAGGGGGGTTCACAGGATGAACAGGGTGGATTTGGGAGACTGGGAAATTTGTGGTGAAATTCTTTAATAGATTTGTTTAGATCTTTACGTATACTTTCTCGATCGTGGATTTGTGAGAATTTAGGAAAGTGGTGAAATTGTTTAGTAGGTTTATTTGCATCCTTGAATACCTATAGTTTTTAATTGTGGAAGTTATAATAAGGGGAGATTCTTTAGATATAAGGTTTCCATTTTGCAATTTTATTTTCGTTCGTAGAACAGAATTACTTTCTAAAGGAACCCGTTGGTTCTTGTTAATATCTTTGGTGCACGTTGTGAACGTACTGAACTTCAGTTTTCAGCTACCTTTTAACACGTTGACTGCCATGGGGGTCACCGGTGACCGGCACTCGATTTGGCTATAGCGCCGTGGGGGTCACCGATGATCGGCGACACAGCAAATATTAAAAGTACATAGCACGATTGTTTGAAAAAAGGACAATCTTAATAATTGTCTACAACGCCGTGGAGGTCACCGGTGGCCCTCACCACGAAAAATGCTTCAAGCATGATTTGATTTATTTGCTGCAAATAATATTTCAACATAATACGCATCGCGTAATGAAAAGTTCACGTCGGCGCCTTGGGCAAACCATGGAAAATTCGTCTGGCAGTCAACGTGTTAAATAACTTCGATCGAAATCTAAATGGGAAATCTGAAAATTCTGAAGGTCTCCGACTGATATAAAAAAACAATGACATAACGAATCAAACAACCATTCAATCATTAAAAACCTACAACCTGGCAATTGGAAGCAATTACTCGGGCATTAAACTCGCATTATCCATTCTCCCACGCAAAACAGAAGCATTCTTCTGCCGTAAACCTACTCGTTGGAAATCACCATATGGAAATGGTTTCCGGGGGCAATTTTCATTCCCCTAGTGGCAGGTTAGACCCTCCTATCTGTCGAATCGAATCTATCGAAGTTGCCGAGTGGCTGAATGCTCGCGTCGTTCAATCTTGCCAAGACCGATAAACAGGGATCGCCGCGAAACGAAACGTGGAAACTCGACGAAACTCGTTTCTCCGAGCTCGCGAATTGCAAGAATCGCGGTGATACCCCCAACCACGATAAGGAACAATACTCGTCTTCCTTCTCTTTTTTATAGCTTGTACGATATAGCACGCGGCAGACGATCTTACTTGCTGCATCCTGATACGCTCACGGAGAGAATAAAAGTAAGAGCAATAGCCCATTCGAGAGACGATATTACCGTCACCGTGAGAGCTCGATGGATAAGCATAAATTTCCCAGCCGACAATACAATCGGACGAATTACGGACCGATTCTCGAAAATAGATTTGACGTCTCACTGAAAAACATAATCGGATACGTTCGCTGAGCGGTCCAGCAGATAAAAATGAAAATGTTTCGCCATAATGGAGCTTTGCGCGAATGTCGATGTTCTTTGGCAAACTGCTGTTTTTCAAAGGATTGCATATATCTGTTCAACTTGAGGAAAAATCAGAGTAATTTTTTAAATGGATCGTTTCTTCTGCAAGATGGAAATGTTATTCAATAAGAGCCATTCACAGACCAAAGTGGTTGACTTCAGTTTCTCAACTTTTGCCAATTCAAAGTCAAAGCACTTGTGCAATTGATGCTTATCTTATACCATAATTATCTACTTTCAATTTTGTCGAACGCAAATTGAATTAAAAAGTGATAACAGATTATTTTCTATAATAACAGAAAAATCTTATGTTATTTATTCGATGATGTGATAGTATAAAATCCAAATACAGGAATTTACTGAAAGGTCCTTATTTCCTTCTCGAAAAATTCCTTAAAACTTCCACCTTGTAGTATCAAAATGGTAACGAAACGATTGTCATAACTGCTGGTACAATCCTGTTTACACTCAGTATAGTTGCAACTTAATCAAACATTATTTCTTAATATTAAAGAAAATAACGTATTTTCCTATCTTCACAGAAAGATTCTTTCGAAATTACGCGTCAGCCATTGGTAAGGTGATTTCCAACACACACATACGCAGAATATATTGCGTGCTTAACCAGCACATTCAAACCATTCGATCAAAGAATGTTTTAGGACGGAGGAACAATGTATTTGCCGCTTCCAATGTATTTCCGCTATATCCACTTCCTTTACTCTTTCTCTATTTGCGTCTGCATCAGACCTTGCTATCTTCCGAATTAAATTCACCGGAAACACTATTCAGTACCGTCGCGTCGTTTCAGCTGCAACGATAAACAGAAATCGCGAAAAAACGAAAGAAACGTTTCCATCGTTTGCGATGTTGGTCCTGAGAAAATCAGAGGAGGAAAGAGACGATAAGAGACACTTCATCCTTGACGCCTAGCAATAGTAGGAAAAATAGTGCAGAAAAAATGAGAGCAATGTTCCATTCGGGGGAAATCGCCGCGGTATTATGAGTTGAATAGTTAAATATAAATTGCGAAGTTTTCTGAAAAAACGTACCATTTTGTCCATGGGCTTTTTATTCAAAAAATTTCTCAGCTTTCTCCAGAAAATATGTTTACTTTAAAAATCTTTTAGGGAAGATAGGGCTTTAATGTGAAACAGATAATTGAAATTCTTCGTGCTTGTACTTTGGCTTCGAGTCATTGTTGGTATGATACAGAGGCGGATAGTCTGACAGCGATGCTCGTAGGGATAGCTATGATCAATGATCTGCCGTCATCGGTCGTGATCTTTCGTTGTTTCTGAGTGAATTATTATTAGCTCCTTTTTACGATTGATTCTTGGTAGATACATGGAATGATTGTAAGCAGGATCATACACGGTATAAATTAATTTTATTTTATCCTGGCTTTGGTTTGAAATGGATTGTGTTACAAAGTATTATTGAATTATATCGCAATCCTTTCTATTACGAAGATCCTTCTACACAACTGATCAGTAATTTCAGTATTCCTGTATCGTGAAGCTTTCTGAAAAATTAAATTGTTACGTCTTAAACAAAGAAGATTTTGCTTAAAATTCCACACACTCTTCATTTATTCACATATTAATTCCATTTAATATACATAAAATTCCTCGCGAAGCCCGAGCAAGCCTCGCATCAACCACAAATGAATTAACAATAATAGCAATTTGCACAGAAAATATCAGCAAATCCGATACCGCCAAAATAACAAATCGATATTTCCTCGTAAAATAGATCAAACCGTTGAACCTACTCTGTTCGTATCACAGCTAATCCAAAGGCGGTATCGAAATGTTAATACACCCAGCGAAGAACATTATCCCTGTGCAGAGAGAAAAACGGGCTAGGAACGAGTAAGCGTCCTCGTATCCAACCAAGGGATCGCGGTACACAAAGGCCGACCAAAGGATCTGTTCTTCGGCTTTGTTGGAATCCCGTGAAAGGGAGGCACCGTGTCAAGGGTGAGAGAACGAGCGGACCACGACGACACCGCGCGGTCATCGTGGTCACAGACAAGATCCGCAGGAAGTCTCTGGTCGTCACGAGTGAGTCCCAGGAAAACGATCCGCGTGTGTAAACTGCTCTCGGTGGTTGGATGGGCTATGGAAGGGCGATTCCCCCTTACCAATGGGGAAGGAAGAAGGATCTAGTAATTAACGAAGCTGTTGCGATTGCAATCTAGCGCACGAATCGCCTCAGGCAGAAGACAAGCTGCGGAGAGGCAGCCAGAGAGAAGAGGAAAGTGAGAACGAGAGAGGCCTGGCGCCGCATGCTACGAATATTAATGTGGCGTCCCTCATTGTCCTCGAGTTCTCTTTTTAGCCGGTCTCTATATCCTTCTCTAGCGATCATCCTGCCACTGACCCGCTTCCATCCTCCCTCGTCACACTTTCGCGGCCACCAATAACGATCTCGCGTATTTTTGTTTGCTTCTTTCTTTCTTTATCGAACCTGTACACCAGACTGCTTATTAACGGTTTCAATTCTTCCGAAACGAAAGTGGGATTGCAATCGAGGTGCTTGAAGAGGGAAGATGGAGATCTGGGTGTGTTTCAATTGCCATCGAATTATGACTGTGAACCATTGTCATCGACAGGAAGATCATTCAAAACGGTTGACCTATATACTGTATATATATATATATATACCGTTCGGTTTTTAAGAGGATGGTTTGGTGAGGCATCGAATTAGAAATGCTAATTGGAAACGATATAGCGCGGTCGTAAATTGGCTTTAATCTTCTAAGCACAATTTCTAAATCGTTCCTCTCGATGAAAAGAAATGACAAAGCTAAATATAATATTATCAATGGAACATATGTCATCAGTTATTGACGACATCCGTGACGGCGTCATCCTCATTGACGCGTCACACAGTATGTATCTTGTAGAAGTAATTTGAATCTTGGATTGCAAAATTATTCGTACATTAGTGTTAATTTACATACCACTTATGTAATCTTCTCGTAATAAATCACTGTATGGAAATAAGCGATTTATTTTTCGAGAATTGCATATTAATTAAAAAAACCAATATAATAAAATAGAGAAATTGGTACAAAGTGGAGTTGATCAATTTGGCTTTTGGTAGGCTCATTTATTACGTTATGTACATTATTTGACACTCGAAAGCATGTAACCATGCTATGTCGTATCCACCTACGATATCCTTCTTCCTGTTCACAGAGAGAATATCCTACTTTATTCGGTGAAAATCGAAGATAGAAATTAGAGGATGTATTCGTACAGGAGATACAAGAGAGAAATGATCTTTCATAAACGCAGAGGGGACATTAACAATTCTAATGAGAATTTACTTGTTGAACAACGTACACCTATCAAACATCTGTCCAGCCTGCGCAACAGATAACACAGGGAATTAATGGTTAACAGAGCACAGCGGCACGATGAAAAAGAGTTATCGCGAGCGATTCTCAGTCGACATATCCAACGCGTTAAAGACAGAAGAGCGCGGCGTCCCGAATATTAATGCGACATTCCGCCATTGTTAACGAGTGCTCAGGCCCTTGTTTCGCGACGTTGATATATGTCCCGCGCGATCTAGACAATAGCCTACTTCTCCGCACCTCGTCATTACCTCCTTGCGATGCGGCAACCGGTGCTACGCCGCGGCGTGAAATAAACGTCAAGCCGGAGTTTCGTATTCTTACGAGATAGGATAGGTCTAATCTTTCGAGAAGCAGAATCAAAAAAGGAGTATTTCTTAATCAATTAGAATTTTGAAGAATCGGACAGCTCTAAAAAGAAGAGACATTTGTCGATATATTTAGAATCAATCACGAGATGATCGATATAATTTCTTCCAAAAAATTTGTAAAGTTTCGGAGACACATATCGGAATGGAATATAATTGCTTTAACAAAAGCAATTAGAAAATGGATCATTCATAATCGTATAAGATTCTGATGAATTTGACGGTTCTGAAAGAAGCGACAATTATCTACGTTCTATGTTTGTATTCGATCGTTATAAGACGAAGCCAGAAGCAATCAAATTTCGGAGATACACGTCAAAGTATAATAGGTTTAGTCGCTTAATTAAGAGAAGAAGAATTGGGAAATAAATATCTCTTCGTTATTATAATTCTAAAGAATCGAATAGTTCTAGAAGAAAATACAGTTAAGTCTCGATATATTCTGAACTTAGTCACGAGATAATAAAATTTTCCTTACAAAGTATACATTTTCAGAGAAATGCATAAACGTCCGCCGTCCAGTCGCCACAGCCTGCTACACATAACGCAATTACGTGCCCAAAATCCATTTATTTCACGAAAAAAGGACTTGAAACTACCTGCATCGAACGATAAATACGCGACTAACCGAACAGGGAATTCCTCCATTATCTCCGGAAACCGCGTTACCTACCGCATCGTCGTCAGAATCTCTACACTTCCCTTGAATGCACCGATCGGACAGGTTTCTCTCGCGCGGCGAGCCAGCGTCGAACAGGTGTTGTTTCCACGCAGAAAAAAGCCGCTGGGATAAAAACAAAAAGTGGATACACGTCGAAGAGACCGTCTCTCGTCCTTTCCACGATTCCTTTTCGACCTGCCAGTTGAAAAAGAAACGACGGAGCTGTCTGTACAGACGAGGAGAACGAACTCACGCGTGCATGTATGTATATCGTTAGTTACTAATGGACGTCCTTTTAGAATCGCGACGATTCTAAGTTGAATGCGTCGAGACGCGTGCAGTGCCACTTCGTCGCACTTCCGAGCACTTCTGGGTGCCTTGCACCGGCCGGATTAACGAGTTCCACCGGACTATTCCGACCTCTTGAACTCTTCTTTCGTTTACCTGGTACACAAACGTAATGACGTGCTGCGCGGCCTTTGACTGCTGATTTCGTGCCGTGTGCATGGGAAAACGTCTTTCATGCTCCCTAATAAAGTGGTGGACGCGATTCCGGACCAGGTTACGACTCAGGTACAGAAACGGGTGGCTTCTTCGTGCATACTATGCTCCTATAGAACTTCGTGCCTGTACTTTGTAATTCCACGTAATGCGGCATATTTTTATTTTTATTTTCAACTTTTGCTACCTGACTGCACTGCGGGATGAATGTACGATTCCTTTGAGACCCACCGAATGGGACTTCGTAACGTAATTTAGTTAGACATGTTTGAAAACTGATTTCCTTTTTGTTTGACGATTTTTTATTACCAAGTTCTTTGTGTACTAGAGATATGCAGTTCTAATGCGTGCAACTAGTCTAGTATTATGTATACCGGAGGTGAATAAGGGCTGATTAGTTCGGCCTCATTGAATATACCTATTTTCTGTTATTATGGTCAAAGGTTCACTTGGTAATAAATCAGAATTTGGTATTTCGATTGCTGCCCCCGTGAGATGCGCGATAGAAGAAGAATCGTCGCCTTTCAAGTGGCAGATATTGTGACTGGTTGAGCCTTACGTTGAATGTAATCAGAAAAGTCATCAATCTAGTGAATGCGCAATTGCTCCTATGCATCTTGTGGACAGTGGCATCTTGTATTTTATAATTCTGCTTACAGTTTTGGTTTCCTTCAAATTTTTCAAATTGTCGTTGCTTTCGGTAAATACAATTACCACATTATCATTTCGTTAAATAGAATTACCATAAAGAAAGTAAAACACGCATAATGTTACTACAAACGGATATTTTATTAAAAATACCAATCCTTGGAAAAATTGATAAAATTTCGACACTATATTCGTTTCTTTAACTGTGTGCCACTTCTCCCGTACTTGCTCTATGTTTTCAAGAATATTTTTTATAATCGTCGTTTGTTATAAAAACAATACTAACATTTTTACCCTTAAAGTAAGGAAAACGAGTGATTTTATGCCTCCTTTTATAGAATTTTTGTGTTAAGAGCAGCACTAGTCTTTTATCGCTCAAAAAGGAGGGGAAGATTTTTCAGGCACGTACGATAGAATAGTACAATTAATCCGCCGGGAAGATCATAACCATCTGGAGCAGCGATTATGGACTCTCGAGAAAATTCTTTTTATTGAGTGTTAAGGGAAAACGTGATTGGAATCTGCACCAAAATTTAGTTGGCTCGTGTTTGTTTAAGAAAACGCATTCCATTTAATTATTCGAAAAACGTTGTTTAAAATTACCAATATTACACGCTATATTACAGCCATTTTTACAGTGATTTTATTTTCTACGATTATTCCAATTCCATCATCATTCGCGAGACACTGTTTTGAAGTAAGCACCAACTTTATATCATTTTATCCGACAGTTTGAAAATACTTTTCAAATATAGAAAATTATCAATATTCTAATTGCAAATGCTCTGAAAAATTATTTTTTTCTTTTTTTACAAGACACATTTTACAAGACACGGTTATGAAAAATCTAGCAGTTTTGGCGGGCATCCTTTAAATTCTCGAAGATACCAATATTCTATTACACCCACGGTTTTACACCAAGAGTATAGTTTGTAAAATTATTCTGATCCTCTTATCGTTCGCGAGACACGGTTAAGAATTTAACGGTAAATCGCGTTGCGCTAGCTACACGGCGAATCCGGGCGAGTTCTCATTAAAATTTATGTAGAACTCGGCCGAGGAGAGTCGCGTTATTAAGGCGGAAATAACGTCGTCGAGGAAATTTATTGTAATCGTGTAAGGAGGCGAGGACATCGTCGGGGAAATACGTTGAACGTCCCGCGGAAACTACCTTCTCCTCGAAACTTCTTTCCCGATCCGGCCACGGAGTCACGTACCGGAAAAATGGCTTAATCCCAGAAGTCCTCTCACCTAGTTCCATGTCTCTGACGGCCTGTGCTCCCGACATGTGCTCGTCCCTTGCATTCTCCTATCCTGTCGGTCCCGAATATTGGACGACCCGTGACCTTTGACCCTCCACTTTTCGCTCACATAGTAGTTAGAGTAATCGGAATTCGAAGGGAGTTGTAGGCTGATCGATCTGCATTAGAATCGCGGTGGTTTCATTTGAATTATTCGCCAAATGGTAGAACTTGTAGTTTAACCAATTGACACGCGCAATTATAACGTAACAAGAAATAACTTACAATACAAGATAGTTGCAGAAAATATTGTGGAAGTAAACGATGCATTCTGGAACACTTGTTCGAACACGTATACGTGTCTTTTCCGATGGATTGCATTAAGACGGCAACGTCGTTTGTGTCATTCTTTTATTAAAATAAGAAATACATTAAAGATCAAATATTAGAAGGACAAGTATAATTTGAGAATACCTATGCAAATACATAGATCTCTCTAAGAGAAAGAATCATAAGTAGAGACTGAAGAAACATTTTTTCTTTCGGAAAATTCTAATTATTTAACCAATACACCAAGCAGTCATAATTTCTCAAGCAAATTAGCTGTGCTCCTACGAGCAGTAAATAAGATTTGCAAACAACACAGGATGGGAACAATACCGTTTCCCGTAATACCGCTCTCGGGTCCTGAAGAAACCGTAAATCAGAGGAAAAACTCGCAGTTCGCTGCGCACGGCAGGGAAAATCCAGAACGCTGAGCGTCGCGTTTCCTTTTTCTATCCGGCTGGGGCAAGAAGGAAGACAAGTAACCGGTAATAACATCGGGACTGCATAATAATTCTTGCAAGCGAGCTGCGACAGAAGCGGCGACCAGCCGGGAAGTATCTCTCGCGCGGACGAACCTCTGGGGCCAAGAGGAAAGGAAAGAGGGTTCACCGCGGCAAAAGAAAAAACATTTGCTCGGCTACGATGCAAACAATGCCTCCTCGTAGTTTATCTTCGCTGGCCCGCGTCGCGAGCTCGAAGCGCTCGTCCTTTTCGACGTCGTCCGGCGATGAACCACGCGGTTCCCCTCAGCGCCAAAGGACATTTTTAAACGATACTTATCCCTCCACCCTTTTTCCTCTCGCAAGGATTAAACAAACCATTTGAACTCGAGGTACACTGAAAAGATCGAGCCTTAAGTATGGATTGTCTTTTATGGTTCTTGTCAGTATCGGTAAAAGTGCTATGAGTAAGTTTGTGGTTTGGATCTGTTTTTCGTTTCTTTGTGGAGATTATGTATATATATAATTTTAGTGTAGTATCAATTTCTTGGGGGTAGTGGATACGATATTTGTGTAGTGTATATTTTTCTTCCTATATCGTTGAGGTATAAGAATGATATATTTAAATTCTGAATTCTTATAATTCTGAAAGTATAGCCAATGATAAGAAAAACACATTTTTCTTATATATAGATATAATAATTCTTAGTATATATGTATAAAATGAAAAGGAAAGTAAATAATTCTTAAACGTGTTATAAAATAGCCATCAGATTTGTTGAACACTTATTAATGCCTTAACAATAGTAACTTACTATAATAGTAAAATCGAATGTCTTAACGACACTGGAAATGTGATTCAAGCTATGCTGAAATGTCTATAGTATTAATAAATTAAATTAATAAACTAATCTAGATTGAATTAGGAGTTATTGTACCTACAAATAAAAGAACTTTGTGTATCTATTTAAACTGTAGAACGTGGATTACTTCGCTTTGTTTTATCTACAGACGAATATAAAATGAATGGGAATATGTACTAACTTCTATAGAGCGCTATAAAAGCATCGTAGTCGTTCTAGAAGCGAAACACATTGTTAAAACGAAGTTTAAAGTGTAAACTATCAAACAAACAATACAACAGTGCAACAATATAACAGCATAATAGTTATAAAATTATTTATCTGTATTTCTATAGCACGCTCTATCTCGAAGAAAGCTCTAGTGTAACTCGTTTCATGTTCGTGACTTGCGTTATCTCTGTTCACATGCAACACGTTTTACCCGTAAAACTTAACCATTTGACGCAAATAGATAATTATGAAATAAAGCAAGAGCATTCGTTCTTTCCACGAAACAGTCAACATTCTTTTTGCTCCTTTAACAGGAAATGTAATAATATTACGGAATATCTTCTTTTTCCACTCTCTAATTACGTGTGTGGATTAACCTCTTTGCAAACGATTCGGCGAATCGTCATTTAAACTACTGTCTAGTTTAATTAAAGCCCGAGCAGAATTGCATGCGATAATACAGAAGCACATGATGTTTGCCTCTGAGACCGCCTCAGGTAAGTAAAGCGAGTTCTCGTATTTCGTAGATATGATAGCCGACTAGCTGATGGGTTAAAATTTAGTCTAAGCAAACAGGACCAAAAACAAGTTGCAGCGAACCTCGGTCAATCCATTACGCGATACCTAACCTGCTATTAGAGCTTTGCTTGAAAAATCGTTGCAGAAATAATGGGAAAATTCGTGATTCTGTCTAAATCTTTGATTGAAACGATGAAATGTAAACATCAAGCACGAAGAAATAATTATTAATTCTAATGTTGTATTTTATCTGTCCGAAATATTTTCACGAATTTTCTCATAGATTTTCTTTTTGAATTAATGCGACAATTAAAAAGTTTTAGCCAAGAATTCCCAGAAAGTAATTCCGAAGAAGACTTTACTATTGTTTAATATTAAAGCATTTTATAGGTTACATATAAAGATAAGAAAAGCAGAAAACAAAACAACATGGAAAGAAATTGTAAAAATAGCCACGCAGACTGGGTCAGTCTTGACATACGGAGATATTTTACGTTAAGATGACATAAATACATAATCGTAAATATAAAGAAACATTTCTTAGAAATAATATATGACATCATATAACATCATCGTTACCCTTTATTTTTCAATATAAGGAACTGATCATAATGACTTCCTATATCGCAGCAATAAAACCCAATCCCATTTAATCCTCTAATACCTCAAATCCCCCAAAACCTCTGAATGAACTCGGTGAACTTCTTTCACCCATCAACCTGATTAATTAAAACAACTAACAGAAAATCCCAGCTATCTCAGATGACGTAAGTTTGAAAAATGTTGCGGAAAATTTGTGGCGCGATAGCGGAGGTGGCGGAACGAGATTTTAAGAAAGTTCCACGAAGGAGGAAGCCCGCGGTTCGTACAGTGCAAAAGTGCTTCCGCTCGCTTATATCACGAGCATGCAATCCTGCCAAGTGAAGTAATTTCTCCGACCGTCTCCGGAGAAATTCGGCCGTGTCAGATTTCTTTCGACGGAAGACGAGCTTCAGCTAGTCGCGTAATTGCATTTCCACGGAATCGACGGATGCCTCGCGTTATCGCGGAGATTTCGTCCGGTAATCGGCGTGAAGAAAACGCCCGATTCAGCCGACGAGTTTAGGTAAATTAAGACAATTGTTCGACGAATCTCTTGCCATGCTAATCGCTTGGAAATCTTCCTTCGAAGATGTGGCACTGTTACTATGTTTCTCAAGGTATCCTTCCGAATAACTTGGATAATTAGTGGCAAAATGAGAAAATTCGATAACGGACAATTTGTACGACTTTTCCATGGTTGTTATTCCGTCTGGTATCTGAGATTTTTCAGTGGTGTGAATAATGGACGATAGAAGAGTGAGAAATTGAACAACAAAGGGATGTTATATACAAATTCATATTTTTACGAACATTAGTAAAATATCTACATGAGAATCTACATGAGAATCTACATGAGAGTTTTTTTCACCTACTAAATACTATAATTGTACGAGTACTTTGCTTCAGACATTTCGTATATATTCATGACATATATCTTTTATATTTTTATACATATTCCATACTATAAGCATTCTTAAACTTTTAATAAACGCATAAACATCCATGATTTACTAGTCAAACACACACCCTAAACACAGACCCTAAAATTCTATCTCAAACTCGTACAAAAAATATTCACAGAAACGTGAATATTCATTCGCGTGTTCAAAACACGATATGCGT
The DNA here is from genome assembly GCF_014825855.1 of Bombus pyrosoma. Classification (NCBI taxonomy): domain Eukaryota; kingdom Metazoa; phylum Arthropoda; class Insecta; order Hymenoptera; family Apidae; genus Bombus; species Bombus pyrosoma. Next base: position 3,015,763 of record NC_057773.1, on the reverse strand, counting down.
TAACCTATCTCAGAAAGAAAAAGATACATCTACGTGTGCTCCAACTCCCATTTAACTTTCTTTGGTTAACTTCCTCCTTGCACATTCCACTTACACAGAAACAGACAGAAACAGAAATTACAAACAGAAATGCATGATACGTTTGCTAGACACAGGATCGTCAGTGACCGGATTTTCCTCAGCAGCGAAATAATTTTTTGCGATAGGCGAGAAACGTCGAGGGAGGAGAAACAAGCGACGCAGAAGGCGTCACGACATTCCTCGAGGAGTCTCTCGGATGCTTGATGGCGAGGTTACCAAGGGTCACGTCGCAGTCTTGCTCGTCCGCTTTTGGCCGCCATTTGTCACGTTGACGTTTGCAAGCGCGCCCCTCGCGCGTCCACCGACTTCGGATCGCAGTGTGCGCGAGGTAATCGCGCGAGGAGATGTAAAACGCATTCGTCAGGCTCCAGGGACTTCCGTGTGAAATCCTTCGACAGAAACCGCGACCGGTATCAGCATTGATCGCGGTAAAAATCGTCGATCCTTTTCTATCTGATAAATAGACGATCGTCACACCCTGTACTTGAATTGATGGAAAGATGGGGAATCGAAGATGCTTCTTTGTGAAAAGTGGGAAGAAGCATTATTGCGCATACCGCGGGGTAAATCTTTTCTGTTTTATTTGGCCAAGGGAATTGAGAGAGTAGAAATACTGGAAAGAATGAACCGATTATCTTAAGAAATTGGAGGAAAATAACAACTATACATGAATGAAGTAAATGTACACACGACAAAAATTATTCACAAATTTCTACATCCTATTCATAGAATTCTACGATTTGTAGATATCAGATACAACAATAAAACTGGAGAGTTTTATCTATGAGGATAAATATCATAAAAATCTCTCAACAATCCAATCGTATACAGCAGAATATAAATCAAGAAACACTTTAAACCCAAAATTATTTACAGAATTCTAATACTCCGTTTAATATCAAATAATACCATAAAATTTCCCATAAACGTTATTAAAACGTTTGATCGCCTGAACAACAGCTTAACATCGACTACACGTCCACGTAACGTTCCAAAGCCAAAACTTATTTCCCAATTTCCACAACCTATCAATATCAAACACGACAATAAAGCTGTCCATAAATATGACTAAACCTCTTAACAGCTCGATGATGCATAGCATTGAAGATTGAGCAATCAAGAAAAATAGTGGGCCCAGTCGGCAGATGTCTGGGAGATTCTTAGCTCTGGATCCGGTCGAGCGGTCCCGCGGACATTTATTCGAAAGGGGTTCGATCGAGTGGACCGGTGATTTCGGTGAAAGAGACAAGCGAAGTACGTGCAGGAATGCTCGGCTTACCTCGTCACAGGCACCGACTGTCTGTACATCACTCGGCCCGTGATTCAGGGCAGCACTTAGTCCACTCTTATTGGCCTTTCAGTCGGTACCATTAGCCTTCCACCATCGGATAGGCATCTTGTAATTTCTTGTATTCCCGAACAGCCTTCGATCGCAGCCCGTTTCGCCACCCCGTACGACGTACCAATCGGACATTGAAGAACGGCTTGGACATGGTTCCCCCCGGTGTTCTTCTGCCTCACCGAATACACGACGTTTCGAGCAGATTCTGATGTACGAACACGGCCGCGCTTCGAAAAACCGTCAGCCGAACGCTGCTTCCCCGGATCCTGACAGGGTAGACGGACATTTGTTTCTAGCGTTCGATTATTTTGCAAGCATGGATAAACTTTACACGATGCTACATGATATACGGTTCTAGCCGAGCGTATGGACAGATTCGCAATGCATTTGGATGGTGGCGAAAGATAGAAAAGCTTAGTAAAAATTCAGAGTAAAAAATATGTGCTATGGTATTCTGCATACAGAGTGGAATTGGACGGTGGTGTAGTGGAATCTTGATTATCTTGATTAATAATGGCATACGATATTTAGGTAATCGAATGTCTTCGTTTTTGCATGAAGGGAATTTTGCAAAGTTTTGCGAGTATTACCAAATGGAAACAGATAAAAATGTAAGAATCTTTTTCATAACCATTTCAAGTTTTAAATTTTTCTTGCAAGGGTGATCGAAATTTTGGGTTAATTAATGTTTCGATAATTGACCGTTCCCGGTCGCAGCTCCTAAAAAACCTTCGATCGCAGGCCGAAATTTACAGCGTGTCTTTTTGTTCTTGATAATCATTTAATCGTTAAAACATTTCTAGATAATTAAAATGTTAGAGGAAGCACGATAACTTAAAAATCCATGAATCAAACAACTCTTTGTTACTCTATCAAAAAAATACTATTCGATACACTTTCTCTGTTTCTCTACTAAAAAGATACGGTTTCATAAATAATAAAGTAACACAAGTTAATGTAAAATAAAACCAACAATGAAAGAAATTTCAGTCTGACACATCTACATTTCTAAAATTGAATAACCTCTTAAACGAATTTCTATAAAACGCTACATTTATCAGAACACCACAAAATTCATCTTCCGAAATCGCTCGTCTCCAAAATTCTCCCCGTTATTTCATTTATTCCCAATTATTTCACGAGGCGAGAATACTCGTTAAGTTAATTTCCCACGGTTGACCAGAGCCATTTAAACGCGCTTATGGTCAGCATGTCGAGACTGTCCCTAAATATTCGGCGTGAATAGGAGTTCAAAGGGCGTCGACAGGCACGATATTCCGCCGGAAGGGATAACCAACCAAAATTCGTAAACGCGTTCTAAGCTACAGATGTCTGGTGTATATGGGCGTACGAAGGTATCCAACTACGAAGCGACGTGTTCGTAGGGTGAATGAAAAGGCAAAGGGCAGTCAGTGTAGCTCTATAACACGGTAACCCTTACGCTACTGCAGGATTACGCGGCGAAACGTGCCAGAGCCGCCGTAATCCAATAATGGCTGCCCCTCTACCCTTACGCAGCATCAAGCCAGACCTCTGCTGATTCGAGAGACCTCAAATTCCGCCCTTTCTCCTCCGAATCCTCTGCTTTTTCCCATTCGAACCAGTGCTTTGATTTTTGCTCCCATTCCAGCTCCTTCTCCTCTTCCTTCTCTTTCTACCCATCACGCTAGTCACGCTTTTCTTTAGTTCGCCCTAGTCCCGGTTTCCTCTGAATTGCATCGTACCGCTTCTTCGAAATCGAAGAAAAGGAAGAATTCGAATTACAGAACACGGACACTCTGTGATTTCGACGTGGATTTTCGAGGCTCTCGTCGCTCGCTCGTGTAAAGGTTTTCCGGATCTGCGGATTTCGAGGTGTTCTTAGGATCTTTGAAACATGTTACGGTAGTGGGGATTTTGAGATAGAAGCGTGGAATAGAAATTTTTGTAAGAACCAGTGTGTTGTTGCGTTCAGTATGTTTCTTTATAATCCCGAATCAATGTATCGCACACACCGTAGATGTACATACACGTATCGTTCGTTTCTGTTACGATAGTGAAGATGTTGAAATAAAAGTATAAAATTTAAATTGTTGGGAATTTATTGTTAATTATTTCAATAATTCCGAATCAATGCATTTGAAGAAGAAATATGATATTTGCTTCTGGTACGGTAACGTGGATCTTGGAATAGAAATATGAAATTGAAGTGGAATAGAAAAAGAAATAGAAGTATAAAATTTAAATTGTTGGGAATTTATTGTTAATTATTTCAATAATTCCGAATCAGTGCATTGGAAGAAGAAATATGATATTTGCTTCTGGTACGGTAACGTGGATCTTGGAATAGAAATATGAAATTGAAGTGGAATAGAAAAAGAAATAGAAGTATAAAATTGAAATTGTTGGGAATTTCTTGTTAATTATTTCAATAATTCTGAATCAGTGCATTGGAAGAAGAAATATGATATTTGCTTCTACGGTAACGTGGATCTTGGAATAGAAATATGAAATTGAAGTGGAATAGAAAATGAAATAGAAGTATAAAATTTAAATTGTTAGGAATTTCTTGTTAATTATTTCAATAGTTCCGAATGAGTGCATTGGAAGAAGAAATATGATATTTGCTTCTGGTACGGTAACGTGGATCTTGGAATAGAAATATGAAATGAAAATTATAGAGGAAGTTGCTAAGTTTCTAATAATTCTGAATCAGTGCGGAGTTAGTTCTCTCGAAAAATGTCTCTTTATTAATCTACAACGATATTTCCCAACCATTTTCGATTATCCCTGATTTATCCTTTCAAATAATCAAATAACTATTTATTCTTATTTAATATGACAACACAGTCATATTAAAATAAATGCTACCTATTAGCAATTGAAAATAATCACAGCAATTTTCCAGAAAATACTCTACAACTTGAATCGAACATCGCGAAAGACGAAGATTCTAAATCCGATAACTTTATATACTCCTACCATGAAATATTCCGTAACTTTCTACGACTCATTTCCTATTTACATCGAAAATTGCGAAACTACCCTTCACTCAAGACATCCACTTTATACTTTATACGTCAACTTTGCTTACAAAATCTCACTGTACTCCAAGAGAAGGATAAAAAATCCAGCTGCAAGGAGCAGTTTCCATATAGAAAATGCTAAACCGCCCACTCGATCTCGATCCCCGTGGTCATAGCACTGTTGGTTGTTCATTGAATAGTTATAATGCTTGCACTGGTCGTTCTTCGTCGCGTTTCTAGCATCGACCGATCGCTTACCTGAATGCTTCAAGCTAGATGCTATATTTGTATAGCTCGGTTATGGACATTGCTCCATAAACTCGGTCAGAAACCTAACCTCGACGTCAGGCTAACGTTGGTCACTTCTCGTGCATATCTTCTGCCCTTCTCTACCACCTTTCGCCATACCGTCTCCATATCTAGAGCGAGTAAATCAAGTATATCGTGGCCAGTCGTACCACGAGACGTTTATTCATAAGCGTTGCCTCTTGAGAAACGTTGATCCAGACCAGATTTCATAGGTTTGCAATTTTCATAGGATTTCGTGAATTTCTCATGAACGTGAAAGGTTCTGGCATGGGAGAATCGAAATGGACTATATCGATGTTGTCAAAAGGGTCAAAAGTATTTGTTGTCAAAACGAAATAGATTTATTTGACGTGAAAGCAAGATTTTTAATAACAAGTACCATTTCTTATCTCTTTAATTCAATTCTGAAGTATTGAATATAGAAATTAGGAATCATCCTTGAAGTACAATTGTAAGAGATATCATAGAGGCTGTTTTCACAACTTTTTATTGGATCATATCCTGAAATTGTTTTTCTGTTAGTCCAATTCTTGCATTAATTTATGTGGAGAATGTAACAGAGGCAATTTTCCAAATTTTTTACTGAATTATATTCTGCAGCCGGGTTTCTAAGAACGTAGAAGTATCTCGTCGACAAAATCTTCAATATTTTCATATTTATGAATATCAACTAAAAGATGTTAACGTCTAAAAATATAGAAATATAAAAATAGGAAATAATAACATACGACGAAACATACCTAATAGTCGAAATAAACCTGTATAAGAGTGGAAGAAAACACGAAGAGCAGAAGTGAACGGTACAATTTCCTATTTTTAACGTGCAGTCGACTAGCGTCCCGGATCCGATTAAAGTTAGAGGAACGAACGCGAGAAACGCGAGATCGAGTGTCGCGCGTGCAAGCTAAAATTGGTTGGATCGGTAGTTCGTTAACTCTCGTGGAAAATGGAATCGGTTCGAGGCGATAGCTCATAAAGTATCATTACAAATAGCCACTTAATCACGGGTTATCGAGCTCCGAAGTACTGCAGCAAATCTGCCACTTGGTCTGGACCAGTTGCCCTGCTTCTGTACTGCCCATTAGATTTGCCCCTTGCAGTTCCAAACTCGATAGCCCGTGATTAGGTCCGTTTAATGGTGTTTCTCTCTTCATAATTTACAATGGCAAACTGTCTCCGTTGTCGATACGTAAGAGAACTATTTTTTCTTCCTTTTCTTTACCCGATAAGAATACTTGTTTGTAACGTATTTATTCCTACAAGTAAATTCATGACACAAAAGCAATAATTTAGATTTACCAGGAAATTCTATAATATGAAGAAGATTTGAAAAGTTTAAAGTTAATTAACGTATACTTGGATATCTAATGTATTATCTAGTCATCCATTTTCATACCATAGTGGATTATGAGAATTTCGAGGGTGCAGAAACACCATGACTGGTTATTACCATTAGAAATTATTAATGCAATAATTAATCTGCGATATCCATGTCGAACGAGAACACTGTTTTCGGTGATCAGATTGCAACCTCGGTATAAATTTATCCGCTTACGTAATTAACACCTATTTCGAATGATTTAGGTATTACGCACGCTGATATCGCGAGCAGCGGGAATCTAATTCAGAACGTGACGAATCACTTGTTCGTGGTAACGAGTTCCCTTTTCTCGCGCCTTTCAAGAATCAATTAAATCTTGTCTGGCTATCGATCAAGTTTAATTAAAGCGACAGCTTCACCTTTTTTTATATTAATTTCATAGAGAAATAAAATAATATGCTTACACCGAGATAAAAATTGTCATTTTAAAATAAGTTATACTTATTAAGTTATTTCACATACCACGAAAGCATTTTGCAATGAGATAAGAAATTTCGCTAAAAGCTTAACATATTATCATCTGTTAAATCGCTTAAAACATTAAATCGGAAAGGAGGATAATGAAATGTTAATCCTACGAATTAATCGTGGGCGGAGAGATGTAATCACAGGAAATCAGTCCGCCGCAGCTCTTAACTCGTTCTAGGTTGTTCTGCTGTTTCGACATCGGCATAAAATACAAATTAAAACATGTTTCCACAATTCTATCGACCTTAAGTTTGTGAGAAGCTGAATGTAATGAAGGCCTTGGCTCCATGGCCGAGACTTTCGTGACCGATGTGGAAATTGTTTGAAACATTAATTTGAACAATCTGTATTTATCAGACAGCTTCGTTTAAAAAATAAAGTAACGACGGAGCAACCCGAAGAAAAACAAAAAAGGAAGGTGGGAGAACGAAAAGAAGAATTTCATGCTGACAGCATGATAAATTACAAGCCTCATTATTAACACCTTCGTTTTTCTCGTTCGAACATTTTCACCTCGCATCCAGCCATCGATTTTATCCTGTTGCTGTTTATTAAAAATAACTTCGTTGTTTTTCAACGTGTTCGTGAAAAAATTACTGACCTGTTAACGCGAGATACTCTTCAAAGCTCTGGTAAATACGAAACGAAGCGGCTGTCTGACATTTAAATCCACGATCAAGCGATTTGATCACATTATAGAGATCGTTATCTCTATAGATGAAATTGTTACTTTATTCTTCAATATTGTTATCTTTTCTATTGTTCGGATCTATGAACTCAAGGTATTGAATTCATATTTTTCAAAAGTCACTGTGATCTTCCAGTTAGATCGCTGTATCATATGGATCTGAATCAGATTCAGAGTGTTCGAATGTTCATAAATCTGTCAAGTCGTTTGATTCAGTGACTATAATATTGCACGAGTATCTCTATGCTTCTTGCTTCTTATTTTCTTACTTCGCTGGATTTCTTTTATTAACTGCCCTTTTTTCTTATTTTTTACAGAAATAAATAGACGAACATTAAGTATCAAATAAATTACGTATTAGAAAAAATTTTGTTAATAATAATAATAAAATAAAAGAATACTTCTTTCATCTTTCCATCTTTTAATTCGTGACCTTTAAACGTACATCTCTTCGATGAAACTTTCATTTTTCATCTACCTCTATAAGAGTTATATTACGTTCGCTATCGTAAATCATCGATAACTCACGTGGTACAGAATTTGTCATCCAGTCAACCCATCAAGGAACCAAAAAATATCATTTCAACCGTCCTGTACATCGTCTCGAATTTCCTCTGTTGCGGTTAATACAGAATTAATTGCCGTTAAATTACAAGCAGCCTCATAAAATGTCTCGACGAATTTCTAACAAGCCGTGGCAATACTAGCGGACATGGAGAGAGAACAGCATGGCTTCAGTTTTCCTGAGTTGTCCCACGGCTCTCGCTTTATGCGTCCCCTTAGACCGCTTACAGCGGCAGGATATTAATATTCCAGTCAAAGAGGGAAGCTCGCGTGCCATCAAGTCGCTATAGAGTCCGTAGTCTCGGTGTCCCGGTGCCATCTTTGGAATATCCGGTGTCCCCATGGAATGGACAACCGTAGAATAACGGATGCACGGCGGACGCTGTGTCCAGAGATCGAAACTCTCGTAAGATTCAAAGTGTTGGACGCATAAATTGCACGGAATCTGTTTTCGAGCCGTTTTCGAACTACTCGATGGAAATGGGCTTTCTCGCGTGGTTGTGGCTGAGTCGTCGGAAGATTTAAGGGCTTACACTATTTCACTTTTTGTATAACGATGGTGCGTATTTCTTATGTAGCTTTCGAGAGTCGAGTAAGTTTATGGGACTGGTTTATTTAATTGGGATATTTAACCAAATCTGAAATTGATAGTTTTAGTGGCTAGTTTTTCTGTAACGATCTATGTATTTCTTATAAATAGTTTCCCTCGAGACTTTGAAGATTTATGGTTCTGGTTCTGGCACAATTAACATTGTAGCGGTTATATCAGAATATGTGATCGAAATAATGTCTTTCCTTTTCGAAAGTCTCTTTCTCTCTTATCATCACAACTTTGCAATATTTCAAAAAACATGGTACGAATTATGAATCGTAAATTCGTAGTTATTACATTCTCCATTTTCATTCTAGAATTTCGCACAATAAACAAGGCTGGTGATTTATAACTAGCGATATTTCATTTAAAAGCAGGAAAAGCTACGAATATTAATTGCTATTTCAATAAACTGAAAAACGACAAAGAGAAACTGTAGTAAAAATATAAATATTCACTTTAATATACTGTTGCTCCTAAATTAAACAGTTTTTCCATACGACCCTGGCTGAGATTACAGACGTCCATATTTCAATTAAATTCTTTATTTCGACACTCGGAACATGATTATTTTGATTTATCAACTAATCTTATCATCCAATTGTGTCATAGTTCATAATATAATATCTTACAGCAAACTGACTTTAGTACCCAATTAATATTCTATATGTCCTACTACCTTTCCATATTCATATCACAACAATTAGAATAATAATTCACATTTATGAGTATCTTCCACAAGGAAGGTTTCATTTGCCAGGTAAGTACATCTCTAAACATATTCAGGAAATAATCCGTTAATCATGTAAAACCTCATTATTCATCCACCTTATCCACTCAGCTCTCCTAGGCACAAATTTACACGCTACAAACTCCCTTAGACATCAGTTATACCCCAAAGTGCAGACTTCCATCGTGTTCAACCCACTCCACTGCTGCCATTACTAAGTTACGTTTAGCATAACGTGACCCGGAAGTGGTTCGTTCGCTCATCGTTGTTGATACAACCTATTGAATAGCTTTGTAGAATTTCCTAATAAATAACAAACACACCTCATCCTTTTTAATTATTCTCACCGAAGGGAGCTTTATTTGATTCATTTGCCAGAATTTACCTGTCTTCGTTAATTTGGAACAGATCATCGTTGGAATGGCCTAAGGAAGATTCACACTTCCATCTATAAATCACGACAGATTTACTAATTTCAAACGTAAACTACATTAAAATATAGATTTATACTAAATCTTCAAAAAACATACTTTAATTCTAATATCACATCCTTCGTTTTGTAACTATAACATTCATTTACGTCTATCTTAAATCTGCTAAGCACGTCTCATGACATATGAAATTTATTTCGAATATGACTTACTCGAATACGATTAAATTTTCTAATAATAATATTCATTCATTTCTATCCTAGACATACCACGTATCTCATTCGCTACAGACATTAGCATATCCTATTAACCTCTTAGACTTTCCTGGTAACAGACAATTTCTTAAAATTCCACGATGAATTGCAACTGATAAACTCGTTATCCCATCAACTAAATATTCCCAGGCAAAATAACGAATTCGTTCGCCAGACATGCCATCTTTTGAAGATGCAGCGTCACACAGGAAATAAGTAAATACCATCAGCAATGGAAGACGCGTCCTTCGCGGTTCGCCACCAACAGTCGGTAAGGACTGGAGGCGAGAAAGGTCGCATCCTGAAGGCTCTTACGATACGATATTCTAGGTATGGAATCAACGGTGCGAGAGCGAAAGTACGAATGTACGGTACGTGGTATCGACAACGAGCGCCATCTTCGTGGATCGATCATTCCACGTTGCGGAGGCGGTAATCCGAGCCAACCTAACGGAATGTTCGCCTCCGAAAGCGAAAGTGTTGCATGAAACTTCCGGCTCCTCGACCAGAATTAGGTCACACGCAAAATGTTGTCGTGCTTAACGATCGAACGAAAAAAGAAAAAAAAAAGAAAAAAGAAAAGAAAAAGAGGAACGAAGCGTCGATTCGATTGCAAGAAAATCTCTGATAGAAAAAAATCCTTCCATATAGGACGAGTCATGAGTTGAATCATCAGTTCGTTCACGGTTTGTTAAATAAATGTGATAAAATCTATCTAATGGAGCAGCAAGTTATTTCCTTTCTCTATAAATACATATCTCTTATCAAAACATTCAGACAGGCGTATTTTTGTGTTCTTCAAATAAGACATAAATAATCAAGTCAATATACAGCTCCGTTTCGTTTACGATTTTCTTCGGCCAGCTTGTGCGAGTCTAATGGAAATGTTTCGACATCTGCATTTGCTGCTTTTGTATTGGCACTTGAATCTAATTTTCGCTGCATTTGATGCTGGCTCTGCTCTCTTTAAATGTGCTGGTGCCAAGTAAGAGAAAATTAAGAGGGCGTGACACGACCGAGAGGTGATTACGCTACTAATTAAGGGTAAATACGAAGATAATTCGTGACGCTGTTTTGGGTTTCTAAATGGGCTGAATAGAGGCTCTTGACTGAGGAAGACGTCTTTTAGGTCTTTCAATTATCTGTCTATAATCTACTGGTGTATATGAAGCTTTCTTTTAGATATTTCTTGTTTGGATTAGGTGGAAGTTCTAATCGAACGTGATATATAATACATACATATCGTTAATTAACATTTCAATCTTTTCAAAACTATTATTAACTAACTATAGAATTACTATTATAGAACTATAGAAATCAAACTATCAGGTACGTTTGAATGCTTCAAATCGAGGTATTCAAAATTTGTTTCGTATATATCTAGTTCTAAATATTTATTTTAAATTCGGACGATTCGGACATTTCATTTTCAGCCCTTACATTTCGTTCCATTCGTTTCAATTTACGTTTCATTTCAGTTTCTATTGTAACTTAATAGGTTTTGCTGAATCATTCTTAGATTTTTACACGTATATCTCTTTTCTTAGTTCCAGAGGCCAACAAAAAAATCGTAAAAATGTTAGACGTTTATTATCGCGTTCAAATATAAAATGTATTGCTGACAATCATGATTAACGGAAGAAATATTCGTTGAAAGCTTTGAAAATGTACGCAAGTGCAAATACCATAGCAATCCATTTTAGTTCGCGGGTCGATCCGCTAGCCGAAGGAAATAAATGAATGACATAGGCATAATTGTGCGGTTGAGATTTCGGTTGGCAACATATTCATAGCCGACAGCAGGATAATAATACACGAGCTGAATGGACTCTGTGGATTCGGCCAGTTATTTTCACGGTGGCCACACGGAATGGATTCAGATCGTGTTGTGGTCCGATCTAATTGCGCCTCGTAATATGATTTAACGACAGTTAATCTGTGCATAATTCTAGCGATCCGAGTAATCGTTGTAAAGTGACTTGAGCGTATGCAGAGTTGAACAGCTGCAAATCATACCAATTCCAGTGGGCAATCTATGAATGCACGTATTCACACTGGATACGATCCTTGTCAAGTAAAATAAAATAAATATAGAAGTAATCAATTTGAAGTCTCTCAAACTTATTAATTTCTTTTATTTTTATGATTATTAAAAATTTGATAGAAGAACATTCATTGTTCTTTAGAAGAATTACTACTAAATAGCCACAAATATTTGTTCGAAATTAAATACGTAAATATCTTGGTCACCTTTCTAAATATTTCAGAAACATTAATTGTTACAAAATTAGCTACTGCACCATTAATTTTCGCATAAAATTTCGTGGTCTTACATAACAAATTGTTCCTATTCTAACTTTATATAAAAACCTACTTCCTTTCGCTATCATGTTTTTCTCACGTGAAATGATAAGTGTCCTCGTACTTTTGAAAAGGAATATGCTTCCCCTTCATCTCATTTCTAGTACTCTGCTAGACATCAAAGTATCTCCATCAACAGAAAAAGGAAGAGGCCATTCTAATTCCACGGCAAACAATTTCTGATGCTTTCGCTCGGCAACGTTCGCAGCATGGCGATCTCGGTGCAAAGGTAATCTTCGATGTAATGTTCTTAACCGCAAATCTGCCCAGAGATAAACATCATACCGTCGAGTCGGGCTTCCGTGAAAAATGAGGGCTTTCTCCGTACAACAATATGCTAGCCGCGGAATACCTACCTAGCGCGGTGAAAGAAGATTCTAAACTGGCTACTTCAGGGAAGCCGAAAAATGCGAAATTCCTCGGCCAGACGACGAGCCGTAGCGAGTAAGAAAAAGACGAACTGAAAGGCTGCTTATTAACTGATAGTTAGGAGGAAGACTAAAAGATTGCCACTTACGAATGACGATGTTTGCGACTTGTTTACGCTTGATCGCTTGTTTCTTCAGCTTTCTCGAGTCGAAGAGTTGAAATGCTAAATGATATCTTCTAATATATTACACACGTGGTTAGTTAAGTTGGTTATTTTAGATACAAATAATCTTCTTTTTCCTGTCATTTCATTTTTGTCATAATTTCAATACCTATAAGTGACTATGTTTTGAATACATAATTGTATAGTCAATGTGCAAACTAATTCAAACTAGCATGAATCAGAATATTATGCACGTTATTTTAGCGTACAACGGATGATCGATAATACAATATAAGCCACATTATTCGTTAAATAATTCTACATCACGACACTTACTATCCACTTATACAATTAGAATCGAACTAAAGTCCAATAGAATACTGCAAGCAACTACCATAATTACGTTTATTACAGTTTCTTTTTAAATTAATTCAGGCATATCGCAACTAAACAAGCACCTACGAAAACTCAGAGGATAATAACAAGGGACGTAACGCATCGAAAGCTGTCCGGGGAATATTTGCATTTAACAGGCACGTGCCTCTGACCTGCCTCGCCTTTCCTTTGTTCACCCTAACTCTCCACGTTATTTAATATCGATCATTACTGACATTTCGTACGAACGTGACAACCATGGGAATGAATCGTGAATCGTGACTTATTCAACGTGAGAATTATAGTCGGCGATATCCATTCTTTTATCGGAAACTTGTAGCCTGTCCATAACGTCGCTTGATTATTCCGTCGTTGTTAGCGAATTTTTTTCACGTACAATTCCACGTTCATTAGCGACGTTACGTCTGTTGTTCGTTATTGTGCAATTATCAATACGCAAGATAAAGTTCGTTTTAAAATTCACAATGTGTTCGTATGGTAATCATAAAGCTTGTTATCGCAGATTTAGGCCAAAAAATGAGAACATATATCCTGTTCGCTATTAGATAATAAGTGTGTTTGAGAAATATTTCTCTTTATTTAAAAAAGAAAAGTACGAATAAAAAAGTTCGATCGATCGATTCTTTCGATCGGAAATTTCATAGAAATTTTTAGTTCAACAATATCTCAACAAAGTCCAAATTAATTTCTCGTGAAAAAAATTTAATTTGGATAAAAAGTAGAAATATTTCAGGAATATTTTAACAGTGATGCATTCATGGAAGAATCGTTAAATGAACTTCAACGTAAAAATCATTTAAAGGACCAGTTTGTTTTGGATAAAATATGTTTTTTGACAAAATATATCAGACAAAAGATAATTTCTACATGCGACAGAGACTTATAATATTTACTGAAGCAACATAAGGTCTGTAGTTTTTATTAAAATAAGAAAACGCTTTATAAAATCCGATAAAATTCAGTAAACTGATTGTAACGCATTTATTCACCCTCACAAGCATATTCTACCAAAACTCGCATACTTCCCTTTACATAATTTACAATCTCTACCACGGCTCTCCGATCATTTAAAATTTTAAGTACACCATATTTTACCATATTATACCATGAAAATACACGACGAAAGAAACAACGATACAATAAATATTAAAAAGCTTGCGAACGTTGTCAAACATCGCCAACGAACCGAGTAAAACAAGAAAACACCGGCGTTTACGGAATTTTAAGCGAGGTCGACAAGAACCGATGCCGACGGAGAAAACGTCTGGCAATCAGTCGATAATTAACGCGGTCGAAAGTGAACGAGTTTCGTTGTAACATTGAAGGGAAACTTCGTCCGAATCGCAGACGCTTCGATGCAAATAATCGCGTGGGTTATTAAAACGCGGCCACGCCTCGTTAATACGAAATTCCGGCGATGCGACGCGAAATTTTTCGCTCTATCCGTTCTATGTCGCCTGTTTACTTCCCTTCGATTGTTTGTACGTCGCCGACAGCATCGATGAAACGGCAACGATCGAACGAAAGCGGAATATTAAAAAGCGTAAAAATCAACGGGATAAGGGAAGGTGGAAAGTGTGCACTGTGTACAGTGGCGCACGAAAGTATATGAATATTTCTCATAGCAAACTTTTATCATCAAACGTTATGAAATTTCATTAACATTATAACGAAACACAACTATCACGATAGGTAATATTATATTGGGAAAATCTGAAACCAATCTGAGAGTGTGTGAGAAAGTTACAAGATATTTATTGCAAGGTGTATGTTCAATAAGAAATTAGAATACAGTATCAATAGGCAACTACGTACAAGAGAAGTGACGCAACAAGTATTAAAGATAGTAACATTAACTATTGAAGTCCATCGATAATATATAATATATAATGAATAATTGACTTTAAATACTTTTATGATGTCTGAGAAATATACATTTGCATTATATATCCTGTAAGCTTCTACCGTACATTTTCAAGTTTGTTTCAAACTTTATCAGTATAATCCTTGCATTGGATATTTTGTAACTTCCGTGTACATATGCTGGAATTGATTTCAAACTTTACTAATATAATCACGATGGTCGGATTTCATAATAGCGTTAATGAAATTTCAAAATGTTTCGTGTAGTACACGCGATATATTCGTAAAGGATGTCTGCAAATGTTCGGATACTTTCGTGAGCAACTGTACGTACCCGAAAGCGTGCAGGAACGCGAAATATCTATCTGTCCATGATGGCGCTAAAAAAAGAAACGAACTAGCCTCTGGTGGACGTAATAACTCGAAACGCTCGATATTCAAATTCGTTCGATGTACTTCGAGCAACCGGGCTTAATCGAGGAAGTTATGCATACTGGCCGCGATGAAAAGAGCGCGCAATGCCTGTGCGAAACAGTCATAATCCACTTTTGTTTGCGGATTTATCCATGCCGCGTTACTTTATTGCTGGAGACAATATGAACAAGCAATACCAGAGAATAAACTCCTTTTTTCCAATCCATCATTCTTGCACCTCTTTTCGAGAGCATGGGGACGATTATTATTTTCAACTCTTAATTGTTACGATGAGATGGAAATACAATACGAATTTTAATTCAATTTTATAAGTTGTAATTAGTTGTATAAGTGATGATTATAAGGTATGACGTAACTGAAAATTACTGGGACACTTTGTGTCATATATTGAGACTTGAGAATTATGATAATATTCATATAATATCTAGCAAGATCAGTTAAGAATTTAATTAATAATTTATTAGGAAGGATAATTGTTATTTCATATCCTAGGAAGATATTTAGTAAATTGTTTGCTGAATATATGTTTGAGAAATATGTAAAATCTAACAGAATTCATTGGCGATTTTTCACAAGATATTTACAGACATTTGTTGTAATTAAATAGGAGTTCTTATATTTCTGATTGAGACTGAAAATTTAGCTTATTTAGGAATTGCTACTTAGGTTAAATTACGTTCTTCCTAATAACTTGATGGGTCGTGTGTTTGCACTAGAGTTGCTTTGAGGAACTAGTGATTAGAGACTCTCATGATTAGACATCGAATAGCACACGTTTACGCAGTCGGTATATTTACTAATACAAATTTGTAAAACGAATCCATACAATGTAAATTCATGACGCCATTGAAAATGCTTAGAACACACTGATGATATAAACACATAATATGTAAGCAGATATTATTCATAATAACGTCCGGATTCCTAGACTCCTTCCTTTATTCCCTACATTAATATCAATATATATAATAATTAATTCCCTATATCCTATCAAAACATACTTCAAATTTCTACAACAAATGATATTTACTTTTAATTTAATCGATATGACATAAAGAACAACTAATACAATCACCAAATCACAAATTGTTATTCCTTCCTAATCACAGCTGTCTGTTCCACCATAAAAAGGCGAACGATCGAATAGGGCGGAAAGCACACGAAAAATAGACAACAGAACAGACAACACGAAAGAATTCACTGGGAGCAGAAAAATCTGAATATATCTCGCTTGCTGGTCTCTCACACCTCACAGACCTCTCCATGCTTTCTCTTTTCCTCGATACCATGCTACTTGGACTTCCATTTTTCAAGTCCACGCGGCGCACGGCAGATCCTGCGAAATGATTACAAACGACCCAGGATAACGTCCAATAAAACGTCTCCATCTCGTGTTCCGTACACGTACAGATGATACGCGATGCTCGTCGAGCGAGTCGATATCGGAGAACGCGTATGTCTACGTGGGCTTCACTGCTGTTATATTGTAGTCACGACCACGTGTATACCGGTGCACGCGCGAAAGAAGAAACCATCGTAGCAAGCATTAAAATCGCTTTTATGCCCTTCCATCGACGCGATATCATCCGCGATAAATTCTTGCGAATCCGCTCGAGATTCGTCTCGCGCAGGATCTAATAAAAATTGACCTGGGTTTTATAGCGACGTTGCTGGAAAATTTATAACGCCTAACCCGTTTGTGGGCTGAGTTGTGGTTGTGACGTATGAGTGTGATTTGAAAAAAATTTATGATTGATTTTCAACTGATTTATATTTCTCTATGTTTGAGCGATTGGAATAGGGAAATTGATTTGATTGTTTGATTGTTTCTATAAGGATCTTATTAAGGGTTGTTAGGCACCGATTTCTTTTGCAGTGTGTGAGAAAAATTGTCTTTCTAACAATTGGTAATAATAAAAACAATTTATTGGATTATTTCGTAAAGAAAATATAGTGAAGGTGAAATCGTTCGTGAGAGGATTAATATAATTATGATTAAAAAAGCGAAAAAGTTCGTTCCATTAAAACAGTTGAATTTTATAAATTTGTTAGTACTAGAAAATTCAATGGAAAATATATTTTATATCTCGCAATAATTCGGTCACGTAAAATTGTAATGTCACGTAACGTTAATGTAAAAGATTGATATTTTGTACGAAGTGTTAATGGATCATAAGTAGAGTGTATAAAATTTCAATCAGGTTTTTACCTACCCCGAAAGGCACATTACAAAATATGAAAAATTTTAAAAAGTATAAATCTGACCGCATGTAATCACTTAAGAGTCGATAAAGTATAGGGTTTTAGCTTTCTCGAAACGCGGTCGACGAGTTCCGCTGGCAATGGATGCTCGTTTTTCTGTCACACTGCCAAATAAATCTTAACCGGTTTATACTTCAAGCATCGTAGCATCGGGAACACACGTGTACGTTATAGTGTCTTTACGTTGTAAACGCGTACGAACATGAAGAATTACATAAATACTTGTATGGTTGTTGCAACACACCCATCGTTTCGTACTTGAATCTCAAATACCACTTGATAGCTATCTTGTAACCTGTCGAACGGAATTTTGCTAATTACACGTAAGACATTACTTACATGCTTGTCAATTAGTAAAGACATTTGCTATTTTGCAGATTTTTAAACAACATATCACAACATATAATTATTATAACTTACTGTATTATTATAATTCTTGTTAGTTGCATCGTCTGAACAAATATTGGCTAAAATTTATAATATGAGAAATATAAAAAAACACCATAAGTTTACAAAATGGATTTATATCTAATAAGAACAATGAATAGCTATAATAAGTACCACAACATGGATGACTGTCATCAACGTAATAGAAAACTACTAAAATTTATAGCCTACCAATGTTAAACTTCTTTTTATCTACCACCGTATATTGCATCGCAACCCTCCACAAATATTATATCAAATTGTAATCAATGAATCGTTTCGTTAGTACTTTAAATTAATTGTCACGTTCCATGTGAAACCAGAAACTATCCTAACACCTATGAAAGAGAATACATACAGCTTTAATCGTTTCATCCATTAACTATCGTAAATAAAAATGTGATTAAATTTTCCAAATTACCGAACATTACTTATCCATTATAACATCGTCAAGCTTCCATCTTAAGCATATCAAAAATTATATCTATTTACCATACGCCAAAAATCATGAGAGACAAATACCATCATTGCTCTAAAGTAAACTAACGACTAACAATAAAGTAAATACATACTGACAGTATCCAGAGCGGTGGTTATTTTGCCAAACAAGTTAGCGTGATCAAGACGCGTTCAGGGCCGTACAAAAATCAAACTACCCCGTTACGAGTTTCCAAAGTGAAAGCAGAAACGAGTGGTTGAACTATGACGCCCTTGTGTGTCGTGACTGCGCTGCATTATAAGACACTGTTGCACGCGAATGAAGTGGCAAAAGGACTTGATTACGAGGTAATAATCAAACTGAAATCGCGATTCAGCATTGCATAATTAAAGGAAATACGCGTGGTGCGACGTAGTTTTACCGATTACATCGGATCTTCTTTTTCACTCTCGCTTTGTTTAAAACGCATCGTCAAACGAGATTTGCAGAGATTTCACGACGGTTGCCGTTTAGGCGATTGGTCGCGTGACGTGGAACGATTACGCGTTCGTGTATTGACGCGTGTCGTTAACAGATCCGTGAAATCCCGAAGGCAGACCGTGAAGAACGAGCGAGCGCGGTGAGACGGAAATCAATTGCCGACCATCACAATTCACGCCTTTCTAAGTAGCAGGGATTGAATAGACAGAAATGATGGATAAACGATACAAAGGAAAGACAGAGGAATGGTATTGACGATTTCTTTGAGTGGTTAACTTCCTAATCATATCGAAATGTATTTTTTTAAAGAACGAACGAGATAATATTCTGCTGAAAATAATCGATTACTTATAATCAAAACAAAAATAAAATTTCGATTCGAAATTGTCTTTTTATTTACATTCCTTTGCAAACTAATTCGGAATACATTATTCTATATATTTGTTAATAATTAACTTAAGTCAGATATTTAAGAAATTGTTTATAATAGTTTGAGTAGTCTTACGCAAGATTCAGAAGACTAATCAGATTAAATTGAAGAACGGATTAAATAGATTCTTTTTAGTAGTTGTATGTTACCTTGTACGAAATAGCACGTAACCTAGAAACGATCCTGCATTTTGTCACGCACACTTAAGACCAAGTTCGGCACGCGATGAGTAGAAATATATGTGAACACGTAGCACGATAATATGTGAAATTACCTTCGGAACACATAACTGAAATGAAAGCTTAATTAAATCGAGTTTCCAATTTAACTTTATGACTAACATAATGTCTATGCTGTTTTTAAATGAATTAATTTTGATGTTATTGAATTTATATTGAAATAATAATACGTTACAATCGACAAACCAACCGGTTAATCAGAAATACAATCGGTCTTCCAAACGATTACTTGAGTCATCATCTCCACCACCTTCCTTGCACGGCAATCAAACAATTCACCCAAGTTTACAGCGAAGCTTCAGCAATAACAGTTGCCCAATTACATCATCCCTACCATTTCCATCTATTATACTCTAATTGGAGCAGACATACTCAACCATTTTGCTCAACCATTCGCAATTACGAAAACTTCCACCAAAACTCTTGTTCAGGCAGCCGTAAAGAAAATTCATTTTGAGACAACTCGGATACTAATTCAATTCAAAGTTAGCGGCTGGTAATTAATCACATAACCCGGCAGCTTGTATTTAATCTAAAATCGTGGCAGATATACAACACGGTTATGGACACCGTGACGATCTAACTCGCAACAAAATCTCATAAACGTTTCTTACAAATATTTCTCATAAACATGTTTACAATCATCTTCCGAAGATCCTAATCGTTCCGACAGTTTCAAGGAAAATCTTCTCCCCGATCTTCGTGCGCTTCATTCTCAAATTCCCATTTCGACATTCCCATTTTCTCTACGCCTTCCGAAATGCCAAAAAATTCTCCCTCTTCATCTAAGACGATCTAAGTTGCGCTTCGAATTTCAAGTAACGCGCAATTAAAACACTATGAAAACGAGAAGTAAGAGCAGCGAGATATGCGAACAACGATCAGGAGGGCGTACTGGCTCGTTTAGAACGAGATGCAACGTGGATGATAACGTGATTGTCGCATTTGGCTACGCGGTGGTGTTGCGTGTCGCTACAACGAAAGGATATCAATACACACCATACGCGGAGGGAAATTGCGGTATATTCAACGGGCGAAATATTCCAAAATAGGTTGGCCGTTGTAGGTCGTGCACCGTTTGCCGGTGCGTGCACGGAACTGCGTGCAACCGGTGAACGGAGCTCTCCTCGCTCGAAATTAGATTGCGCTCACGTTACTCGCGGCAAAAGTTCATGGCACCGTGCGGTTAACGGTTCCGCCGTGTTCCACGGCTAGGTCAGGCATACGTGCCGCGAGCTCGCTCCGATGTCGAATCGAATTTACGTGTCACGCATCACGAGTACCCTCTAGCCGTTTGTTTCAAGTTATTCAGTCTCCGTTTCAACTCGTACGAGCACGCGACTCTTCCAACTGTGCACGATTCAATCACCGGCGGAGATAATCGAGATTCGATGAAACATGGAAATTATTAACACTTTATACGCAGCCGATAGAGAATATCCCGTGTTTACATTCGCAACGCTTAACTGTGGCCAAGGGGAATATTCCGACAACTTCGTACATTATGTGAAGCTGTGACTATTACAGTCGAGATCTATAAAGGATAAGTTGCGACAATTGTCAGATCAGACAGTTAAAGTTCAGAGTTCAGATTGATCGACAGAGTTCTCTTTTAGAGAAAGAGAATAAGAATGTATTTTTGTATCAGTTATTAAATACAATAATTATTATTTCATTCGACCTGAGATTGAATGAGAGTGAAAATGAGGAAGCTATGTAAATCAATTTCATTTTGTAGCCGACAGGCAAAAATTAATGAAAAAGATATATATACATTATTTCATTTGACATTCTAAAAACCGAAACCCAACCCAATTGTCTGCAACTCGACGTTCCTACGAAACGTTGTTAACAGAGGTATTGTTGAATAACATATGATCGATCGAAGTTGCCAATTTTTATCTACATTGCATTGAAAGAGAGAACTACGTGTCGGGATCTAATTCCGAAAGGATAGTGAATCGGTTTTCCCGAGTTAGAAACTTGTCCGACGTTCCATGTTGCATGGCGCCACACCTAACGGTGTTCTTTATAAAACATCGTGCTTGAACTTTCGATTGTCATTGATCTTAATCTCTCGTATATTGCATTGTATTAACACTTCAATGTGGCGTTACCATAAGATCATTATCAGCTGAAATCTTTGTACGATCAGATATTAGTGCTACATACTTGCATAATTGCTACGAATATTTAAAGATCTATTCTTCCTTTCTTTGAAAACATTACTTTGTTCAAGATACATATCAAATAATCTATGGTAGGAAATGAACATTGGAAAGTATTTATTTGAAAATACATACGGATATCATTAATGAGCCTCCATTAAAGAGTTTCAGAAACCGAGCACATAAAAACGAGAAGCGCGTTCAACGAGCATATAAATCGAGGCTGCGATCGAAAAATACACAAACCAATTTAAAAAGATCAACGTCGAAACGATTCGATGGTGTTGTTGTTTTTTTTACGGTTTTGTTTCCAACTGAAAATACACATCTCCTCGGGGCAAGGTGAAAAGGCAAATTGATTCGTTCGATAGTACGTTACGAATATATGTATATTCAAGCGAGTGGCGTACACGTTGTCGATACACCTTCCTCCCAATAAAAACATTAACGGCGAATTAACGATCCAACAGGGGAAAATACGTGCGAATTTAACAAGCTGCACGGCCAAATGGATCGCAAATACGTCGAATGTCCTGTTTACCGAGCGTATTTTTTAAGCTTTTCGCTCGAAAATCGAACATCCTTATTGGATTCTCCGCGGATAAATCGTTCATTCTTTAAAAGGAATCGAGCGAAACCTGATTAAACCATCTGAATTTCCACATCCTATTGTCACACTGAAATAAATATATTGAATATTCAACAAACAGAATGTAAATGCGATTGAATCGCGTGGATGTCTGAAACGATGTTTTGCAGTATATGGCATTGGAAATGTTCCACGTGTTCAACGAAACTTAAATCAGACGCATAAATAGATTCTTACGTCAAGAGGGAATAATTTATCATATATGGAGCTTAACGGATGCTCTTTTTAGGTTTCTGAATTGATAAAGTCTTTGGTCTTCGTGTTTTAATTCATGGATGGATAATTACAAAAAGACTCCAAATTAAAGATATCGTTATAATGAAGGATTGGAACAAAAAGGAATTTAAGATCAAAAATAATTAAAGGATCAATATATCTTTCGTAATGTTAATTAACAACTGCTATTATTCTATCATAGATGACTATATAACAACAATTTGTGCTAGATATGGATTAGGCTAATTATTGTAACTTATAATTCTATGCAATTTATTATAACATTTATTCTAAGCTTATTTATTATATTTTTTAACAGATTTCAATCTTCAGAAGTAAATTTGATACCAAAGATGGAGCGGGTAGCATCAGCCATTATCCCTTAAGAAAAGAACGATTTCCTAGTACATCGAAGGCTTTGGTATCCTGATTTTTCAAGCGGATGAGATTGGTCGATCTCTTATTTCCAATTACTCCTGACAATAATTCGCTAACAGCTAGCAAACCGGTCTCTATCGATCGGACAGCGATTCAACGCGTAAAACGCAACGAAACGCGCGTTTCAATCGCCGCCACCGGGCCGATTAGGACGCAAGCATGATTAGCGTCATAAACTTTTCACAGGGCCGCGTTTAATTCCAACGAGCGGAAACGGTTCACCGGAATGGGAATCGGAATTGACGCGCCGATAGATTCGATGCCGCGGTTTACGTGTAACCGATTAAACTACGCCGAGCGCCGACTCATCTGCTTCGAAAACCGGATATGTCTCTACGAAGAGAGAATTCCGCTGTCGTTGCAGCCGGAATTGAACCTGGAATCCCCTCCTGGTGGACTGTTGCAGCTTTACACATCCGCTAGTTTTTCCACATTTTCAACTTTGCAGGTCTCCATACATTTTTAACCTCTTACTGTTAAAACCTTTTCAGTTTGTCTATCGACAAAAGTGTAATACGATAGCATCCTTTTAAAATGAATTTTGACATTTCGATGTAACACATCGTAAGATGAATTTAGAAGGGTTGGCAAGTGACAGTAGTTAATCGTCAGGTGTTTGCAACAAGTGAACTGTCGTCAAACGGTTAAAGTTTCTCTCTTCTTCTTCCAATTACATGAAGCAGAGAATTTATCAAACGTTAGGTTTAGAGAAATACATTTTTGAAAAGCCTTATCGAGAGATAAAAGTCTGTTATCATTCACTTTTACAGCTATCAATATAGATATAGAAATGCATTATCGTTAACTCTTACAGATAAGCACATTAACGATATTTTTGCAGATGATCAATTTTCAGTTGGACTTCAACTTCAGCCGTTTTCATAAGTATCATGATGAAAACGATGTTATTCAAATAAAAAGAAGAAGAAAAGAACTCGAAACGTATTTCAGCATTTGATTACTCTGTCTTATGTAAAAGTAAATGTTCATTAAGCATTTATTCAGTTAGACCACCGAACT
Source organism: Bombus pyrosoma (assembly GCF_014825855.1). Classification (NCBI taxonomy): domain Eukaryota; kingdom Metazoa; phylum Arthropoda; class Insecta; order Hymenoptera; family Apidae; genus Bombus; species Bombus pyrosoma. The sequence continues at coordinate 2,991,564 of NC_057773.1, read as the reverse complement.
TCATCTTCCTGTAAGATCTTCTATATATTCTACATGCATATTCCAAAGATAGTTTCTTACTGTTACAGGAAGTACAACAGAGTTCGAATAGGCGCTTAATCGACTAGACGAATTTGTGACATGAAGTAACTGCCACTGACACTAACTAAGTACCAAGAACGTAGGTTTTGGTTATATACCTACATAATAGAGCATTTAACGAGGGCGCAGGTTGACCTCAGCTCTTAGTTACTAGATGAGTAAGTCAAACTTCGCGCGAGATTGAACTCAGAAATAGAGAGTGCAGGTACTTACTGGACGATGAATAATACCTTTGGAAAATCACCACTGTGGTGAGTTTATCATTCGATCAAATTTAATGAATCGTAATAGAGAAATGATAGGACATTGGACGTTATTTATCAGACGCAACTATGCTGGTATAATCGAACTCAAATGCAACAATATCGCACATTAATCTGCGGAGATACAAGAAACTGTAACTATTCTTGAACTTGAAATTATTAAGAAAGAAATATAGAAATTTCATTATTTTCACGATACTTTCAAAGTATTACTTGAAATAATTTTTTATTTGAAAAACTACAAACATTAATATAAAAAATTGTATTACGAAGGCTAATTTCTTTATGAAAAGAATCCGACGATACAAATTATTATTCTATTTTCCGCTCTTAAATTTTTCGTTCCGCTTTCAATCGTTATTTCCGACTTCAATTCAGTGAAAGTGAAATGCCATATGATATTTCTTCATTTTACTCGTTCAACGTTCAGAGTCCGAGAGTATGAGATATTTTACTCATTTTTAAAAGGGACAAAAAACTTTCGACTTTCTATCGTTAAACGTGTAATTTATCTTTCGCGCGTCACCTGGATTTCTTGCTTCCGAAATATTGCATGCTGCTCACGTAAAAGTTTCCTGAATGAGAAAACGTTAGAAGAAATCCACTGAAAGTTTCTCGACTAAATAAACCGTAGACCGTGGCCTCCGGTTGAAAATTTTAATCTTTCCGTAAGAGCACGAACTCAAAACTGCAACTTCTACGTTTCTTAGGAAAGCTGGCTGTAACTGTAAAAATGTAATCCAATCGGAAAAACAGCGAAAGTACTTCACGAAAAACGGTTTTCTTATATTGTTAAGGAAAAAGAAATCGAATTAACAGAACTTTGTATGCAGCTTATTGCTTTCTTTAAAATCCTAAAAAGCTTTCTGTCAAAGTTCCTACCATAAAACAGTTTCCGGGACAATTAATAAATACATAGTAATAATTGAGAATCACAGAAGGAAAATCCAAGTCCGATTTTTTAATTTTTTTATTTGAATGTTATTTGTCCAGTTAAAAGGCTGTACTTTATATATTCTTTGAAGAAAACCCATAATCTAATTTAATGAAAAAAACAAGTTTTGTAATGTGTGATTTTTTGTCAAGATATTGAATTGTAATTTAATTAATTTATTAGATTTAAATTTATCTTTAATTGTCTTTAATTAGATATAATACTTATACTGTATTATATGCAACAAATTATGGGAGATTAATTTACTTTACTCTGATTTAAGTTTACCTTTTCAAATGTTACAAATTTGTGTTTAAAATATTAAAAAATTAATCCATCGCAAAATTAAGAATTCAGTTCGAATTCTCTGCTGGAAAAATATTCTGTCAACAATTATAGGTATGGCTAAAGAATTCCAAGACGATTGCAGATCCATTGATGCGACAACGCTCGAATATTTCCACGTGCACAACAGTTCATTGAGCGATGAACAAGCAGCCGTAATGAAAGATAAAAGGAACAAAGCTAGATGCGACTGCGGCCTTGCATTAACGAATATGTGTAGAACCGATTGAATTTAATTACCAAGCGAGAAAACGCCAGCATTGTGTGCATGAAATCATTGAGACGAGCCTGTGCGCGATTAACTAACGAAAAATATCCCTTTCTACGGTACAACGAATTATTCGAGAGAAAGTAAAGTGTTAGAATGATCTGTATGAGCTTTAAATTCATCGTATTTCTATACGTATACATAAATTCATAAGTTAGTCGGTTAAATATAATATTACGTATAAAATGTAAGTGAAATGAAATATGGGGAATATAATTAAAGGAGAGAATAACGAATATTAGTAATTTAAAAAATTGTAGAGCACCAAATTTAATAAAGCGTGGCAATTTAATAAATTATACCAGAGTATATGGCGATATGATGAATATGAAATTACCGAAGAGAGTTAAGTACATAAAATTAAATAACTAAAATTCACTTTTAACTTGCTTACAAGTATATATCTATAATATGTCGAGTAAATCAAATATGTACTACAACACGATAAGATTGCTATCTCAAAGGAAATATGTAAGATAAAAAGTTACAACTACTGAATCTTATGGAATTATTTTGTGATTGATTGATTTTTAAGCGATAAATGAGATAAGAAAGATTTTTATGACAACAAAAAAATAATTACAGTTCGTGTTCATAACGAATCGTGAAATAATAATAATTTGCCATTACTTTATTACTGAAACATCTTCAAAGATATGATATGTATATAAATCATATATTCAGATTCGCAGGACGCCAATTTCACTTTAAATTGAGAATCGATGAAGACATACCTAGTTGTGTACTTAAACATCTCGCTTTGATATCTGAGAAACATAGAATCATATATAAATAATTCCTCAAATTGTCTTTAAACCTTCGTACGTTACAAACATCTCAAATATCGCTTTACACAAAAAATACAAATTTTCCAAATGGCTCGCGTTACACATAAAAGTCAACTTTCAAAGGAAATAGATTCACCCGATAGTTTTAAAGCACAAAGTACGATCTCGCTTGAGGTATCGAATGAGAGCCTCCTATTGAATCGGATGAATTGGAAACGCGTCATCAATTTTAGAAAGTGAGTAGAAATCAAAAGAGCTCGTACAATCAAAAAGAGAGGGGGGAACAAAGGAATAAAAGAAAGAAAAAAAATTCGTGAAATAAACAGGCTAACGAGCCGGAAGCGATGTACAAATCTGCGAAATCAATGATCCATGATATTTTTGCGATACGATGACGTTAAAAATCGATGATGAAAACCAAAGCGTTTACACTGGAATGGCACGAAGCGTTTAATAGACCGATAAATAGATAATAGCGCGGCAAGCCATTCATAAAGCATGAAAATGAGCGTCCTAGCGGAAATTCGATGAATGCGCGATCGATGAACAGACCTGATGCTTTGCAGAAACGAAAATCGTCGTGAAAAATTTACCGCTTAAAGCGGATCGGGGTTTGAATCGACGAAATGTCGTTTATTATAAAGAGGATTCGTTCGATGGAGCAGCAATTTAAAACCAGTTACGTGGACCAAAAACAAACCAATCGAAACGTTCGTTTTTCGTCGATTAAAAATATACACGAGCGATCGTTGTATTGAAAGCAACGAAAATCCTTTTAATATCGCGGATAACAATTTATAGGATGATTATTATACTATTCTAGGGAAAATAATAGTATATTATTACATACTCCTATGTTTAAATAAGTTGTATATCAAGAATTAAAATATGAAATTTTGTATACGACACGTTGACTACGTTAGCCTTTTGGTTTTATGGATAACATTTTACGGTACTACGAAACTAATGAAAAATGCCCTTAGTGATAAATAATCCCTAAAAAGTTAACACGTGTAAAATTAAAAGAAACTCATATTAAAACGGCCACTGGTAACTTCCAGTTAAGATAAAATACTTAAAATTCTGTAGCTAATACATCATTCAAAATACAATATGTTTCCACAATCAATAGCATGATGTATCTCCCGATTGTTTGTACGTGTTCCATTATTTGCTTCGGTTCGAAAAATAGACTTTGAAAACGCACTACGTTTTCCAGGACGACCTAATAAAAAAGAACAATTGAATTCGCTTGCAATACTCTGAATTCAGTCAGAGAAAAAAATAACTTCGGCCCGTTAAACGCTCGTTTTGGTGTACACCGGAGAATTATGCGAATTGCATGGCTGATGGATCAATCTCGATTCCACCATACAATTTCCCACGAAAACAAAAACAACCGACGAATTCATGCAAATTACAACGCGAAACGAGTTACATTGTCCGTTTCTGTTTTTCTCTGTTTCCTTGAAAATTTATGTCGCATTGAAAACACGTCGAAGTCTATTTTCCAACATATTCGCGTACCGCTTAACGCCTGGCATACGATGCGGTGTGCTAATTTTATTTACCGATTTTCCAATGCCAGTGACTCACAAATATACTCGAACACTTGCAATCATCTTTCATGAGTACATTATGTGTGTTACACGGAACATTTTGACATTTCATTGGCACTGTTATGAGACACAACTATCATGATTACATTGATAAAATTCAGAACATATCTGAAAATATATCTAGAAGCTACAGGATATTTAGTGCAAGTACGCATTTTGTAGAGATCATAAAATATTTAAACAGTCAGTTATACATTATATTAATAAATCTCAATATTCAGTTGAACCATATTTAGCGCTCATTATACGTTTAAGATGGCTATTCATATTACACACATGTTATATGTACATATGTTTCCAATAGATATCTTGCAATTTCTACACACATTTTCAGATCGGTTTCACTTTTTATCAATATCGAAATTACTGCACATTATGTAGAAATATGTAGATAACTAAATAATACGAAATTACTAAAAAGACAAATAATACGAAATATATTTAAATCGATCGCATTGACATATATATGTCGGGTCGACGTTAGACTTAGGGGCGTGTAACGTATCTTCATTAGGACAAGCCATCGTTGTTGTTCAATGGAGATTATATTTACAATTATATTTACAAATATTGATTTAACAAAGTTTGACAATTATACGTGGTGATTGGACACTCTAGATGTTAAAGACAATGTTCTTAGGTTCAATAACGAATCCACGATCAACGGGGAAAACTCTTTGTTCAATAGAAATTATTTTGAAACACAAAGTGACGTTAGCTGTGTCGCTCGGTTTCTTTTTGACCGACCAGACGATGTGAGTAAACTCTCCAAGGTGATCACAAGAATAAAAGACTGATACGATCACATTTGTCAACAATTGCATATTGACCGGGGATATCAACAAAATTCCAGACGCCGTTACTAGGCAAACCCGCGTAGAGCCGACATTGCTCCTGCCCGGGGCTTATTTGTTAATATAGCGTGTGTCCCTCAATATTGGTACTTTTTCTGTTAAGTAAAAACGTTCATCCCGTGACCGTGGCTACGTTCGGCGACCATTTGTGTCACCTCGAGCCCAAGCCCACTGTCACAAATCTCGGGCAAACATAATCAGATCGTATCACAACAACTATTTCTAAGTTCTATTATTTAAGTACAGCTATAATAAATAGTTTAGACCAAAGTATTGGGGATCTTCCCAAAATTCTAAAAGAAAGGCCCGATGTTCCTACATCTCCGACATATATATTAATACCAGAAATATTAATATTATTACCTCTTATACAGAAAAGTTTAACAGATTATTCATCGAAGAACTGCGAATTTTTATGCACTTACAGAAAATTTGAAGATGCAGAAATGTACAAAATACATACAATATGTGAGGATGTATAAAACACTCAAAATATAGTACTCGTTACACATGGCATAAATTTGTTAACCTACATTTCATTTTTTTTAATTATGTTTGTAAAAGTATAGCATAAATGTCCGCAGCCTGTTATGGAAGGAGCCAATGCCTTTTGTTACTAAATGAAAAGAAAATACTCACCTCTTTCACCTTGTTCCTTCGTTCCCTAGCGATGGGGTCTTTGTCTTCTCCACCGACCGTCAAAGGAAGTTTACTCGCAGACGCAGGCGGCACGGTTTCCAGAACGTCATCCTTCCGGTGAAGCACTAACGACGATGAACTACTCGCACGCACACGCGAATCACCATTCACTTCCGGTTTCTCCAGCGTCTTCTGTTGCTGATACTCCTCGTCGATTTTCGCCTAAAAATCCGGTCAGATCGAAATGCGACTCGAGATTTTTCGAACGACGGTTTTTTAATTGATCGAATGCGTGATTTTCGAGGACAAAAATCGAGAATCGATAGAAAACCGATGATCTCTCGTTGAGCTACTCTCTTTCTAAAATTCACCGATCGGAGGAGCTTGTCTTCTCGATATGAGATTCGATTGTTTTCGAGCGTATTTAAGGAAGAAACAGAATGTTTGATTTTCTAATTTATGAATTTGAAACGACCAACAGAGCGGAACGAATACGAAACAGGGAATGATGAATAGAGCGATAGAGGAGAAAATTGAGTGAAAAAGATGAACCTCGGTTCAATGTTTGGAATAATTTGGGATTGCGTTTCTTATTTATGCAATTGATTGTTTTTGAAAGAATATTAATTAAAAATACTGTTCAGGCATACATTCCATTCTTTTATTTCAAGCTACAAAAACTAATGAAACAAATTAGAAAATTAATATTAGCCTGGGTCGTTCTATTAACGTGAATTTTCTTCTATGTAGAGAGCGTTCTATCATAATGTATCCAGATGCCTATTTTCCGAATATTCGAAGAAATATTTTCAGTGAAATTTATTCTGTTTTAGAAAAGATATTCGTTTTATATATTCAGAGAAATCTCATCCTTATATTTTTTGGAAGAACTTGTATTTAGGGAAATAATTGTATGACAAGATTATAACAAGATACCATGCATATCTTAAATAACGAATCGTTTAATTGCAAAGCTATTTGAACAGCTGATTCTCTAAACTCCAAAGGTATCAAACACAAGCGTAGTGTAAACATATTGAACATTAACTCGAAACGTGAAAGAAATGGGTATCTGATCAAGCTTATAAAGAGATCAAAAAATAAAGTTCCGAAAAATTCGTTCAATTTTCATAAATAATTAAATATATTCAGCATTAACTCGAAAGAAGAAAAAAGTGGATATCTGGATTAAGCGTAAACAAGTAAGGCAAATATTCGAAACAACGATACAATGACTGAAAGAAATGTTAGTCAATTTTCACGAAATGGAACATCGATGTCAATTATCCAAGATACGGGATGCTTGAGCTGGAGAAGAGGTCAGTAACATGCGACATAGTCTCTTTGAATCATGAAACGTTCCCATTTATTCAACAAACGATTCCATTTATTTTCCCAGTCGTTTACAATACAGTTTATCAACGTGCGCTCGGTCAGATTACCCATTTTCCCGGTTTCGAGCGACGTTCACTCGCGGTTTATACAAAATTTTCGTCTTAAGGACGCGAAGAGCCGTGATACGCGCCGCTCCAATGAAAATCAAATTTTCCCAAACCGCTCGAATGAAAATCAAATTTTTCCAGACCGCACGAATGAAAATCAAATTTCCCCAGACCGTTCGAGAGATCTTGGACCGCGCATTTATTCGAATACCGCCATCCGAACGCAATCTCGGCTCGAACACGCTTCTTTCGCTTCGCTTCTCTTGGATAATGTTGCTCTCGACAGTCTCGAACGTCTAGTCGTCGTTATAACAGAACGAAAGGTGAAACGTTGCAATGTATAACGCGTCACTTTGTTTCGTTTCCGTTGCGTTCCGATTAAACGCTTCCAACGCTAACTGTATTGCACCGTTTGACGTGAAAAATGGTTTTAATTCAATTTGTCGTGGTGTTTAAACTGATGAAAAATTATCTTAGTTTCTGTTTGAAAAGTAGGTGCAATTTTAAAAAATTGTTACAACTTCGAATGATTTATAGATTGCTCATCTTCTGATTAATTGATGTTAATTTAGCCCTTTTGCATTCGTTCCATCACTTCCTTCATCAAAGATTACGATCCTGTCCACTATAAAAATAACATCGAATATGTTGCACCGTAAAATCTGTAAAATCCTAGTATATTAAATATTGATTCTGCCTGTAAATATAGTTATACCTGGAACGTTATTCGTACGAGCACGTGAAACGATTACGAATGAAGATTTACCTTATCTAAGATACCATACTGTTTACAAATCCAGAAAAATTTGATTTTTATCATATGCCAAAAACACGACGCTTTTCCTCTACTATGCACTATGTAGCTACTCGTAACAGTCTATTAACAAAAATATCGCAAACAGCACTAACACACGTATATGCTTGTAATTTACGTTAAGTAAAATTCCCTATCGTAATTCCATATTTCCATTAATTATACGTATAGCTTAACTATACTCATTACTTTGATTAATAGTTACTGTTCCTTTTAAATTCTCGCGTATCTACGAAATAATTTATGTTATATACAAGCATTGTAACTTTACGTCAGGCGAAGTGAATATTTCTGCTCTGTATTTTAAAACAATAAATATCTAGCTTATTTGTCATTTCTATCTTACTCGCCAATTTCTACTACTTCCTTAATTAAGTATTATTTTACCGAATTTCTTCTGTTATACATCATAGTTATGTAACAGTTATTTTATCAGGCTTCGGTTTCTCGCTCGATAAGGTCGAATCAATACAACGGATTTCATCGACTAGCGAACAAACACTCTTTATTTACTATCATCATTTAGAGAAAAATTACACTGCCGCGATAATTTTCCTCCATTAAATTAAATTTGCACGATGTTTCGAGATACGAGATTCTTACATGAGCATATCGAAACGTCAAGTATATTCACTGCGTTAAAATTGCTCGTTATCTGGAAAGTTACATAAAAAGTTGGCATGCAAATCAACAAATCCTTGAAACACAGTGTAACTTATCTGGCAAATATGGAAAATACAAAAAAATCTAAATAATTTCATTTTATGAAACTAGAAAAAAGTTATTTTCTAAAGCGATAAAAAGATATTTTGTATTTCTCATCAAATTATTTAAGTTCATCGAATCTGTCCAATTTTGTATCTGACTTTACCTATATAGATTCTACTTATTAATTTTATAGAATTCTTATTAATTTCGTAAATCTTAATCTTACTTGATCTTTATATATGCAATCACTTTCAAGAAATGGCAAACACTATAATTTTCAATATATTTTCACTGTAATTATATACAACCGCCTAGCTCTATTGTCGTATCTATAAAATAAAAAATATCTATTTCAATATTACATATAAAAAATGATAGACACCCTAATTTTCTAAACAATTGAAAGGATACTTTCTTAATGCTGCACAATCCGTAGTAATTAAAGAACGTTCTTCATCTAACGTGACATTGCAATAAAACGTTTGTCATTTGATAATAATATCTAATATAATGTTAGAAGAGTTTTGAATTTTATATCTAATCAGTATCTATCAAACAAATCTTAAAGACCAATAACAGGTTTTATCGTTCTTGCCATCTGACCTACATTAAATTCAGTTACTACGCAGTATCGTAACCATAACCTTACTATATCGTAGCCAATTATTGCACAGATAAAAACACACAGCAAGGCTTCATTATGCAAATTAGACTTCATAATCGACGTGTATTAATTGGAAAGATCGCATGTAAATAAGGAATCGATGTGAACCTTACATCTGTGACAGAAATTGTCAGCGACAGACAGCGAATTGTCTGATTGAAAAGTACACGTCGATAACGTAATTCGCAGGTGTTCCTTTTAAAATCCCGTATTCTTGCAATCACCAGACCGATCGAATTGAAAGCGACAAACAAACTTTTCAGAATAAACACATACATTTCTGACGAATCAATTTTAACGCTACCTATTGCTCGATCATCGGTCCAATGTTAAAGAACGCTATAAGGCAAGAGCTTTAATTTTAACAGGATATATTGAGCACGTGTGTCTATTAAACCTGTTAAACTGGCAAACGACTACTGAATTACAGTCGAATTACTCTAGTTCCACGATGAAATTATCATCAGAATCGCGTTTCAATTTCAATAAGACCAACTCATGAACGACCGTTGGTCAAATCTCCTGCGACTCGTGTTAATATTACATCCTGTATAACTATTTAACATAACATAGAATTTTCAACGACTAAGAGAAATTTTAAGCAAAAATTTAACCATATTAATAAAACTTAAACATATATTGATATCTGTTATATACCGAATTGTGTTATAGCTCTAAAAATATCAATTTCTTACTTCATTCCTATAAGAACATTTTTCCTCTTTCCTGTTTAGCAGATGTTATTTATTCTTAGGATACTGAACTTTGGCTTTCTATTGTACTTCTCTATTTTATAAATAGATCGTGGATATTTATGCAAAATTCATACTCTTCGATGCAATTGAGGAAATAACATCTGAATCAATTTTTCTCAGCTACTAGACATTCTAACAAATCCGCTATTCTAGACATTTATATATTTTCGCGTATTACATGTATTTATGTGTATTTTTTCTCACATAAATTTCCCATAAATGCATAAAAGTCCACGATCTAGTTGTAGTAAAAGGTAATAATACACGAGCAATAATACAGCCATAATTTTATAATAATTCTAGTAATATAATAACCTGAAAACGATAAAGATATATTTTATAGAATAAATTTTGTCACAAAAAATTATTACGTTTGAAAATAATCGACGTTCACGAACGGTCACGTCTGTAAAATTTCGTTCGCGAGGGAAAATTTACAATGAAAATCTGGCAACGGTTATCGAGAACGATGCAAACAAAGTTTACACGGAGCAACGCGTTTCGCAACGTTAAACATTCGTCGAACGTATGTCCGCGACGCGATTGAACGCGAATCCCCGATAAATTCTATTATTTCACGGTAACAAGGGGCGTTGGCGTTTCGGGCAAATGCAAAAACGGGCACCGATTCGCGATCGGCTCGTAAATCAAGCTGCAATCTCACGCTCGTCAACTTTAATTAGCCGATAAAACCAGATATGCCTTTCGTTTTTCCTCACATCGATTTCGATGCTTTTTCTTTTTTTAATATCGCTTTCACCGCGTTCTTCAACATTCTACATATGCCATGTAGATCTGTAACACTCCCAACGAGCGAATAAACATCGTGAAATGCTCTTGAAATGTTAAAGGTACACATGGATATCGTAAACTGTGACAAAAGTTTGTTGTGAGCATAGTTCAAATCAATATCAAGTTATTGTACCGTATTTAAGCTACAACTTTGCTGAAATAATGTATTGCATCTATTTAAACTACAATTTTGCTTAAAAAAATGTATCTTATCTATTTAAGTTACAATTTTTCTTAAAAAATGTATCGTGTTAAATATTAGCTGAAGACAGAAAAAAGAGAAAAGAAGTAAATTAAAGAATATTTTTGTTGTTTGTATCGTCACTCTACTTTCGATTTTGTATAATCTCAATCAATTGAATCGACAATGTCACATTGCTCCTGTATTATCCTGTATATCATATGATTCAACTTTTCCTTAATTTTCTATGATCTGCAATTTTATTTTGCTACATATTAAAATCAATAACTATAACTTCAATATCAGTTAACTATTAATAAGAGACCTGTTTCTCCTATCCTAAACGAGTTGCGAAAGAAATGTAAAACAGAGGTCATTTTGCGTCATCCTATATAAATAAATAAATATTCTGTAGTTTCTTATATCAAGACTAATAATTATAATTTAATTATCACTCTCCTAATAGAAAACAATTTATCCTCCTTTAAAATTAATTGACTTATACGCTACTCTATCGCTTTAATGTCATCATACTTTAATGTCACTCTATACACGTATATCGCGATGTTTTAAAGTAATAGACCAGAAGCAACATTCGGCCCTTAAGTACGATAATCAATATACAGCTTATATCTTCATGTATGTTTTAAATCAGGTTAATCATATTCCCTTCATTTTTTCTCTTTTTCGCTTCTGTTAGCAAATTTCTTAAGCTTGAGGAAAATGAGAAAGAATCGTTATCCATAAACGTGATATCTCGTTTTAACTTTACGCTTTGTTAACTCGATACAGAGTATTTTAAGCAATCAATCAAGCTTTTAATCAATAAAAACGAAGATGAGATTAAGAAACAAAGAAATGGAGGATCGTAACAGGATTAAAAATAAACGACACAAACATTACCATTTTGTTACGCGTCATGTTACATATGTACGCGGCGATAGAAGCGAAGTATCTCAACGAGGGTCGCGTCGATGCGTCGGAAATTGTGCTCTGAAATTTTAGGGCGAGAGTCTATTAACGTTGATAAAACTCGTTCTCGCGATCGCGGTACCGACCCGCAGCTCGACGAAAAATTAGATAATTCAATCCCGACCAATGCGTTTCACACAGCCGCATTTCACAATGCGCGTAATTTGCTCGCCGTTTAGTATACGCGATGCACACATACACTCAAACTATACTGTAATAATATAATTTAATTTCCCTTGTAATATTCTATTTAATTTTAAATAATATATATCAACTTTATTTTGTAATTGTAACATGCCTACAATGCCTACCTCGTAATAAGTGTTCCATGATTTATGGACCATAATGTACATAGAACAGCGACATACGTTTCTCGGCTTAACCCTGTTTCGTTCTTGCGGCCATTTTGAATAAATTTATTACTTTTCTAACGTTAAAAAATATCTTCAGTTTGAACACAATATGAAAAAATCTTATTAACATTTATAACTTCTCAATCTGATTTTATGTTAAACATCTCTTTACAACATTACAAATCTTGTTTGTTTGGTAATGCAAAAAACAAGACTGAGATATAAAAATTCAAAGACCGCCGCAGGGTTAAGAAATCACGGACAGTAGAATACGATCGATTCCATCGATTCGGACTTCAATATTCCACTGTACGTAAATATCCGGCCACGCAAAACGTTTCACGCGTTTCACATGTTACGATACAGATTACAGCGCAAAAGGAACCAAAAAAGGAAATCACAAACGCGACACGCGAAACTTTAACGAAACGGAGCCCAAACTCCATAATGATTGCGATTCTCGAAGTATCGACGTATCGATCATCGAGTAAAATGCACGATGCCTAGCATCATGATGGTTGATGAGTACATACCTCGAGATCGAAAACACGTTAATAGTTACCGTTATTGCGGGAACCAGGTCGAATAAATAACAGAGAAAGACGAAGCCGTGAATCGATGGAAAATATCGGAAATCACGCACCGTGCGAACTTTTGCTCTGTTACGCGTGCTCACGTGTACCCGCGATACGTCATAGCCGCATGTAAACAAACGAATCGGGAAAGCGTGCAACAGCTGAAAGAACGGAGCACATGGAACGAAATTAAGAAACAAGGGTAAAGTAACAATAAAGGTAGTCGAGTTAATGTCAAAGAAGGTACCACTCCATTATAACCAAGGCGAACACGATGACAGACGAGAGACAGAGAGCGCGGTTAGGTTTCAAATAGGCTAGGTAATCGAAAGTCGAATGGAATCGAGAATCGAAAGAAGCGAAAGAAACGTCGAGGCATGGGCACACGCGCGGACCTGCAGCTTTTGCTTGTCCTCGAGAAGATGTACATCCTGATGATCGATGCCCTCGTGTCCAGGTGGCACAGCATTCGGATGACCCATAGACCCTTTGAGGCCCCCTTGCAGACGAGGTGGCGCCGGTATTAACAGCTCCGGTCCCGCTTTTTGCATGTGCTGGTACACACGGTAAACACTGTTCACTGCGACGCCGCCGGTGCCCGCACGGAAATCCGGCAGAAAGAAAAACGTACCGAAACACACGACACCGAACGTCAAAAACACCAACAGGATCACATACTTTTCACGCGGGCGGAACGACCGTCTCGAGAACAAGGGCACCGGCACACCATTCACGAACCGCTGATACGACGGCAGGATGCTCGACGCCGTTGTCATTTTCACGATACTGTCACGTCACGCACGCACCAACGCACTTTCCGTTTTTACAACAGACGAAAACTCGAACACTCGTGCGCGTTGTTGCCCTTTTCCTAGCCGTCGCACGCCATTACGAATGCGGTGGCACGCGAGCACCACCTGCTCGCCAAACTTGACACTTCGTCAAGGACTAAGCGCCAATCAGCTGGCGCGACACATGTGCCAACTACGTGCCGCGAGCCACATGTAATCGATACACAAATTGGTCGGCACAATACCGACACGGTGTCGCGCACGCTTCCACGGTCGATAAAATGCGTGTTTCCCTTCGATGATAATTTTCAGTATAACAAATGACGATAAGAGGCTTGTAATAAAGATAATAATTAATTAATTAATATTTAATATTTTTCGTAATTTACTTTGTATCTTTTACATAATATTTAGTAACTTTCGTTTGACTACTTTTTATATGCAACTATTATATATCTCAACACCAATTTAGATTAATAATAATCAGATAATAAAGTAATAAAAATTATGAGAAGATTGATGATTGACACTATTCTTCAATGATATTTTCTTATAATTTCTCATACTTTGGTATGGAAAAAGATATAGCTGTATGAACATATGATTTTACATGCGTAGTGTTTAACAACAACAAACATCTTACATGTTTAACTACCGCCAACAATGCCAGCATTGTTGATGAGAAATTATTGTAAATAAAATATATGTTCCTATGGCTCAATTCCACTTCGTGTCTTTGGCACTTACGTGTCTTTAAAAGTTAAAAATATTTCAATTACGTATTATAAAAAAATATTGATCACGTCTATGTAAGTAGATATTTTAATCGATATTTCATACTAATAATCGTTATTAAAATAGCCCATTTTCCAAATTATATACTTGAGAATAATGTAGCACATACATTGATGTATCAGATATGGTAATAATATGGTAAATAATATGGCTATTAATTGAAATTTGAGCAAAGGAAAAGTTTAAGAAGAAAAATCTAGTGCGAATATTATTTCTTCTGTATTATATGCAAATCTGGAATAAGAAACAAGTCATTGATATAATGTCAGGGACAGTCTGTTTCAACATCGTAAACATGTAAGTTTTTCTATTCTATGTAAAGTAGGAAGAAAAGGCCAGCTTCCGCAGTACATCCTTATTCTACTAAAACTTGAAAGTAGAATAGGTTGGCAAAAAGTTTTTAGCGGATCAAGCATACTCTCCCTCATCTTAACCTTTTATTTTGAATTGTTACTAAGTAATTTATGACCAGCAACAAATCATAAAAAAGTACAATTAATTTTTGTAACTGCAATTATAAACAAATACTTTAATGCTTACTATCATTGTAATGATTACATTATTATGCGCTCATGAAATATATACATATCTTGTAATTACGTTATAATTGTAGAATATTAACCTTACTTTTAATAAAATATACTTAGTTCAGGATTTCTAATTTTCCATTTAATATCTTTACATACCGCTAATTATACGAAGTTTACCATAAGGTAGTGGAAATCCAATAAATGCAAGCATTTTTTAAGTCAATTATGCCTTTGCACAATATCAGCTAGTTACTCTATTTTTGAAAGGAAATGGAAAGAATCCCTGTTTTAAAAAAGGTAACTCTAGAATTATAAGGATTTATCTTAGAAAAAAATCCTAAATTGTGACCAATGACAAAGGAGCCCTCTGTCATAATTAATAGGTACTTAAACATATACGAAACAGAATGATTCATCGCACGAGGCGATAATAATCTCGTAAATTAAAATTTTATGCACAACTATTTGATTCGGTGGAATCATTCCTACTTGTTATCCGGACATCAATCCGTGACGATCATGAAATAAGTTCTTTCTCACATATCTAACGATAGCTGTCTGTCTTATTTCCTGAAACGTAATTCATAAATTAGCATAGTGATTGGTGTCTGCGAATTCAAAAGGAGCGCACGAGGTGCTTCCGCGGGAAAAAGGCAGCTGCTTTGGCGAGTTTTAAATAGTTCGTTACTACGATGGATACAGCAGTCTAGTATACCGCTGTTTCGAGAACCATGCAGCTCCTGTGGCTAATGTAAGTAAGCAAGCGCGCAATAAACGAACAATTCATTTATCATCCTAACGAAATTACAAATCAAATCGCGTTTTAAACAACAATGACAGTAAAAAAAAATTACGTGGATACGTACGAGCAAAATAAATTATCTTTGTTTATATGTCGGTCAAACGATAGAAATATAATTCGGAAATGTGTACCTAATTTGAAGCTATAATATTATAATTATGATAATTATAATTGTCGGTACTATAATTTATATGTTTTACTATAATGAACTGTAATATTATAGGTGTGCATTGTAAAGTAATATCATCGGATCATGCAACAGACAGTAATCAGCAATCACATCAAAACATATTTTTCTTGACTCTGTCACCGCATCCTTTTTCAATCGTTTAATACTGAATTTTTTATAAATTGTTTATCTTGTTTATCTGTTGCAGATGTCACTTGGCAGTCGTTACCGCGATACCACTGTTTCCTTCGTCGTCGTTCATTCGGACCCGGAGAACAACGAATACGATGACTGGCACGAAAGCAGATCTCGACCACAACAACCATGAAAGTCAAAAGCCACAAATTTGCGAGACCGCGCACTGCCACCAGATCGGTATGTTCGTGCTTTCGAGACATAACATTTATATAAATTGTAATTTTCTTGCAAATGAGTTACATTATATAAGTGAACAAACTGTGTTCTCTACAGTCGATACATTATCGAACGATAACACCAGGAGAAGAAAGAACGAGAAATCTTTGAATCTGCCGTTACTCTCGAGGAACGCGCAAGGCGTTATAAGAGTGAAAAATCACCTTATATCACGTTTTTCAAAAGTTTCTTGTCATTCTCTGTTATTTACGACATCTGTATGTTGGCGTATACCTAGAGGAAGTTAATGTGTTTTGACGGCCATTTCTTTCTTGACTGTTTCTTTAATTTGACCGAGTAATTCCTTTGCTTCATTCGTTCAATTTCTTCTTTTAAATTATTGTACTTCTATAAAACTAATATTTAAAATACATTTTTTCCTTGTTTCCAATTTAATGAAAGTTCTTCTAATTAAAATCGTCTTATTGGTTTCATAAAATTCTGCGATAAATGTACAGTTCCAACGTTTGGGAATCAAATGTTACTAAGTAATTAATAAAAACTCGAACATGAATAATAATGGAGAATAGTGAAATTTTATTTATATTTTGCTTATTGATTGCTACTTAAGATAACGATATTCCGGTTCGTGTTTCCATTTTTCCTACGTTTTTATTACACAGCAAAGCGAATTCAGCAAAACATAGATACTACCGTGAATCCTTGCGAAAACTTCTACCAGTACGCTTGCGGTTCATGGGGCAAGAACAATCTTATACCAGAGGGCAGAAACGCGTGGTCTGAGAATCACATTGTCTTGGAAAAAACGAAAAAACGAATCAAAGGCAAGAAAATATTTTCTCGACTTATTTTAGTGTTAGAAAAAGCAGATGAAGAAAATATGATTGCTTCATTATTGTTTCAATCTACTGCTTTGTTTCATAATGCGCATATTCATATACTATTAAATTTTGTCTTTGAAGAACTCCTTGAGGAAGACATCAGTTCTACCGATATCCCGCCTGTTAGAATGGTTAAAGAATTTTATCGTTCCTGCATGGACGTAGGTAGGAAAATTGCAGTGCTATTCGTTTGAAAATTATCCTTAGCATGTGCATAATTATTCGAAAGAATTCATAACGTATTTATACAGATTGTATCCTTGTTGATTTCAAAATTTGCTTCGTCATAAATAAATTTGACGAAATAGTTAAAATATTCGGAAAATTTGAATATCTTCAAGGTATAAAAATTACAAAGAAACGAAGGTGCGTCAAAAAATTCAAATTAACAATCAGTAAATAAACTTGGAATAAATAATCGTTTCTCTAACTCCTGGATTTTTTACGATACCAGAATTCTGAAGGATTTTTTAGCATTCCCTCCGGGAAATATAATTGCTTTAACACAAGGAATAACTAATTCATTGAACTACAAATTCGAATAATTATGAACGTTATGGTATCGTATTGTATATAATAGTAAAGTAAAAAAAGTAAATAAGTGAAAGTAGTAGCTTCCGCCTTCAAAATATAAGGAAAGTTTTTCTGAAAATATCCTGGTAGATGCAATTGAGAAAAGAGGCTTTGAGCCGATTCAAGAGATCTTGAATCGTACTGGAGGATGGCCAATGGCGATGCCAGTAAGCGAATGGGATGAAATACCGTGGCAAAAAATTGATAAGGAGTATATTTCATCAATCGAATGCAAAGCTTTCTATTTTTTTGACTATGAATTTGATCCGAATAATAAAAAGCGCTACATATTGACGGTAAGTTATGAATATAATTACTTGAATTTTATAGCACATTCTTTAAATCATTTTCGAAACAATAGCGTTTTTCTAGTTGTAGAAAGTCTCTTCAGCTTGAAGAAAATACGAAAAGACTCGTTGATATGTGATATTTTGCGTTTCAATGATATATTAAAGTTTTCTTTTAAATATTAAATGTCTTTTTCTTTTTGAGATAAGATTTAATGAATGTCTGAAGATGTCTGCATAATTAATGAACTATTGTAAACGAAAATAATTTATAAAACTTTTCAAATCAAAATTCATAGGAATACTCGAAATTACTATTTACCAAGAAACTTTGTATTGCAGATAGGTCAAATTATCGATGATCCTCCCTCCAAAAAAAGGGATCCTATCGAAGCATATATGGCTGATATAAAGTACATAGCTAACACTTCTGCAAGACAAAATGGTTACACTCTAGATGAAAATCAGTTAACTTCCGATGTAGAAGATATGGTTCGCTTTGAACTTCTATTTACAAGAGTAATTATCTTTTTCACTTGGAGCAGCTATATAAATAATTTTATAGTTTGAAATAAATATAAAAAGAATATGGTATAATAATAATAATAATAACAGAGAATATACCTATTCTGTTTTTATAGATTACAGTTAAACACATAGACGACGAGTATTTCAAAAATTACAAAAGTATGACGATCGAAGAATTGCAAAACTATTACAATAATTTAAATGTTACTGCACCTACGGCGAAGGTAAAATTGTTATTTTAATTATTGTTATTTTTTGCGATATCATTTAAGTTAAATTTATAACGAAAAGTAATTGAAATCAAACAGACTTTCGAATTACAAAAGGAGAATTTCCGAAAACATTTCAACAATAATACGAAATTCTTTTTAAGTCTTTTGTATTAAGTGATTTTTATATAAGTTATTATCCTATGTAAGTAAAAACAATAGGTTTCTAAAGCCGTCACCTCCTAATCCTTTCTGCTCTATTTAGTGTTAAAGTCAAGTGTCATTTTCTAAATCATCAATGCTGCACTGACATACTTCTTTAGATGACGTAACTATTATTTTGTTTTAATCTTTAACGCTCCAAGTGTACCTTTCAAGCACCACCGCTATGCGGCGCTTTACTCCAAGCGTACCTCTCAAGCACCACCGATGTGCTGCACTCTACTCTTTAAAATCTGATACTTAAAAACTTGCAAGTCGAAGTATGATGAGAATAAGTTGCAGTTACCGGTCGATATTCACAATTAAAAGTCGGAGCGTTAAAGGTTAAATCCGATTATACTACTCGTTTCCCGCATACCAATAACCATTCTTTAGTTGTAATTGTATTCAGCTGCAAGCGTTGATAATCGATAATCGTAATTAAAATCCACAATAAACGATATAGGATAACAGTCTGGTAAAAAATATTTGCAGATAGACTTTTTGGAAATATTACAACATATGCTCAATGAAGCGAACATTCACGTAAACTCATCTGAACCAATTTTAGTGTACAATTCCAAATACCTGGACCAACTGGCCACTTTACTTGGAAACACATCTCAACGTACGCTAGGTAACTACGGAAACTTTATATGAATACGTGGTAATTTAAAATGTTGTTCGTTTTTATAATTACACTGTAATTACTTGACAACTTAAGATTTTCTTTGGATACGTGAACTCTCGAAATGCAGCTTTTCACGTTTATCATTTCCTTTGTTTATAGTAAACTACGTTCAATGGAATATGGTAAGAAAATTCATGTTATATACCACGCAGGAGATGAGGAACATAAAGTTTGCCACGTCAGCCAACTTTACCGATACTACCCCACGGTATATTCTTTAGTCGTTTTACTTTTCTATGATATTATATCATGTGGATAAACGAATATTGAAATGTTTTCGAGCTTTCTAGAGTACGTCGTGCAATGTTTGAAGTTCGGAATTCTAATAATTTGAATTTGACGATAGCATCAGATTATTAAGTAGATATACGTATCGACTTTTGAAAATTTAATTTGGATTAAAATATTTAAGAAGTTTCCTTCTGATACGAGGTATCTGAGAGTCGACGTTAATTATCCGAATTTATAATAATCGGATTTTTCACTTACGTTGTATCGTTTCCAAATTATTTATTTTGTATCATTTCGTAAATAAATTATTATTTGAGAAATATTAATTGAACAGGAACTTCAATAAAAATAAAATAATTATATATTAAACATAAAAACTTCATTTAATGATATTAATCATCTTTTTCAGTTCCTAGTTTTGTTTTTTTAATCTTCCTTACAAAGTAGCAGCCCCAAACTTTTTATTAATCGATATCCTAATAATTCTGCTGTGCAAATAAATGAAATGTTTATGCAAAAACTTGAATATATTCTAGCGATTGAAAGATATTGTATTTTGTCAATTTCCAGATGGAAAACTTGCTTGGACGATTTGGAAATGAAGACCGCCATTTCCTACATATTCGTTAAGAGATATATGCCAGACTATGTTATTCATGAGGTAAAATCTGATTTACATTAACTCTAAGTAACACAAAAATAACGAATACCACAGACCCAGAAATTATTGTTATTTTACTACATTTTTCGAAGGTAATGAAAATGACTAAAAACATAAAGGGAGAATTAAGAAACCACCTAGAACGAACACATTGGCTCCCAAGTTCTATAAAATTGAACATGTTGCAAAAGATAGATGATTGTGGGATAGAAATTGGATATCCAGAGTGGTACAAGAACGATGATGCAGTTACCCGATATTACGATGGGGTATCTATTTGAAAATATTTAAAGTTGTAGGAAAACGCAAACTATTTGCGCACACATAACACACACGTAATTATTCTATAAATTGTTCTCAGCTTTCCATTGGTTCGGATTACTTTCAAAATATCTTAAACGCCTTAAAAAAGAAATCACAAAAGTTGGGAATACTAAGGCAGGTTGTTAAAAAAAACTAGTGAGTTTCTTCCATAGAGTTTTAATTAGTTGGAAAATGCTTATAATTTTGTATTTACTCTTGATTGTATTATTTTTCAGTTGGTTTGATTATCCTACGACATATAATGCATATTATGTTCCACAAACCAATACAATTTGTGAGTATCATAAAAATAAAATATCTATTTTTCATATCCTTTTACTAACAAACTAAGCTTTACTGAAGAGTTAGAATTTTCTTGTTGAATATTAATTTTTTAGTTCTATTAGCGACTCAACTGCAAGATCCTTATTTCTCTCCACATTTACCAGAGTAAGCTCCATATTATTTGTAATTTAAATTTACCGCGGTGATGTATTTAAATCATATTAATTATATATCGATTTATATAACTAAATTAAATTCTGTTTAAATCAATTTATTAATAAATGTATGAATTATCAGCGCTGTTAATTATGGTCGCGCATTTACATTTGGACATGAATTAGGCCATGGTTCCGATAGAGAAGGTAGACCCCACAAAATTATCTAAATTAATTGCATTATTATATTCACAACTATATCTGCTACATATTTTAATTAGGAATAGAGTTTGATAAAGACGGCAAGAAAATTCCATGGGAATCTCATAACACGTCAAAAGAATACGACAAAAGAGCGAAGTGCTTTGTCGATCAGTACTCTAACTATATCCTGCATATCTCGAACGATACTAAGGAGGACATTAAGGTAAATTCTTTCGTCGGCACATAGTTTTGAAGGCTTTTGATCAACTAAAATAATCTGAATTGTTTGCTGGAAAATTACTTACCTTGTACACTGCGTAACTACGCAAATTATGCAATTACTTTGAAGATTTTTATTGTTCCCGTGACAGTCTGCAAAATATATGCAATATTCTGATTGCTTTTTATTCTCGTTCGAGTAAAAGGAACTATATACTAATAAAGTATAATTGGATTTAGTTAAATGGTACTTACACCATCAATGATGATATAGCGGATTCAGTTGGTGCACGAATTACGTACTTGGCGTATAAGAAAGTAGAGAAGGAGAAAATCCAAAGCAAATTACCAGGTTTTGAAAATATTTCTAACGACAAGCTTTTCTTCTTATCTTTGGCAAATGTGAGTTACTGTATATATTATGCATAATACGCCCATTAAATTCGTCGAATATCGGCAACGTGTAGAATTTTTAATTATTAAAAATATACATATTGGAATTTGTTGGCGAAAGAAACAAGCTTTAGTCTGATGGAATAAAAAATTGCCTAATTTCCAATATGAAAAATTTACTACAGTAATTGAGTCAGAGTCGTTGAAGTATCGAGTATGAAAATTTTTACTGTTTCATAAGAATATTTTAAGTGTCAACAGTCGGTTAAAAACAAAGTTTTAGCCAAATATCATAAAACAATGTTTTGTCGTCTCTCTATTGTTGAATTTTAATTTCATCTCTCAAGAAATACCACATAAATGTTTGGCGACTAATTAACACAATTTCACTTTATAGTATTTTTGTTCCGCGACGAAGTCAGGATATGACGAAAATATAGAATTCGACGACCACAGTCCTTCCGAATATCGCATCATAGGAGCCCTGTCGAATATGGCCGAGTTCTCCGAAGCCTTCAATTGCCCAAGGAACAGTTCCATGAATCGACAAAACAAGTGCAACTTGTGGAACTAATTGTGAAGCACTTGTAGAATTTATATGAAGTGAAGGTGTCTTTTTCATTATTTTTACTATTTATAAGGAATAAAGTGAATATTGTTTTAACGCAAAAAGATTTAAAAAATCTTCTCCTATCAGTGGAATTTTCTAGAGACTTTGAAAAGTAACAAAAATTTTGTAGTATTTTTTAAAATCTAGAATATCCAGAAAGTCTTCACTAGATCTAAATGGTTATCGTTGCTGATAATATTAGTGAAAAATGATTGCTGAGGGTTGACATAAAAATATATCAAATGCAAAAAGTTTCTCATCTTCGTTTATCATTTCTACTTCACAGATTTTTCCTTTTAAAATTTTTCCCATTTTCGTAAATAAATATTTAAAATATCCTTTCGTGTTCCACCGTCACTTTTTTCTATTAATACTGGCTATCGAGGTGTCAAATAAATCCGATTTTGAAACACGTGTTGAAATATTTCGACGGCGCTTTATTCAATGTCATTCGGGAGGAAATCAAGTATTTTTAAAACAAAATACTTATACAAAACGTATAAAATCGAGGGAAGGGGGTGTGTGGATTTGTACATCGATCTAGTACACATAGACAATCATTACAATACAACGTAACCGTTAAGTACACAATAATTATATATAACATCAACACCTATCAACATAAAATATAAACTTCACGCTTTCATCAGAGATCATGTTCCCTCCACGCTTCCTCTATTTCTCACGATTTTGTGCGACTATCCGTATCGTTTCGTCGCGATACGGCTCCTAAACGTTTAACGATATGATTCTATGTAGCATGGCTAGTATCACAATTCTGACAAACTGTCTCCCGAACGAAAATACAATCGCAGCGTTTTCATACATGCGTATGCGTGAAAAACAGAAACGTTTCCTCGTAAAGCTAACCCTAAGAGAGAGTTACATCGACATTTTTTACAAGAAACTTAAAGACTACATAGAAATAATCTATGTACAACAGAATCAGGAGGAGTACAAATGATACAAGATTTGAGAAACATATCTGCTACGTTAGCCTAACGTACAAACCACGAAATGATGTTACATAAGAACACGACTGATACATATATGAGACCATGTCTCTTTCTACATATATGATTCAATATACATTACAAATGTCGCTAAGTACACGGTCAATGGTACATGAATACATCTAGTTAGTAGCTGCACGATGAAGGTCTTCTATTACATCAAATCTACGACTAACTTAACTTTGTACAAAAATGGAAGGGCGCGTTTCAGCCCTATTATATCATTAACATACCAAAAAAGAAGTTTAGCTTAGACAGTACTATCCTACGCGTTAATTGTAGTTCGTCTATACATCTCCTATAAAGAATATGCTACCAAATCGACTCGTTAATTCATTAATATTTTGTCTGTCAACGTGTATGATAGAGACCTCAATTTTTTGGCCGGAAACGAGACATGTAAAAGTCGCAGTCTGAACAGTAAATAGCAGGTTCAGTCACCTGTTTCTTCCGGCAGAGATGACATGGCGCGGTTCTTGCAGTGCCACCAACTGTAGGCTTTTGTAACGGAGACGTAGATTGTGCCACTGTCGGGTTACCCTTTGACGTGGGCACAAAATGCATTTGTTTGCTCTGTTTAGACACAGGGGGATGCTGGTACGTAGGATACTTCATATTCGACTGGATCTGGCCATTTTGCAATGCATTAGGATACGTTTGATTTGGTGCCAAAATATTTTGTTGATCGGTCTTCTGCGGTGCCCTCTGATAATTATCGTGTCTTTGTTGGTAATTCTGTATGCTCTGTTGTTGTTGATAGGAAGTTGGAGGATTGGGTGGTGGCTGATACTGTGGAAGAGGTTGGTTTATTCTATTCTGCTGAGGAACCGATTGGTAGGGATAACCTTGATAGGAACTGTGGCTGTATTGGTTCTGATAAGGGCTCGGAGATTGAGTTGGTGGATATACAAATTGCTGCTGCGAATGCTGAACAGTTATGGGACTTGCATTGTGATTCGTAATCCTCTGATTCATGTTAGGTTGCTGTTGCTGAGACATCTGCTTGTTCATCTGATTATGTTGTTGTTCTAACTGGTAATAAGTCTGATAGCTGCTCTTTTGGGACATTCCTTTCTGTTGCTGCACGTTGTTCTGTACATACTGAATTTGAGTGGGGTAAGGACTGGCTGGTTTCTGGGTTTGAGACAGAGGAATGCCTTGGTTTCTTGGATGAGACGTCTGTGCTTGGGGATACGTTGACTGAGACTGCAAATATGGCATGTATCCATTCTGAGAGTATCTTATCTGTTGTTGGAGTTGGGGAGAATACGATGTAGGTGGTTTGGATACATGGGGAAGTCCTGAGTAGGTATCCCTGACAACATCCTGCCCTTCATTACCATAAGAACCACATAATTTCTTGTCTGACAATGATCCCACCGACTCGTTTGAATTTTGCCTTCCAAAAGTAGGTTTAATCGTGTCTGGTATAGGTATAGGGTTTACGCTTCTCAACTGATCTTGATACGGAGTCGCAGGAACACTGTCCGCTTCGCTTTTCAGTGGCAGAGTCTGCTGTTGGAATTTGGTGGCAGTGCAATTCTCTCTATTCATCTCCGCTTCCTGAAGACTTCTAATCTCTCGAAGGACTTGAGCAGTTTCTGGTTTGTTCATCGCTGATCGAAGAACCCTTTCCAGAATCGGATTAGGTATATAAGAATCTTTCTCGTCGTCCTCTGCAGTTGCAACGAGAACGACTTGGTCACAGAACGACACGCTTTTCTTCTTTCCTATACGTCGTTTCACTTTCCTCGGCGCGATATCATCCTCACTTGGTAGAATCGTCGTATTCTGTATGGTATTCTGCATAGCAACTTCGCTGATATCATCTTCTGGATAATCAATAGGCAAACCGTTTTCGTGTGGTAGCGTAAGAGACATCGACATGATTGCTTGATTTAATCCGCTCTGTTGCGTTTGCATGGGATTATTCGGGGCTGTAGTGGAAATAAAACTGTTCTGACTGGAACTAGATTCGAAGCTCGAATTCATGATCGACTGACTCGAGGAATTGTCAGTTTTAGTAAAGTTCGCTAAATTTTCTGTGGATAGCTTCATTGGCCTCGATTCTTCCACTTGTACATCCTGAGGAGCATCTAACAGTGGAGAAGGAGAAACGCAGTTCACGTTTTGCTTCATTAGAATTTTCTGGTCTGGTTCTGTTTTAGGCACTGGTTGCAGCTTAATTTGCTCGAATCTAGCAGCCATGTCTTTAACAGAAGAAACGACCCTTGGACAATCGGGCACATCCCGACTGGATTGATCGTAACTTTGGCCAAGACTATTCATCATCAAATCGCTCGTTCTCCTGGCGATCGTTGGTCCTGAAATTGTTGGAGCAGACGATCTAACCTTTGGAATATCTTGTTCAAGAGGACCTTGCTTCTTCATCCTCCTCTCTGCCTGTTTCGCCTGCAATTCACGTAACCAAGTCTCTCCAGACGATTTCTCTTCTTCCTCCTGTTCTTCGGATTTCTTTTCCTCTCTTGGAGCTTCACAGGCTAAAATCTGATCCCTTTTCATCTGCAACTGGGACAATAAGCTACTAATATGTTGATTATCCAGCTGCTGTTGACGCTGCTGCATATGTACAATCTGTTGCTGTTGTTGGTGCTGTTGATACTGCTGATACTGTTGCTGCTGATACTGATGTTGATACTGTTCCTGATACTGTTGTTGATCATGAACATGGTTAGAGCTTTCATCAATAGGAGGTGGCGGTGGTGGAAAGTCCTCGCTAGCTTGCCTCGAATGAGATACAGAATGAATAGAAGGATATGGCGGAGGGGGGAAGTCTTCGCTGGGTTGTCTTGAATGAGAAACATTTCCACTGTCAGGATATGGAGGCAGAGAATCCACTTGATTTTGCTGTTTCACAGGACTCTGTTCATTGTGCACATCCGCTCTGGTAACCACAAACGTGGGTTCGTACAAGATTCCATTAGCATACTGTACCACGTCATCCTGAATTCTAGGTTTGCTGTTATAATTCGACGGGCAGGACGTTGGTACATTCGCGCCATTTTGTTCCATACTATAAGAAGGTAAGAATGGAAGAGAATGAGACTCGGACGAGTAATCGGTGTAATTAGATGTTCTATTAGCTCCACCAGTTGAATTTGTCGCGTTTACGTGATTCCAATATGTTCCATTCTGATCTTGTGGTGGATTAGAAGTACATTGACTTTCTGATGTTGGATAGACCGATTTTTCAGATTGCTGCTCGTTGTGCACTTCGCCCGAACACTTAGACTTGCTAAGTTGAGAAGTGGTCCTGAGCGGAGGAGGCGGGGGAACCTTCGCTACGTGTAACACTTTGCCGGCGCTGCCGTGGAAGCTCTTCCTCATCAGACGACTTCTCTCCAAATTTGGATTACTAGTACTGCCTGGGCTGCCATTACTATTTCCAGTAAACTCTAGGTGTCCTTCTGATAAATAGCCACTTAGAGATTGGCACACCTCGTTGCCCTTTAAACCAACGCTTGAATCGTCCACTGACTGCTTCGGTAAAGTGTTGGAGGTACCCTCCACGCTGGCGTTTGTTTGTCCATCCTGGCCTTCTCGTAAATCTGGCATGCTCCTATTCTTCCTCTTGATCAACCCGCCCATCAATAATTTTCTTCGAATTTTGTGTTGCTTTTTGCCTTGTTTTTGTTCACCATTGGCATTATTCGGTTGAGAATTTCGTACATTATTGGCAATCGTGTCATTTTCTTTAGATTTTTCCACTTTGGCTCCTTTCGGCGAGGGAGAAGAACGGGAGGGAGCAATAGAGAAGTCTTTAGAGACGTTCTTGTTTCTTTCTTCACTTCGAGCTCGTTTCTTGTCTTTCTTATCGTCGTCACAACGTTTGGTACGACTGAATAATCCTGTCCTTTGCATTGGTCGATCGTATAACATGTACTCCTCATCCTCGATCACATTCACGGCTGTTGCTTTGCTGCGTAGGGTCTTCTTTTTTGGTAACGTGGCGTAGATCTCGATGCTCTTTGTGGCAGGTTTGTCAGTAGTTGTAGAGGGAGGATTTACTAGGAGTTCTCGGCTGTTTTGTCGAGAATGGTTTCCTTTGTCCCTGGAACTCTGTCGAGAGTGTTGGCCAGATTTGCTGTTCTCTCGTGAATGTCTACCTTCTGGTGCTCCTTCTGAAACATATATATTTATGCGTGTTATAGATTGATTTATAAGTTCTTTAGATGATTTTGTATAAAATATAATATCCTATCATTTTTTTTAAATCCTAGCCTAGGATCAATGGTCCTTCTTATACTGCCGAGAATCTTTTCTTTGAATTTTTCTCTTAAAAGTTAATGATGATAAATCAGTTTTCATTCTGTCTGCCGCTTAGTTCTTATAAATATTTAACAGAAATGAAACTAAATGTACAAAATAAAACAGACTCACCTTCTTTTTCTCCATTCGCTGTTGCCTGCTCCTGCAACATTCTTCTGTGGAGACTCCTGGTCCTCATCACGCAAGTATTGTGCTTCATCCTTGCTGTTCTGATAGTGTGAGGATTGTTGTACGGTGCATCCATGGCGGCTCTAGCTTTGCTGCTGGCTGCACTGCACAAAGCAACCGCGGTGCTGAGGTCGCCCGCGTCCTCAGCAGCTCGAGATTTGTCCAAGAGTGCGTCGGTTTCTTTGCAGAGGCGCTCACAGTCGTCGCCTGAGGAAGCTTGGTAGCCTTCCGGAATCTGGGCAAGCTATGTTAAGTAAATCGATTTAACTCTACGTTTCCTTTCGTTAATAATATTACGGTATTGAAAAAATATCAGATAAAGTTAATATAATGAAAAAATAGGAATTTGAAAACAAAGGAAAACGTGAAAAGATTCTACGAGTCGAGTTATTAAATAAAAATATCCTAGCAATCTTTTATCACAGTGCACATGTGCACAGAGTAATCTTAGAAAGAGTAATACAATGTGAAAGAACAGATTTCTTATGAAAAACTAAGTCAAAAGTGAAGAACAAAGTTTCTACATATAAGATGTCTAAAATTAAAAAAAAAAAACGAGACAATACTGATAACTTGTCAAATATACATCGACAATAATAAGCGATAATAAAGAAGATAATATTGATGAGTAGAAGTATGAAGGACATTTGATTTAATTTTTCGCCAAAAATCATCTTATCAATTGTACCATCCTTACTATGACATCCTCCGCAAAGAAATAGCCTTTTTCACAGTACAGTAATGTCTCTTGTTGCATTATTTTCAGTTACACGGTTTATATCTACTATTGCCAAATCCATAGCTTTTGCTACTAATATTATTTCAATATTGTTGAGAGTAACACGCACCTGCAGGTTATGCTTTAGCCCTTGCTGGAGCGGAAGGCTATCCGTGGACGACAAAGAATACGAGTCGTATCCAGCGTCGTAATGGCCACTGCTACTACTTGAGAGTTCTCCAGATTTGCTGGTCGGGCTTTTTGGCACACCCGAGTTCCTCTGCATTTTATTGACGATGTACAAATACGGATTATCCATCGTGGTGGAGGAACTCGAGGAAGCGCTGTTCCGGTCACCAGACCAGTTTCCAGAATCTCGCCTCCGTGGTACGTTCAAGTGGTCAGGAATACTGATAGCATCCTGTGGTGTCGATCCTGCGCTTAGACTACGTGTCAGCTGCATTTGCTGTTTCTTCTGCTGTTGCATCACGTTTTCCACGGCACGTCGACTGATATACTTGGATTCCGCCTCTCCATCGACGGTATCAACACCCTTCAACAGAAAATGGAAATATATTTCCTCTATATTGAGAAAATACAATTGATATTATCTTTTACGTTTTAATATATTTTGGAATAGAGTCAAAATTTTATTGCAAAAGTAAGAATATCTTATTTCTATGAGTTCATACAATTGTTCCTTTTAATATCTGGAAGCGTACAGATTGTATTACAAAATTTATTTATATTTGTAGTGTTCTTAAATTAAGGATTCTTCTCAACTCCTTCGTCTCAATCATTCAACATGCAAATGATTCATTAAATAACCTCGATCTAACATTTAGTCTTTGACTGTAGGCCATTCAAATTTAGACCGTCTTCAAATATCTTCTTAAATATCTCTATACTTCAAAAAAAAGGAGGCTTTATCAAGATAATTTTTCTACAACACTGTAATTTAATAAATAGACTATCCATCTCTAATTAAGAATAATTAACACGTTGACTGCCACGCGTGTTTTCAAAGAAATTTCCGTCAGGCCACGCGTGCAGCAATACCAAGCGTTCTCTGCTAGGTGATCCCATCGATATTTTAGTAACGCGAGTCGCTCAAGTGGTGGTCTCAAGAATGATCTCTCGCAACATTATTCGCAACATTAAAACCACTAGCTGTTGTTGAATGTAATGAAGGAAAGTGTGATATAGATTATTCCGGCTAAATGGTTTCTTATGCCACCACAATTAGAAAAAGAAAAGGAATCAAATGGTACAGAAAACTTGGCATTCAACTACTTCTGGGAATTTCTGTTATAAACGCTTTGATGGTTTACAAAATTGCAACAAGGAAGAATATAAATATTAGAATATTTAGACAATTATTAGTTGCAAAATTATTAGGGTTGTCTAAAAATACAAAAAATCCTTGTCTTCGACATAATATCGCCGTTCGGAAAAATGATTCCGGAAGAAGCATTAGACGCGCATGCAAACTATGTTATGCAAATAAAAGACGTCGAATGAACCGAACAAAGGCACAAAAGAATTTGAAGAAAACAACAACTTATTGACCAAATTGTCCCGACCAACCTCAGCTATGTATAGAATGCTTTAAAGTTTTACATTCTAAATAATTTTTTTAATAAACCATTTTCGTATTACTTTTGTAACAACTCAACAGTTTTATTATTATGGAATATCTTTTCAAATACCTATGACGATCCTTCGCAAGTAGTCAAATAAGCGACACCCGAATATGGGTTACGTGGCCTGACCAGAAACTTTGCTGACACCCGAATACGGGTGTCGTGCAGTCAACGTACTAATAATATAGCGATCGATATCGTATATCAAAGTTGAAAAGTTACCTGATTTCCAAAGATGTTGTTCTGAATGTCCGTCAGATTCTGATAATCACTATAAATCCTGCGTTGCGTGTAAGGGTGAGGAGGACTATCAGGATTCGGTGTGATGGCACGTCTGGCGGTACTGTTGATCGATGGTTTTTCCGGGCTGGGCGTGATCGATCGTCGAACATTATTCTTCGGGGGTGTCTTCAGTCCATTTCCGTTCGGAAAAGGCGTCACGGTTTTCGGGGCATTCTCCGTATTCACCGGAGTTCCTCCAGGAGTTGCGTACAACAAAAGCAACGGCTGATACCTGCCTCTTCTGCACTTTTCCACCACCTGTTCCCACCGTGGTCCAATTTCTTTGACGGTTGCGTCGTCAAAGTAAATCCATACCTGAGACAAAATGACGCAAATTTTTGTTATCGATCAAAGAAATCGCTAAGAAATAACATTATTTATCTGTACCTTCGTTCGAAAATTAACATTTTATACACATTTCATATGTATCAATATCAACGCTACTAATACTAATCGTTTCATGTTTCGTTAAAAAGCACATATTAATTCTGATAAT
The DNA here is from genome assembly GCF_014825855.1 of Bombus pyrosoma. NCBI lineage: Eukaryota > Metazoa > Arthropoda > Insecta > Hymenoptera > Apidae > Bombus > Bombus pyrosoma. Next base: position 2,960,014 of record NC_057773.1, on the reverse strand, counting down.
TATGCACTATTTAAATTGCAAAATCACTTTATATGTACGGCATCAAAGATTAGTTCCTCCGTAAACGAGAATTAAGTCGATCCATTTGCATAATGAAGAGAGTGTATCGTGCAATCTATATTATTATTAACCTTCAGTTTAGTGTGAAAAAAGAAGGTGGAGTAGTGTTTCCCGTAATATGTGACGACTCCAACGAGATTGTGCACGGTCGAGGCACCCCATCGAGAGTCCACTACACTGTGGAAAACATCGCTCAATCTGAGGGACGTTCCCACGGTTGCGAAAACGTCCATGATATGCTCCAACGACGGCCGTTCGCTATCCCATACGACTCCGACGGAAACGATTTCCGGTCGGTTCATCAGGGTCCGACAGATTTGGATTTTTGCACCACAGGAGCTCTACAAATAGAAAATAAAATGTTTCATAATTCTGTTTGTAATTACAGCCCTCATTTGTCATTGGATGGTAAAAAAAATAAAATGACATATTATTACAATATTCTGGTTGAAAGTAATTTACACGCTTTTATAGTTTTCACAATGAAACTCTTTTTGATTGAAATTCCACATTTTGTTTGGTCAGTATTAAAGTTTTAAAAGGAATAACTATCAAATTCTAGATCGATACGGTTAGTTAATAAATACAAAATTCGCTAATAAATAACTTGATAATTAATTTATGAGTGCTTCAACGCGATAGTTGATTTGATTAATAAATACATAAATGTCAAAACAGGTAGTTATAATTGTCATAATATTAATTATAATATTATTTAACGATATCTTAATCCACTACAAAGCAAAGGAACTGCAGCAACTATTACAACAGCAATTATAAAAGTGAACGATTAATTGGTCTAATTTTTAAATCGTTCGTCCTATAATTATTAACCACGACCCATAGCCGTTATTAATTGCTTTGTCGTAAAAATCCCTGCAAATGACAGAGTTTCTCGGTAGCATCGGATTCCATCTGAATCCGCAGCTTCTCCATACGACCGACCAAATAGCCCACGGCGCTCGAACGATAGTTATCGTTCCACTTCAAAGAGAAAGTCCGCGGCATATTATTTCCAAGAAAGGCCAAAGGAGAGTGTACCTGATCTCGTCAGATGGATGAATCAAACGCGAGTCACCGGAACTGTTTTAAGGTACAAACTTGTGAATCGTTCAAGATAAAATGATTCATAAAATTGTAAAAACGCGGATGTAGGAAGAAAACCGACTTTCGAGTGAAAATCGAAATTACTCACCGGACAGTCCCTGATGTCGCCCATGCCTCCGGCTTTTCGCAAGAGCTGACCGAAGAGATCCGGACTGTTCCGCGAATTCGGAGGTGTCTGTCGAGCTTGCGACGTCAGTGCCGACGCTGACACGTAATGAACCATCTGGAAACAAATTTCAATTCGTGAATGCGTGTATTAGGAAGACGAATGATTTGTTGGAATTAAATGAAAGGGAAAAAGTAAACATTAATAATATTGGATTTAAATGTCGAGTATTAGTAACTGAAATTAGATGTTGCATTTTGCTAATATTGAAATAAGAATATTCAACATGATCAATGTGAAAGTTTGCGCTAATGAATCAAATATTAAATCCTACAGTTAGTTCTAATGACTATTGAATTGATGATTTAATAATAAATGTGTTTTGTGAATAAATCTTTATTTAAATACATACATTTCTGTGACAATTTATGTGATTAAATACCGAATAATACATGTAAAAACAATATTCTTTTTGACTCATGCCATGATGACTTTTGATGGATAATGTTGATTATAGAAACCAAAATTTGAATTAAACTTGATTTACGTATGATTGTTAATCTGCATTAATATGCATTTATGCAAACTTGTATTTTTATGAACACAACCAAAAAAAAACCTACCCAGAGATTTCTTTCGCCACACAGAAGTTACTTTGGTTTAGATAGATACTTTAGATGTATCACGTATCACGTACATTTCGTCTATTTATACACATTAAAATTCTTCATAAATTCTCTATTCTAATGATTATACAACAAATGAAATTTTTCATTATTTTGTCGAATATTGTACAGAATATCTAATAACAATTTCTGATCTATGCCACTCTTGCATCCATTATTCTCTAACAAAGTAAAAGTTTCGTATACATGCTCTCTCCTATGTTATACAACGTTCCATCGAGTCTGAATAGTAGCCAGCTGGTAAAAGCGATCGGCCATGACCGATACCAGATTGCAATGAGTTTTGCGTTTTTACAATTACAGCCGACAACAGCCGATACGAAGGGAGAACCAACTCCACCCACGTGAACTGTTCGTGGCCTGTGCTCGATTATGCTCACAATGCGCTCTGATCATGCTTTTGTTCCTAGCCTGCATTAAGAAACGTCCACTTTTCTTCTTATTCTGAACACGAGATTAAGAAACACGTTAATTCGATTTGTCCTGATATATTATGCAAATTTCAATCTTGCAATGAGTTTCGGATTTTATCTCCTGTAGCTCGATTTAGTATGGGTTGGATATGATTTTCGTTTGCAATGCCAGAGGAAGATTCTATCATAGATAACGTACGGGGTTAATGATATTTGGCTAACAGTAAGTAGAATTTAGTTAACGTACAAAAATATTTATTAATATATATTTAATAGGAAATAAATTAGGGCGGTGGTTCAACAATTTCTTGTTGTTGTTTTTTATTCAAAAAATTGCTCTTGAAATTAATTTTGCTACGTTTAAAATTTGTAACATTCGTTGCAACACTTTGGTGAATGTAAATATATGGAATATATCGTGAATTCTTAATATATCGTGTCGGAAATCGTAAACTAAAGTCTTGAAAATTTCGTAATGAAATGCGACATAAGAGTATGAGTGTTATTGCAGGAAGCTAGAGAGTTAAGAACATGATTTTCATAAGGCGAAAAGCTCTATAGCTCGTGAAAGGAAACAGATTAAAGAATTTAATCACCCGGGTTGGTTTAATGAAAGGGAAAACAGGCGGCGTACGATGAAAGCACAACGAAGTGTGAAGTTCCCAGAAAATTATATAATTTTATCATAGAAACGGAGTAATTACGAAGTACCGTGAACGAAATACGACTTTCGTTATTGCATTTGTTCAGGACCGCGCTCTCGGTCTTCCCTTCTTATCGAAACTTTGCCACAACTAATTCCATGTTGCTAACTAGAAATTTAATTAACTCTTCCATACACCGTGAGATATATATTCACTCCCACGATAAAGAACTTTTTGTGTCCGCTTCTTCCACTGTTCTTCTGTGTTAATTCATTTAATACATTCATAATCAATGAAGGCGTTAAACTAGAAATTAATAAAATAATAATTTCTTATGAATTATCATTATATCGGGAATTTTTATATGTTTATGGGAAATTTAACGGTACGAAATGCATATAACGTTTAAAAACATATAAAATATTCGAAGTCAAGTTATTCGTAATTTACCAATTGTATTATTGTACATTTTGTATATAGAACAATAAATTTTGAGAAGAAAGTCTTCCCCATATTAATTAAAATCAGCTTTAAGGCCTTTAAGAGAAATATACTGAAAGAAAAAATATGCTGCATGCATTATGTAACAGAAAATCTTATTTCAATCAATCTATGGAGATTATTTCCTTATCTAACCTGTCCTATACACCTGTCGCATAATGGAAACAATTTAACAACCATATTTCTTATTCCATAAATAAGCGGAAGCGTTTAACTCGAACACGTTTTCGAGTGAAGCAAAGGTTGCAAATAGCCCAGCGTAGAATGCGATTGACAAGAACGGAGAGAGGAATAATCGAGAGTTTCACTTTCCTCGTCGAGGCGGAAATAATCAACCTCGTCGAACAAGGGGGCAGTTTATGAGAAACGCAATAACAGTTGCACGGGCACACGTTCACGGTGATTAAATCTGGCAAAACCGTGAAACTTAGGGCAAAAAGAAATAATTTTTCCCCTTTTCTTTGTTGTTCGACATTCTCCTCCGTCAGTCATTTTTCTCATTAATTAATACTGTTTTCGAACTTTTATGCCACAGTTTTCCTCTAGTTTCACCAAACAAAAAAATTCTTAATATTTAGAAGAAAAAAAGGTTATAATAAGATCGAAACAAGAAATCATACAGCGATTTCTGCTAATAGGTTCCTTGTAATTTTGCTCTTGTAATAAAAATTATCGTTTTGCGCATGTTGGTCATGCTGTTCGCGTAATGTTACATTGGTTAAATTTGTTTCGATAGCGTGACACCTGTGCTCGTGCAACAGACAACTGACTTTGAATAAACATATAATATTACAGATCATAAATAGTAGGAAATTTGAATAAAATAGAAGGAATTATTAAAGTTTTCAATCGTTTGTATTCAAGTTTTTGAACTTTAAATAATTCTTGTTTCTTTTGTAAAATATTATGAAGATTTAATTCTTTGTTTATAAAATTCTTCAAATAGGAGGAAAAATTATTACGAAAGTCTCTATAAAAACTTTTTCTTTTCGTTTCCTAATTTTTGGTACCACAGCTTATAAATATAATTAATTATATGAAATTAAGCATTAACTCCCTTATTAACCCTTTCTCATATAAAGTAGTAGTTTCAACAATTAGTAATTAATTCCAATCTACGACAAATCCTCATTTCATATCAATTACAATCCCTTCGATTTATTGAACAGATCATTACCAACTCCAAGTGTTCTTATACCCTTCCAATCATATTGCAAGTTTACTGGGCGAAACATTATCCTCCAATCCACCCTCAAAATCCATCCCTTTCCGTTCCTGTTCATCATTCGTGACCAATGAGCCGCCAGATTCCGATCGGCTAATCCGTTTACACGGCGCGACTCGATCGTTCGTTCAGTTTCTCGACGCGCTTAGGTTTCTTAGCTAAGTCGCTTAAATCGCTTAAATCTAGCCGAAGAGGCCAACTTCCACTTGCTTCCCCCGTTCATTCAGCCTAAAATACCTGAACTACCCTCAAACTCATCGATTGCCTCGTTTTCACAGAAACACAATAAGTGCGGACTGTATGGAATTCTACTACCAATAAGCCAATATCACCAATAAACTCATTCGAATTCTAAACCACCGCTGTGGGCGTTTACGTATTTTTTGGAAAATTGAAAAGTTTAAAACTTTACAGAATACGTATAACGCGGAAAAATATGAAGTATATCCAAAATATAAGATTAATTATAATATCTAGGAGGTGAAACAAACTTCTATTTACGTTCCGTTATTTTACTTGAGTTTGTAATACAATAGAAATATCATAGAATTATTAAAACATTATAAAATTACTATTAAAAAAATAATGATTAAAATTACTGAATATTACAAAATTCCATAAATATCCGTAGTCTAGTAATCATAATAATTCCAATTCTTAATATAAAAATTAAGAAACTAGAACCTAAGTAATTAAAAATCCCACTCCACCCTTAAAATTCCAAATTTTCAACCTGATCCTCAGGAAACTTCTCATCCTCATCTATTTACCTCTAAATTTTCCTTCCTCTTTTTACGAATCGACCCTAACCTGTCCCAAGCCCTCACTTTAAAAAGTTCTACCTGAGCACATTTTTTCTCTAGGCTTTTCTATGGGTCCACCTGCGTAGGCTACGTGAGAAAAGCAACGTTGAATGGTAAGAAAATAACGATCAGAGGGATCGGACGGTTGGGGCGAAAGAGGAAACTGTTCTCTGGATTATCCTTGAAACGTAATGGAACGTTTCGCAAGAAACACGTTTTCTGCGAACCGCACGCTATCGACAGATTCTGCATTACGTATGTATATGAGTGCTTGCCATGAATGTCGTGCTTTTAAATGCGGAGAGAGAATTTTAGAGACGAGTGTTCCTTGATAATGATCTAACGATCGAAGGGAAGTGATGATAGAGAAAATTGTTGTCGGTGATCCTGCGAATTATGAGAAGAATGACTTGGAAATATAATTAGGATATTGTGAAGACACTACTCGTTGTACTATCGTTGTTTGTGTTACGTATGTCTACGAGAATTCAACCTTTTTTTGTAGGTTTTTGCCCTGTTTTTGTAAAACGTAAAGAATTTATTGTTCAAATATTTTCTAAAAATTAATAAGAATATAGGATGAGATAAGATTATAATTGTACAAAGGCGATCTTCATTACCTAGCCTGCAGAAGAATAGATCTTAACTATTGAGGATTCTTGATTTTAAATATCTTGATCATTAAACATAAAAACTGTCAATGTTATTTCTATCTTATACCTTTCCATACATATTCGTAATTCTAGTTTATAATTACTTAAGATTAGAACTATCAAGCTCCTCGAGATAACAACGAATTACAAATTTTGTCTTTCTTACGCAATTAATAAGAATGTTGAATTTTGTTCTCACACAAGCATCATCACAATCGATTTATTTTCAGTATATGATTTTAATTCTGTATATATACTTTATATACTTAATATCCAGATACATATTAGAAATTAAAACATTCTAACGTTGAAAAAGCATTTAACTCTAAATTCATCTACCAAAATCGCTTGTTGAAGCGAAAACTCTGTTGAAGTTTTCTTCTATCTCCAACTCTATCCAATTATGTAAATCTCAGTTTAACTAAAAGTCCCTTGAAAGTTGATTAATTGCAACTAAAGCTTCGGTCGTTATTTATTCAGTGGGCGGTTCACTGGAAACATCGATTCCCTTTGAGGAAAGTGTCAGCGATTAAACTGACCTGTGTAAAAGGCAGAGGCTCCGAGGTTGCGCCGCAAGCTCCGCAAACGCTTTGCTCGACCAACGTCATGGCGAACTTCTGATGTGGCACGCAGTGTCTCGCGCTGCACATGTCTTCCGCCTCTCCGCTGGCTATGTGAAGATGTATACGCAGAAGAATGTTTTCCTGAAACAACACGTTCCCCGTAAATATGTCTCCCGTTATTATCGTATCTTCGATGATACACCGCTAGAAATAGAAGAGTCCTTGGTAATCAGCCATCGATTACTGTAATTTCAAAGCGTAACTAGCAGGATATGCATTTCTATACTTGCTTGATTTATCGTACCTTTTTAATCGTTCTGTAAAAAATTGTAATTTTTTCTATAGAAAAAAACTGGGTTTTTATGTAAAATCAATTTGTTGTCAATAGCTTCTTGCGAATCTCTTAGAACAATGAATAAAGTGAATCTCTTAGAATAAACACCTATTCTATTTTCCGTGAATGTTTCAACTTGATTGGTTGAATAAATAGTTAGCGTTCATATTTTCCAAAAAAAGAAAAAAGCAGAACAAAACTTTGTGAATATGTTTTTAAAAATAAATAAATTTATTTGTAGAAAGAGAGATCAAATTTTCGACAAATAAATGATTTATATTTCGGTTTTTTAACAAACATTAACAAATAAAAGCTAAATATATTAATTCGACTGGAAAATCAATATATCAAAACCTCAACCAAATGAAAGCTAAAAAGCAGCGAGTCGAAATCATAAAAAGCAACCGCGCAAGCCCATGAAGCACAAGCATAGAACGTCGTATATTATCATATTCTTCTCTGCGTCATTCTTCGAGGTGCTGTTGCTGGAAGAGGTATAAAGCCAGTCATAAATTTAGGCAAATGTCAAACGGCAGCAGGTCTTGAGACGTAAGCGCTCCGTATTGGAAATTTAAAGACATAGCCAGAGATATAAGTAATGGGATGATCAGTACGGTTAAAATTCATGCGGTTCTAAATCAACTCTCGGTCTCTATTTTGCAACATTTCTTACACATTACTCGTATTGAAACTGTAAATAATAATTTTTTTTAACACCAGAATTTACAACTCGCTTTCTACTACACAAAAAGCAATCTTAATCCTTTGGTAAAAGAAAATTAGCTAGTGAGTATTAATGTTGCGAATTGCGAACAAGCAACAAGTGCATACATTTTGACGTCACTAAAATTTACACCTTTTCGTTTGTACATGACACAATTTATGGGGCTTGTAGCTTCTAGTCGATAGTTGTTTAGCATAATTACTATTTGCAGGTCTACAGGTAGGTTAGGAATGCACATCCCTAATTCATATAATGACATAAATAGACTAAGATCGATCTTTGTCTTTTATTTAGTTTAGTGTAAAAAGTTAAAAAAAATGTCATATAAAAATGTGCAATTTTTATCATTTTTGTGTATTTCCACTTCGAAACATGTATTTTATCGATCGATATAATGCAAGATCTTGCATGTTATCAGTACTAACAGTACTAACAAGATCCTCTAAATGAATATGGATGTTATATGTCTCTTTTCTATATTCGTCACGTTTGTAGGAAAAACTGTACTTGTACTACTTTTCTATTGACATTGATTCCCTCATGCATATGTTAACGGCTTTGGTTTCGTTCTCGCAATAGGCAGACAACCATCGTTTTAGTTATTTATTCTTTCAATAGTAGATCGACTGTTCGTGTTCAAATGACTGCAAGAAAATAACTTTGCCAGATAGATAGAACTACCTAAGTGTACCTAAACTCGTTCTCCGCAAACTCTTCTATAGCATCCTTTAAACTCTGCATAAATAAATTGGCTCATTTCTATGCAAGTATAACTTTATTCATTTTTCTAGTCTTTCAAAAAAATGTAAAAAATTTCTAGCATACCTATCGATATGTCTACTAGTCCCTTTTCAATCAATTCAATTTAAGGGATTCTGTTCTGTATCGCGAAAGACCTGATAATTTAATGAAATTTAAAGAAATGGAAGTATTGAAATATTCAAAATTTATCGTGCGAATATTCGAAGGCCAGGGATTCTAAATCGTCAGTGTCACGATCGAATCGCTTAATTACCGCTGACCGCGAAACATAATCCAATCAGCATAGGTACTTGGAAGTCTAGAACGCTCCAGATAGCTAAGTAGCATGCTCGTCGAGTCTTTACATTTATTATACCCGAGGACCGCATTCGCGACGTTACATTCATTTTATCCAGCTCCAACTGCGTGTCGACATACGCACGCGTACAAACGGCAGCCGGCTAAACGTGACTCCGGTGTAAACGAGAAAGTGAACACCACCGAGTGTGTATTTGCTTAGGCTCACCTACGAACACGTTACGGCAATCCGCGATACTTGGCCGCTGCGTATAGTACGCAGACTACGCAGACGGAGGAGAAACAGAGAGGGAAAACTGGTTTGCAGGATGGAATATTCAGCATCGTAAACCACTTGGAAAATCGAAGGAAACCGCGACACACCGGCGTGAATGTCGAAACGGAAAGATTAATGCGACTGCCAGCGTTATAGTCGCTAGTAATGGCTAATCGTTCTTATGAATGGACAAAAACAACGTGAAACGTTGCTGTAAGATTTGTAAGAAATACCGAGGCTTTGGTTATGATCATTGGTACTGGAACGTTTATAACTGGGCTGCGCATGTTTATGCGAACTTAGATTTTCTTGCATTTTCTTTCAAATTTCTTGTTAAAGAAGCAGAATCTAAAGAAGGATTTGATTCTTTAAATATTATGTGCACATTCTATATGTTTCTACATATTTAAATGTCCTACAGATACGTATATATCCGCTGTTTATCGCCAATAACCCCATTCGAAATTCATAATCTTCCAAAATCTTCATAATCGTATTACAAAACTTAAGATACAGAAGATTAAAAAGCGCCTTTCCAACAATTCCAGATTTTAAAACTTCAAAAGTGCAACGTTTCGTTTCATCCCTTTACCTCTTAACTTTCCTTCCATATCCATCCTGAAATAAAATCCCTCCAAATCCACCCACCTTTTTTCGTTTCCTAATTCTTTCCACGATTTGCCTCACAGACTTTCAATTACCCTCATCCCTCTACTATATGAAATTCTCCTCAAAAAGCTACAAATAACAATGACAATTTTAATAACATATTTATTATTGATTAACATTAATTTGAAAATTGTTTCCGTATCAAAACTACGAAGTATATGCTTATGCTCTTCCCTTTTGATCTTCGTACCGAAACGATTCTCATCTCCAAAGGATTAAGATCGCAAAGCGCCCGTGTACAAGTAAATTGCAAACTCGTTTCGCTTAGATTCAAGCTCTCAACTCGGCTCATAGCTTGGCCGATCGCGCGCGTAACAGGCCAAAGGGAACTAGGTAATCGCTACTTACGAAACATTCCGCAGCGTCGTCCATGAATCCGAGCTGGAACCTTTGCTGGTCGAGAAAGCTCTCGGCCAGAGCGCGGCGCAGCGTGTCGGGCGGCAGCGCGCTCTCTTGCGAAAACTGCAGCTGCGAGAAAAGGTCCTGTAACAGACAAGGTGACGAACGAATTTAATGCCAACCGATCGGAAAATAGGGGTACAAGAAGGAGAGGGTGAGGGCGGCCGCTTTTGTCTTCGAGAAACACGCTCGAGAAATTGTTTAACGCGTTCAGTGATTAATGGCGTCTCTCCAATGTCTATTTGGATCATATCGCCTTAGCCTTTCGCTAGGATATTACGCGGCACGAGCTAACGAGATATTAGTATACGTACGTTGCTATTGTGTCGTTGAAAAGAATTGTTTTATGGCTAGTCGTACTCCCATAGAGTTTTTGTGGTTACTTGTCGAAGTGGCTCAAGGTAACAGACGTTTCACTGCTTTGGAGGATTAGCGCGATACGTGGAGGAAACGTTAGTGAATGGGTCGGAGTCGTTAGAGCATCGGGGCTAAGATGATTTTGACGTTCAATCAAGAGTTTGATGATTTAGGAGTTTTTGTATGGCTAATAAATGTGCCATTTGTACCATCGTTTTATATAATGTATCTGTTTGTGTATTTTGTTGTTCATTGTGATGTTATTGTTAAATGTAATTAAATTTTGTCCGCTTGGATGTGACAATCGAGGCGAATGCTTGTTGATGTGATGATACGATGATTGAAAAGCTTAATAAGACGAATGTGCACATCCGAGCAAGTCTATGATGTAATTACTTGTATGTTACTAATAAATTGTTGCATATGAGTATTGGAAAAGACCTACAAATGAAAAATAAATAAAAAATTATCAAAGAGTAACCTAACGACGATCGCTTGACTAAAGTGTTACAGTACATAATTTCGTTAAATTAAACCAAGAGATGTTCTCCTTTAGACTGTATTTCAACATATTATATGACGAAGAGTTTCACTACCATTAACTCGAGTATTCAATTCTCTGGTGACATGACGTTAAACGGTGGAACATTCTGATGAATAAGAACATTCGAGACAAGAGACCAGTCGCTTCGTGGACAGAATAGGGCATGAACAGTAGCAAAGAGCCCGGCATGTGTCGCGAAGACTGTGTAAATATCTCTGTTTGTAGGACACATGTATCGCGTTTCCGATGCAGAAGATGCACTGGCCAGAAGGCACGAAGAAATATTGTGTAATATCGTATGAAACTTTTGCCCTGCAGCATCGGATAACAATTACGGCACAAATGTCATAAAAGTATAGGCAACGTTGTGCAACGTTATTTATAAAATTGATATCGCGACTGTGCGAACAGTGCATAAATTTTATGCAAATTGATACTTTAGAGTCTGAATTGCTAGATTGATTATGATAAAAAATTGAAATCTGTATAAAATTAACATTTTAACATTCGTTTCTTATCCAGTACGATCTATCTTTTACAAACAAAAGTTAAAAATAATACTTAATCGTTCGATTTGGAAATAATTTTTTAAGGAAAGAGATAAACTGTTCGTGGGTAAAGTAGGCCCTGTCAAAGAAATAAATTTTCCGCTTTTTGGTAGCCATATAAAAGACTAATTTTTTCAAGTCATTTATTATTATTCATGAATTCGGACCACAAATTTCCATATTAAAGTAGCTTCGTTTTAGCGACAGGTTCTCCTCACCTTTCTTTCTTCCCTGTACCCTAATTTTCATAGAACTTCACGGAACATTCGTATGCGTCAATTGACTGTATTCAATTATTCAAACAGACTATGTCGATTAATTACCCAAACAACATGTTCTAAAATATTCTAATGACACGCAATCGATCAATGTTGTTTCCCAAATGTCCGTATATCAAAATGTATAAGGTTGTAAATCCTAATTAGAAAGATGCTTCAATACAAATCTTAATTTAGTTTTTTAAATATCCTGAATAATATTGAAATATGCCCTTACAACAGGACGGAAAATTTAAAACTCCTGCAAGAAAAATTACAAATTCTACACAGTTCTTTTAAAATTCTATAGGCAAATTCTAATCAATTTTACACTCCGCCTTAAAAAAAAATAATTCTATTATCACAGAGGATATATGACATATTATACAAATACTTTACCTCACGAGAATAATTCTATTGCCACGCAGAAAACATAATACAAATACATTGTACAAATATTAATTCACGCCACCACCTTGCACTATCAAATACTGTATTACTTTTAACGCAACGTTACTGTTTCACCAGCAAAATACGATACGAGTATCATGAACAAACGCAAAATTGACGAAAACACAGCACCAAGTTGTTCCACTACGAATCAAATCCCGAATGGCGAATGCAAAAGGAAACTCATAACACCCACGCACTCTCAATTTCCCGTTACGTAAACGTATGCAAATGCCGTGTATGTAAATCAGATCGGCAACCTGAACGAAATCCTCGTACTTTTAAACGATCGTACGAGCGATCCGTTTCTTTACCCTAATCAGCATATCACCTCGACATGAATGAAAGAAGGAGCTAGAACCGAATTTCGAAACGTTCGCTGCGAACGTCTTCGGTCATAGAGAGTCATCAATTGCCAATTTTGGCGAACTATTTTCCACACTATGCTTGGGTATATACGATTGAACGCGTGCAAGCCAAATAGAGTATAAGCAGGAGTACATAGTTGTTTATGGACTAAGAACGTTTATGCAAATTCGTATTTTCATGAATGCAGCTAAAGAAACTTATACGAACTAAATGAAGACTCGTTTGGATTTCTAAATATTTTACTTCGGATAACTCATCTACTTTTGCATGTTACATGCATTCTATAAATTTCTGAACATTTAAATTCGCTAGAAATTTATTATGTATTTACTTGTTATCGTTTCTCCACGACTTTCAGACTTAATATCGCTTATTTATTAATCTTGATAAAGAAATGACATTTTGTAAAAATGTTGTAAAATGTAAATGATCGTGTTAAATTGTGAGTGCAATGTTGCATTGTGCGTTCGTTCGTGTTTCGAGAAATATCGTAGAAACAAAAATTTCGAAACGTTGAATATTCGAATTTTAATAAATTGGGGTAGTTTCTTATTTCACGTAACACTATGGCATAGTACACCATATCTTGCCACTTTTTTCATTATTATCTTAAAACGTAGCAACAGAAATTTCCAGATTCCGATAAACAAGTCGTTTCTATACCACGTGTGATATAAATTTTATAAATACGCGGTAAAAAGATTCTCATGTTAATAAAGGAAGCTTTTTCTCTAGACACGTGAATAAGTACGTTACGAAAAATGTTTTAGCGCTGAATATGTTAATCGCCTTTTTTGTCATGTATGTGTTGCGTATCCAAAGATGTGTTCTCTGAAAGATTGTGCAAAAATACCGCGAATAAATGGCGATTTCGCGCGAGACTATGGCAAACGAGTTAGTTTCGTAACTAATCCTCGACCGATCGGTGGTCATACGTAGAAAGTTAGCAGTACGCACCGCTTCGGGCTGCTTGCTCAACGCGTGCAGCACTTGCAGACGCAACGACGAGAAAAATGTTAACGAAAGGAAAAAAACAAAAAAGCAAACAGCGCTACGCAACCGTGTAATAGCTTCGTAGCGTAAGATTCTTTGTGAGGGATGTTTTTGATCGATCGACCAATCGATCATTTGGTTTCCGATGGAAAATGATATCTGATATGTAATAGCAAGAATCGTAAAGACTTCTCATTACGAAGTACAAAGATAAATATATTTATAAATCGGATAGAAAGTGTTACGATCTTCGACGATCGAATACGATGTTTCGTATTAATTGAAATGAAAATTAAGAAAATGCATCTATAGATTTTGTAAAAAAATTTTGTAAGCTTGACTCATAGAAATAACAGAATTTAATCTTTATACCTTTCTTTTATTTCACAAGAAACAATTTGATATATACATTAGACTTTTTGTCTAATAAATTTTACTTTAATTCTTCTAATCTTTGAATCGGTCCACTACATACGAGCAAACCAATGATTCTGTTACTTATATTTATTTAGTTATTTCATTTCAATTCTATTCCACCTAATTGATAATAGAAACAAGAACGTAATCAACATTCTATTTCCCAAAATTTCCTCTCCTGTTCTTCCCATTATCTACTAAAGATCGAATAATTGTTACAACGACTAATATCCATTAGTATGAATTATTACAACTATATCAACCAAAAATGGTTACAAATGTAGAAATAAAGAATCTTTAATATACTTTATATACATGATAGAAACCCAATCATCATAGAAATCTTACGGAAAATTGAGTTCCAATGAAATCTACTATTGCGGTTCAAGATATTAACTATCCAAGATCCGGCACAAAACTAGTTATTTATCAGGAGAAAGCAAACCTTGTCCTTTAACTGTCACTCCTACTCGCCCCAAGGAAACTCGATGCACGCGCTATCGTCAAACCCAAAGAACCGCAAATGCCTGGTGAAATTTTTCAATGAAAGTCGTTCGATGAGTATCGAGTGCCGCGAGAGGAAGACGGCGGTAATGGAAGTGACAGATATGGCACGACTCTGCTTACTTTGGTCGACGTAAAGACGACGATAGTCTGTCTGGACGTCCACCACGTGCATCGACAAAGGTATCGTACCTGTTGGAAGCAGGTTAGTCTGGTAGATTGAAAAAAAACTAGCCCGCTCGCTGAAATTACTTTACCGCGTCAGTGAAATCGATCAATGAAAGCGACTCTGTTCTAAGATTTATCACGTAAATTTGATTTACAGCAAATAGATGGACTAATTTCATTCGCTGTATTTCTCGATACCTGAAAATTGTTTTAATTGTGATTGATCGCATAGTCTGGTTAAAACGAGTTGTTAGAGATTGACTTATAGGAAATCAATGGAATAATTTCGTTCGGAGTGCTTTTTGACACTTGAAAGTTGGTTTAATTGTGATTTATAGGTATGGGAGTGAAAGAATATTGAAAATTCTTTCTGATGCAATTTCAAAGCAACTATTGATGAGTATAATTAATAGAGATCCAATGCGAGCTTGATTTACAGGAAAATGGCACACTAGTTTCATTTGATGTGCTTTTTGTCACTTGAAAATTATTTCGATTGAAGTTCATAAGAGTACGAGTGGAAGAATGTTCAAAGTTACTTTGAGTCCGATTTGAAAGAAATTATCGATGAAGAAGTTGTTCGTTTAATTTTATGAAAAGATGGCATTCGTATTTAATACTGTTTAGAGAATTATTGTATTAAAAGTAGAAATAAATAAATGCTCTCTTTTGAATTGAAAATTCTTACGAGTTAAGGTTTACTGATTATCCCATTTTAAATATTCCAGTTAGAAATTGCCCAATCTCTACAAACTTGACGAAAGAAGACAGAATGGTATGGGAAATCTGCTCAAGTGCTAGGAGGACAAGAAATCGAACGCTAACGACATTTTAAAGAGGAGCCATGTGTATTGCTTCGAATGCTTCCGTGCACAGAACCACTAATTCTTATCTTGCCAGTCTTAATGCATTTTAAAGAAAAAAAGACGTGTCCATTAACTTTCTTTAAGAAGATACAAAAAATATTGACAGATCCAGACCTAAGTTACGTGACAACATTTCCAGAATATGTATCTGTGTCGTTGGTACGGTGAAAGAGCGATAATTTAAGAAAGAAGAGGATTTTTTTATGTCTAGATGACTGAGTTATTAATCATTTTCTATTTCAAACTTTCTATTTCAAATCGAATTCCTAAGAAATTTACATTTCCTTGTTGTGTCATCCTTCTGGCAAATCGACGAAGCATTAAGAAAATAACGATCATAAAGAAGCGCAAGAGAATTGTAAGAAAATCAAAAATTTGTACGCTTTATCTTAACAAAGAAGCTTGTAAATTTGCATATTTTGATCTTCAGCTATCAACAGGATAAAAGTTGAAGCTAATTTTAGTTTTTTCCAAAAAGTGGTGGTACAAAGTAATGTATGGGATCTTTCAAGAAAATGTTGCGTTAATTATACGATTTAGCATACTTTTCGTAGATCGTTCAACTCGATGTTGGATGGAGTGTCCTCCCTTTCCATGCCACTGTCTTCCTCCTCTTCTTTCGCCGCTTCTTCAACTTCGACCTTTGCCACCACCTCGTCCTTCTTTTCATGATCGAGCGACGTCGGCGTCGGCGTCGCCGACGTGTCCTGGCGAACTTTTATCCACTTCAACATTTTCTTCCGCAATATCTCTCGACCGCAGAAACTGGCTACAAGTGTCTCCGTTTCATCTTAAAACGTCAGCTCTCGAAATCGTTTCGAATCCACTCGTCTCATCTTTTACTAAACGATGCTCAAGGAGCAGCTTCGCTTCGATATTCTTGCAGAAATCCTTTGAGATTAATTATACTTTCTGCTGCGATGTTCAGTCCGCAAAACTAGACGTGATCTTCGTCGTTTCATTTTAAAATCACCTTTTTAAAAATTTACTAAGTCCATTTTCTTTAGTCACTTCTTTAGAATGTTCACACATTCTTTAGTTGAACATGTTATACGTTCTTTAAATTACTATTTGTTCAAACATTTAATAGTAATTTGTTTTTCTTATTTAGTCATTTCTCATTTTTATTACACACAATCATACAATTTTTTAAATTGCTTTTCAATTATTATTTTCTTCTACAACGTTCAGAATAAGCAACTATCGTATATGTCGTGTAAATAAAATTGCTTTTCTACCAACAAAACCTGTACGATTGTCTCTGCTAAAAATTTTTGCTGGATCTCAACGCACAGTCAACGAAATTCTTCTAAAGTTCGCAAAGCACACGGAATCACGTAACGGTGGAAACACACCCAGCGCGAAATTGCGTTTGAAAATCGAGATAAGAGCGACGTTCGAGGCGAGTGTCATGTCTCTACGACTGGTCACGAGCAAATACAAATTCTCACTCTGCCGGGTTCCTCTCTCTGATCCTCTCGCGGAGAGATAGTTCTGTTTGCAGTGTCTACACGCGCGATTCGTTAGTCCGCTTAATCCGCTCGTTGCACTTGCCACGCAGGACCTTCTCTTCCTTTTGTGTCCCTCGTCGATCCCTTTTTTCCTCCCGATTCCGATAACAGCTTGTAATTCTTCCTATTGACTTTCTACCTCTCTCCTAATGTTATTATAGTTTGCAGCAACACAAGATGTATATAAAAGTTTTATGTTGAAAATAAAATTCAAGTTTCATTAAAACTCACACTTTTTAAATATTCTTGATATCATTTTAGTAATCTTCTTTAGTAATCTTTAGTTTAATATCGACTTACTGCTCTAATTTTTCGCTCAATTTGATCAAGATTTCCACTTATGATGGGTACTATCTTAATCTTTTTAATATTTCCTATTTTATAAATTGATATATTTAAATTAAAATGAATTTGATACAACTTAATTATATTTTTTTATTCTTCAGATAATTTTAATACTATTTTAGCTTCTTCAGCGTCTCTCTTTCAATTAAAAATAACTTACTGCGACGTTTCGAGTAATTCAATTATTAATTTTCCACCTTTTTCAGATATTTCTATTTTACTTTCCCTGATATTTTTTACTTTACCATCGTTCCATAAGTTCAGAATGATTTCGGGACAGCTTAATCAAAATTCCCACTTCTCGGTTATTCTCAACGCTACTCCTCGCTAGTAGCTCTCAATTTAGTATCGTTCTATAAATCAATGTTTTTGCTGCAAAATTTGGAACGATTTAACCTTTTACTACGTGTGGGCCAATGTATTAAGCGATATTTAAATTATCGGATACAATATTGACGAGAATATCCGTAGTCGTTGAACGGTACGAGGCTGGTGTTTTTTACGGAAGGAAAGACAAGAAAGAAACGCGTTTACGGACGGGAAATAGGTGGCCACGTCGTGAAAGGGAGCCCGGTAGATGATCCTCCGCGAATACCCAAGGAGGATTCGTATCCAGCAATTGCATGCCGGATGTACCGAGGGAGAACCCGTTGCCAGACGAGTCGTAGACTCGATTAAAAACATAAACTCGTTTGGCAAGTGAAGTCACCGCTTCGATCTACGAAGCTTAGTGGTCTTTCACACTCTGAATAAATCCCGCATAGCTTCTTTCCCCTTTAGCTTGGGAACTTTTCTTCCAAGATAAATATTCTTCGAGGGAGCGTGGTAGGTAGATTCTCTTTGATAAAACTGTTCCTCCGCTCACGATAATACGATGTTTAATAATTTTGCATTTTTTCTAATTGAATACAGAAAATCATCGAGTATTGTATTCGTAATAACGAGGAAGCGTTTTAGAATATTCTACCTGACTCGGTAGGAAACCTCTCTTCCGGGCGTTAACGACTCGTTGTGTCTCTCCCCCGATTCGTTCGTTCCACTTCAGCGTGCCACGTGCTCCGTTCCTTCTCCGACATGGTTTCTTTAAAATTCTTGCTGGCACGTCTCGATCGACACTCGAGAATTCATAGATTCATAAGAAAAACCTGTATTAAGTATCCAGTTGTTTATGTTCTCTTCGAATGTAAATTCCCCTTAATGGAACTTAAGGTAAGAACTTAAGGTAAACGTCTACAATTCGATCAATAATCTCAGATTCACAGATTCTTGAGAATAATTATTTACGTATTAGATACTTGTCTGTCAATCTTCTCTAAACACAAAGAGCAATCTACATCTTCTTTTAAATACAAATTCTCTTTAATAGAAATTAGAGAAGTGGTAGATTATTCATTGAACGCTTCGTCCGCGTCAATTTCGCTTTACAACCTTTATAAAAGATTCATAAATTGACGTATAAAGTCCAGAAGAGATTTTAAAAAGCCAGTTTCACGGTTAACGTTTCAATCCCGCTGTCTCTTAGCTGCGACGCATCAGCCTCGCTCTAAACAATCTAAGACGCACTTGGCAGCGATCAAGCTACTTGTCCAAGAAATCTCCAGCTTTGCTTCGTTCTCGTCAAACCACAGAAAAATCACTGCCTCCGTTAAGATGCAGCCGAGCCAGCTCACGTAAACACTATGAAACCACGATCAACGGTAACTTGTTCCTTCGCCAACCTCCACAAAACATCCACTCTGCCATTACAAAGATCCATATAACAACATCAACTTCTTCGAAGGCGTTTCTTTAAATTCAATAGTCTTTTGCACGTCGAAACTTCGTTTTTATCCTTCATCGAAGAGTAACCGAAGCAACTCCCGATAAAATGAACGCACGGTATCAACATTCCACGCTACAACCCTCTTCCATGCAATGGATTTTTAGATTCGCCAGTCTTTCACGCGTTGAAACTTCGTTTTTATGCTTCATTGAAGAAAATAGCCGAAACAACCCGCGATACGAAGAAAGCACAATACCAACGTTTGACGCTTCAACACTCTTCTATTCGATATTTGAAGTATATGGAGTATATGGAATATACGTTTGGATATCGCGAGGGTTGACGTTAAAGACCGAGGAATCGTGTTGAATCGGGCGGAAAGGTTCGATCGCGTCGAGAAACGTGGAGGACGAACACGAGACTACCTGCACGCGGCGCCGTGCGCTCGTACCTGAAAGCAGCGGCTCGCACTGTGCCGGAGAACAACTCCCACCCTTCGTTCCGTCTTTCTTCCTCTTGTTTCTCGCCACGCTGGCCCCTCTTCTTTCCCCTACCGACGACACGGGCCCTACATAGATCCGAGAAGCCAATGACGTCACCTGGTTAGCTGTCCTACGTTCACCAACCTGGCCGACCGCCGGCCCAACCAGGACTGTATTCCTGAGGCACTTCGGTGGCCTCTTTTCTCCAGATTTGTGCTCCTTTCGAGAGATGGTTCCATGATTCGACAATTCTTGTGTGAACGATTCCTTTCATAATTATTATTTTGGCAAGAAATTTTGGAAAATTTGGTGAAATTGTTCGAGCGATGGTTTGAGTATTAAAAAATTCTGTAAAAGATGGTTCGATGATTGGATCATTTTTATTCAAAGCACTTTTACTCCTTTTGTTTGCTATGTGAAATACTTTAAAGAGTTTGGTAGACTTGCGGATCGATGAACTATTGGCAATAGTTTTCACGTATCCGTTTTGAATTATTTAGTTTATGAATTGGTTTAAAGATTGGAAGATTTTTAGTTGGATGAAAGAAGGACTTTAGAGAGTTTGATAGAATTTTGAATAAATAAGTTCTTGCTGAATTTGAGGATTATTTGAGTTTGGGTTTATTTAAATTTGCGTTGAACAAGCAAAGAATTATTATCTCTCATTGCGTTTTATTGGCATTTCACATAATCGAAGTTTTCAAAATGCCAAAAGCCGGTAGCAAAATTGTTTTCTCAAAGAAAAAAGTTAATAAAAGGAAAATGAATTTGTAATAAAATTCTGCAGTGACCTGTGTCTGTATAACGATGATTCGCATCGAAGAATATTCTAGGGCCAGAACATGTGTTTAAAAAGGGGGCTTGGAACAGGTGTTGCCACAAAGGTTAGATTAAAGGATGATTCTAAACACAGACAGAATCAAGCTAAATTTTCAAAAATTCAAGCAGATACGCTTTATCTAACTGGTATACTAAATAGAAAATATACTAAATATAAATTTTAAAAAAGTGAAAAATGAAAAGTAATCTGATTCTTCACCAACGAAGTGATTCTTGGCAAACACGTACGATTTAGGTAACTAAAACTAAACCTGAAGAATTACATCATCGGAGAAAGTTCTAATCACCGAGGCGTTGTTATCAAGGCACATAAAACACGCTGACACAATTCCTTATCTACCACACGTAACCTACACGTGCAAAGAACAAATAAATCCAGCTCTTGTACAATTAAGTAATCCCCTTTATAAATCTCTAAAACAACTATTCTGACCAACACGAACTACACTATCAAAGAGTACCTGTTCTTCCAAGAATTTTTAAACTACATTACCCTTATCCACTTCGATAATACTTGAAGTACAAAAAAATGACTCAATAGCCCGTAATCCTAACCAAAGAAAAAGAAGCCATCGCGTTGAGAACTATCATCGTTATGTTCCTTTAAGTTTTATTCCTATTCCCCCATTTCCATATCCAAACAACAAACTCTAATATTATTAACGCAAAAACTTCGTAACTCTCTGAACAGAGGAGAATATCGACCTATCAAATGTTCATACGTTCGTAATATAAAATTACTATATGTTTAAGAAAATCTGAACAGTTTGCTTGCAACATTTATGCAAATGTAATATGACATTTAGTTCTAGATAACGACACAGACGTGCAAAAAAGGAGAAGACTCGCCCCGTTGGGTCAGGCAGTTTATTTGCACGAGAGAGCAAGCTCTATGCTCCAGCTTCTACACGACCACGCGTTGAAATTACTCCGTACGCCCCTGCCTGCGGTCCACCGCTCCTCTCGTAGAACTACTCCAGTCACGAGGAACGGTTCCGTGTGGTCTTCAAGGTGTACGTGAATCGTACGAGAATACGAGAGACCCGTACTACGAGTACTGGGACAAAGGCCAGTTCTACGTATCCAGGCCCCGATGTACAAGATACGATTGGGTCCTGTGTCACCAACACACAAAAGAACGGGGCCTACGAGAGCCTCGACACGAAAAAGTATAGCGGACGGAAAAAGTGGTCGCAGCTACGCTTGAATATACCTGACCGAATCACGTCCACTCGTGGTGGTAGCATTATTCTGCCATTGATCGTTCATTCAATGATTTATAAATCTTCGAGTTTTGAAATCTTCAGATCTCTGAATTCTTCAATTTTCGAACTTTGAAATTCTTTATATGTGGAATTTTCAAATATCGATATCTCCAAAGTTTTAACTTTTTCAATATTTAAAATTCCACTGTTTTCAAATACTCGGATTTCTGAATATTCAAATTTCCAAATATCCAAATTACAAGTTATCAAACTTGTACAAACTTCCGAATCTCCAAATGTTGAAGGTCACTGCCTTTAAGAAAACTCTACATCTGGTCTTTTCAGCTTTCTAAAGCATTGAAACCATCGACAGCGTATAGACAAAAGACTGCGACGAAGGCAGGCCATAAACAGTCGAAAGGCAACGTTGGCTTCAGGGTTTTTCAGTTATAGAGTAACACTGCTAGCGTGCGGATCTGGACCAGCTCATATTATTATTTCAACTTTTGTATCTTTTTCACTTCCGTATTTCAAATATATTTTCTACCTTATAATTTATCCACGCGTCTCTCTCATTATACATCTAATAACCTCAACACCAAATATTTTAATTTTCGTGTACTTCGATTAAAAAATATCCGAGTATTCAAATTTTTAAATATTCAGACGTTCAAACCGTTTGCACTGAGCATTTTGTCAAAATATTAAAATCCTTTTTTATTCGCTGAGGCAAGAACAAAATTGGAACGTGAAAACTCGAAGATCATGGCAACCTAACGTTCTTATCAACGTCTGGAACAACGAATTTCGTACATGAATAAAAACAATCCACGAAATCATCGTGAAGAAATTCTCGAGAAGCCGATAAAAGCGAGCGTGGTTTCCGGCGACGATCGTCGAGATTCGAAGCGTAGGAAGCATCGTTTCTGTTTAAATATTCATGCAACAAGCGTTTCGTGCGGAGACTTCGTTTAATATGCTATTTTGTTTAGGAAGAAGGAAATACATACTACGAAACCTACGCGTCTCAAGCGACTACTTGAGTTACGCGTACGAGCGTGGCTGCCCACGTTTCTTAGTTATTAAATAATAACGAGAAGTGAATGGAGCTGGATAAGGAGACTTTCATTGTAAGGTACGAGTTTAAAATATTGGAACGAGCGAACTTGTTTGCGGAAAATGATACGACGCCTACGAGTACAACGTGCGTTTTAACAGCGGAAATTAATTATCGGGTTAGCGTAAGAAAGAAAATACTAAAAAAGGAAATTCATTTATACCGTTTGATTTTTCTTTGAATCATAAGTGGTTTCCTAACTTTATGAGTGACTAATACTTGCTTCTTGATAAATAGATTTACCAGTTTATTATGAAATGGAGCAAGCTATGAAATTTTCTCCTCCGTGTTATTCACAGATATATTATCATAGTTATTATCGGTAATATACAGTCAGGAAATTGGTATGTTGCTTTAAAATTGGCGAAATTTATTACGTATAATTACTACCATGATACGATTAATATCGTGGTGTATAATTATATTCACGTACTCAAAATCAAGCTTATTTAATCATTATTAATGTATTATTCGAACCATGACGAAATTACAAAGCTAATAGAACGAATACCGGTATATGCCTCCAAAAGGACAAGATTTATACATGGAAGCCACGATTTTGACAATTGTGTGATGTTAGACCACGATCTTCGACCATGAACTTTCTAAAAACTGACCCACCTTTTACTCGCAGAACATCAAAAAACCATTAGCCACCAAAAACGATAACAGGAAGAATTTATGTGCTTCCTTGAGAAAGAAAACACCTGTTCAAAAAGCGTTCATTAATAGCGACAAAAATCTCAGTAATACTTGACCATGTACCATGAAAACTGTGCCACTGTAATATCATCTGACCAGCGATAAAAACAAAAGTAATGTACTGCAACGACTAAGGCTCTTAATGATCTAAGATTCTCTAGGATAAGTTAATATTTACTAATATTAGTGATTTCGCAGAAGTTAGAAATTCGTTTTCCGTGCAAAAGAATCTATTGGTGCTGATAACTCGTAATTCGTAGAATTCTTCGAATAAAATTACTTCGGTTGTGCAACGTGCATCCGAAGCTGAAGATCCAAGTGGGAAGGATATTCCGCAGAGTCAGAAGGTACAAGTTCAAGAGAATCATTCGAGACGTCCGGAAATAAAGTTACACGGTGTTAGTAACCAGTGCAGCCGCAACGCCGCACGGCCACAAATCGTACTCCCGAGGTTGGACAAAATGAGAGCAAATTCCATGGAGTCTAGTGTTACGTACAAGGGTCTAGCAGAATATAACTGTTCATCTAATCGACTCTAAGAATGACCGTCTTTGATAATAGTTTCCAATAGCTGAAATGACTGACCATTATCCTTGTCCTTGATGACAGTAACTGCCATAGCCCTTAATCTTTTGTCTTCCAGATAGCATCGATAATGGATCGCTCGTGCTCGCATAATAACAGATATATGTATTATGAGATCTATGCATTTAGGTTGATATCGAATGTGATTGCACTTACTTGATAAAAATGGTATGCTTTTAAACGTTGTGTACCGTAATAAGTTTCAGAAGAAAGTTCTGTGTGGATAGTTGGAGAAATTTTAGACAGTGATATAATCCCGACGTTAGGTTGGATCTTTCATTTAAAGGGTTCGATATTTTTTTGAGATTAAATTGCAAGTGAAAATGATAATTATACTGAAATCTTCTAAATTATGGTGAATTTTATCTGAAGCTCAAACGATTTATATAATAGATTTGTTATCTCAATTTTTAGCAATTATTTTTTCCTATTTTTTAGTCATATATTTTATTCTTCGTGAATTACGAAATTTGTGTTAGTCTGATATTAAAATTTAGGAATCGAGAAACAAATAAAATGAAATAATATTTTACACGTGCTCTCAACTTCGTTAGAATAGGAGATTGTTTCCACTAAGTACCTCATAGCTCTAAGGCAAGCTGTGGTCTAATATCGTTAAATAATCGTTTGTTACAGTAATAATGTTTATGCCTTAGAGGGGTGAGATGTAAGTATGTGAGGTCTCGGAGTCGTAAAGTCAAAGAAGTAACGCAAATGGTGAGTAAGGGGTCGTCTCGGTTCGTATTAACCCTGAAGAAGCTTCGACCCTTTGAATACGTTTCTGGTGAATCATCGTGAGCTATGTCAGGTCGAATTCTTGGATGGTACACGTACCCCTTCTCTGGTATGCAGAGATACTTCCTCTTCTCAGAAGAAACTTTTATATTTGATGCTTATGTACCATGACGTGACAGGACTGCATGACTTCCTTTTTAATTGTTTGACCTAGAAATTGTGAATAACTCGTGTGTCGCACTATCAATACTTGAAATTAAAACCTTCGGTATACCTTGAAGAATTATGATTTAAAAGAAGCATCTAGTTGCTGATTTTACCCTAAGTTTTAGAGCATGTTCATATGCCAGTAACGTATATACAAAACATTACAAATATTTATAAATTTATTTATAGTATTTAGAGTAGCCTCCTATCCCTTTTCATTTTTTATCAGTAGAAGCAATAAAAGAAACAGTTATCAAATTATCTAATTATAAACGTCACTGTGGCAACGTTGGCAACACCGATGGGATTTAAGGGGGTATTCTAGTCTAGAGGCATGAATTTCGGGAATTTTTGTGAAACTCTGTACAAACGAAACAAAAAAAAATTCTTCAAACGGCCGTCATTTTATGAAAAAAATTCTTTTTACTTTTCCAAGGTTCATGCTATAGCGGCATCTATACTGCAAGAATTCGTTCGGCTTTTTTGTTTCAGATGTCCAGAAGGGTTGAAATCATGCACGCCAGGACACCCTTTTTTTGGATCCCCACTTTGCCAGCTCATAACTTTATGAATTTTGAGTTTTTTCGATTAATTTTTTATGTAATCTTAAAATATCAATAAACAAATGATAAAAAATGGGTAGTAAAAATATTTTTTGTTTCGTTTGTACAGAGTTTCAAAAACCGCCCGAAATTCATGCCTCTAGACTAGAATACCCCCTTAAGCAGAGTAAATAGTAAAAACGAAAACTTTTGCACGAAAGTTCCATTAATCTTAACCTTCACCTTAAAGTCTCCCTAATATTAGTCCTATCTTCAGAACCCAATCATTAACTGTCCAATTCGCTATTTCTGTTGCCTAACGATCGCTTCCTAATCTTCAAACCCATCATTTAAAGACTGCCAGAAAAGGACCAAGAAACGATACAATATATCAAACCTAGCTTCAACATGTTACTTCAGAACCTGGATCCAAAATCAGGAACAAAACGAAAAAACAACAAACGGAACAAAAGGAAAAGAATATGGCAACAAAGAGACACACGAAACTATACAGCGCTGCCAAGCGGAGGATAGCCTACATGTTCTCGCGAACTTGCTTCGAAACACGGTACCCTCTGCCTGCCGGCAATTAACTCACGAGATTGCTAATTAACCCCGTGAGAACATTTGGGAGGATCCAACGCTTTGGTTTTCACGTCCTAACATCGGACGCGACGTTTCGTTTCATGCATAGGACGAGGGTTTCCAAGAAGTGTTACTCGCTGTACGTTTACTACAATGAACCTGTAATGACGTGGAGGGGAACTTTCCGCTCTTTTGACCAATCACAGAACACCTGAGAACGTGTTTCTCGCAGGAGAAAGGTCTGGGAGCCCGTTACGATCGTTGCCTCTGTCGAAGTTCAATTGCACGGGACATGTGCAAATATCTTTCGATCACGTGAAGATTTTGACGATTTATTTGCGATTTATAGAGACTGTTTGATACAGTTTGTTGGAAGTTTAATCCTTTCAGGACAGTATGTTCTTTTGGCATGCGAGAAGAATAAAGTTTTAATTATGGTCGTTACAGTGATGCAGGAACTGCTCAACAACTTTAAATCTTTCTTACAATTTCCTAGGAGAACTAACAATTACTCTTGAAAAGAACCAGTTTCAGTCTACCAGTTTCACCTTCGTACTAATGAACAAACAGGTTTCATCGGTGAGCCCAATGAGAGACTACAAAACCTAGAGAACCGCAACTCATTCGTGTTGAAACAGTGAATATACGTACGTATAGTAAGATATTATTGTTATCCAAAAATAGAGAGTACGATCAAGAAAGGCTAATGTCACCGCACTTTACTTATGAAATATTATATTTTTCCACATTGTAATGATAGTCGTCAAAATTCAATGGCTACATATTGTTAGTAATACCTTTTCCATTTCTGCAAGCTATAGGAGCCTTTGAAAATCAATCTCGAATCAGCTATCATATTTTTTTTCAATTTGTATCGTGTCATCAGCCGATATCATTGAATTCTCTCTGACAAAACTAGAATAACAAAGTGACACTACGGTCCTAAAAAAAAAATCTCAATGAAATCGATAATCAATTATTAAAAAATAACGTAACAACGTTATTATTCGTCCTCCTCTCCATCCACGAAAGATTAAGATCTTGCTTGCAATCTTTTGAATTTTTTTAACGAACTTGATACAACGAACAATCTCAAAATTTTCCTTAAAACGTCTCTAAAAGCTTTTCTAAGAAATGCTACAATTATTTCCAAGATATTTCGTGTTTTATGACAAATGCCACAATGTGCACGACGTAAACATCAACCTTCATTCTGCGGCAATAAAACCGAGAGAGGTACTCCTTTTCTTTAAGATTAGATTACCTACGGGAGATAGGTGTTGTAACATGAAGTGGACACGGTACACGGCAACCGTAAGGCAATCCTTATTCGTCTGAAGCTCTCGAGAGAGCTTCGGAGGCTATGCAGTATGCACTTTTATCTCGAGCGTCCCGTTTCCTCCCTCTCGGCGCTTTCATTATCGTCGTGGGATCCAGGGAATCGCACGAGCGACATCACTCGATGCGACACAGTCTCTGACACGCTGTTGCACGCGAAAACTACTCAAGGCTGTCCGCTTTTGTTGGCGAATCATCGAAGCTCATCGATACGTAAAGATGTCAAGGCAGTTTTTAATGAAACCGAGATCTGCCTAGGATTATCATCGTCTCTGTTAGATTGATCTATGGATCGTGTGTCATTTTGAGGATTTTGAAGAGATCAATTAATATTTAATTGAACAGAAGAGTTTAGTTTGGATGAGTCAGGATGGAAGTTGAAATCTTGCTGTTGAGAGTGTAGTTTTATAAGGAAGATTGATATTTGTGTCTATGTTTAGACAATTTATGTTTTAATTCGGTTCAAAGGATATACGTAAATAAAATCTTCAATTTGGGATAATTAGAGAGATAAGCTAAAGATAGTTAATCTTTGGGAAAAAATTAAAGCAACTGCGAAACTTAAAAAAGAGATCTATGTATGCTTCCAAATATTAAAAACCTAGATATCATTATTATCACAAGATACCATGTGTACATTCGTTTTTAAAAAAGTAGCACTTATGCAAATACTCGCTTCTTTATTGTGACCTCCTCTCCATTTTCTATACCTCTACTTAAGATTAGCAATAATAATTAGTAACTTCTCCTTGCGATACATAGAAATATTTTAGCTCCTACTTCAGACAAGAATGTTATTATAAAATTATAGATGAGCACCAGTGACATATAATCTTATATGATATTCAAAACTACTCGATCGCCTATTACAAGATATAATCACGATCGTTCCAATCTACGACTCAAAACATAATTATCAATCTCATAAATTTATCTTCGAAGAAAGCTTCATTAACACAAAACATTAAACGCAAAAATTTCTACGACTTGCAATTAGCTTTCACATTAACATATAAAATATAATTATCGATGCAAGATAACAACTTAAGGCACTAACAATATAAATTCAATTCGACGCATTCTTGCTACCAATCCTACAAATAGGCCAACGTAATTTTGTTCCATTAGAATAGATGCAAGGTAAATAAGGAACGTTCAGAAAAATACTTTTTTTTTTCACGGACAATTTGTCCGTTTCATCACGGGCTTTAGTAAATAATATCCGGTGACGAGAGACAGCCTACTATCCAGGTTCTTTCTCAAGGAACGCATTTAGCCATGTCCTACGATCTCGGTTCTTAATGAGGTTCCCGCTCTTTTTCTCGGTTTAATGTTGGGAAAAGATCCATCTGGCTTACCTTGAGGGCGCAAAAGATGCAGGATTCCCGCATGCAAGCGTGCCCGGAAAGCTCCCTGAAACTGCGCCGGAAGATGTCGAGGTGCCATAACACCTGAAACAAGAGAAAATGAATTTTTAAAGGCGTCTAAAATTGAGCCCGCGCCACGGCGATAACTCGTACACGCTGACAAAATATCGTAAAGCTCTGAGAAAATACCATAGCGAGGTTTTCGCTCTGAAAACTAGATATTTTATAGTTGTAGAGTATATTTCGGTGGATTTTCTCCTGGAGCATTGTAAACAACGGAAGTTTTATAGTTCCGTACCTTCTGCAATAACCTTTTCCTAGATCGATAAGAATACCGTTCTGTGATTCAATTTACAGTATTTCTATGTTTTATTGAAGTCATATTGGAATTGAATTATTTTATTTTCTGTCTTTTTAGATTTATTTACTACTTGTATTATATACGTACTTAATTTAATTTTAATCATTTAGTACCTCTGTTTAAAAAATTCAAATTGCAAGTCATCGTCGATTGGATGATAATTAATATTTCGTACCTGCTAATTTCAAACAAAAGAAGTATTCTTTATGTTTCATATACATCGAATTAGAACAGTTCAGATCTAATAATCTTTAATCAGGGTTGAAAAAGCGAAGGATGTGTATAATGGAAATTTTTCCTACGATTTTAATATTATACATTTTTGTACAGAATCGTGTTCATACCATATTTCATAAGCAATTTTTATACATCTTTGAAACTCCTTTTCATCGAAATATAATAACTAATAATAAATTTCTGGGATTCAGACATATCGAACAAATGAAAAATACAATGGTGTGGATTTGAATGTAATATAAGGAAGTAATGTAAATACAACAGCATGCTGTGTGATATGCGACTCTGACCACGCACGATAGTAGTCCACAGTATCGTGAGCACATTATTATTCCGAGGGAAAGTAAATCACAATTTCCGCGGCCATGTCCTGTAGCATAGCGGAACATTATTTTCGCCTTTCCGGTCTGACAGGCTAAAATATCCGGTATGCTCCTCAAAATCATACACCTTACGTTTGGTAAATTATCAAGCAACAAAATGACGAAATTAATATATCACCTGACTGTATCGTGTAACTGTTAAAATTAAAATTATTAAAATCAAAATCGAAGTTCTAATAATAATTCTCCGTGTAAAATCGTAAACGTACGAAACAAAATTTAGTTCACTTTAGTTACATTATTCTTTCAACATTAATTCATTAAATAAAATACATTTCTATTTATACTATTTATATAATAAAAATAAAAGATATTTCAAAATTATTGAGCGGGATTTTGTGCAACAGTTAAAGTGAAATATAACAAAAATGAGGAAACATCGTGACGGCCTAATAACGCGATATTTTCGGCTAATAGCTTCAAATAATAATTTGTTGGACGAGCGAAAACACGACGAAAGAAATTGCCTTTCATGCAATTAAGTTAATTGCAGAATTCGAGATTGCAATAAAGCGCGTTTATCGCGATACCATGGATCCTATTTAATTAGCTGTAATGTATTTTTGCGTGGAGGAAGAAACATGGGACTGGAACGCGGCTAGCTACCTACTTTTGTGGGTCGCGTTCCCTCCGAATTTATTGGAAGTTAATTCGATTCGAAGTTCATTTACGGGACCGTGCTAATTCAATTAAACACGGAGAATCGACGCGTTGTAAAGTCCAATTAATTTTTTCCTCAAACGTCTCGATGTTCCGGTTGAGTCGAGGACAAATGTTAAGCAAAATGTAGAAATGATTGAAAGTGTGTTTGCATAATTCTTTAAAAATATTTACTGAACAACAAGTTTTGGTAACGTCCTTGACTCCTTGAAATGAAGAGAACAAGCTAATCCAGATTCTGAGATTTCAAACTCTTTAATTTGGTCTTGTTCGTTTTACTGCAGAAATTTTTATGGGTGTGTTGGAGATAATGTGGCAAATTGAGAACATCAAATATTGGTTTATTCCGTGTATCTTGCGTTTCAACGTACGATATTTTTGGAAAATATTCTAAATTAATAATATTTAAACTAGATAATATAAAAAATGCTTGAAATTTATTTTACTCCTCATTTTAAATATTATAGCTATTCTACTTTGAATATTCTATTCTATATCGATATAACATTCTAGTTTGAATATTTCATTATATCTCGATATTTTATGCCTTTAAATTTGTCACAAATACATTAACATCCGCAATGTATTCATAAATAAATAATTCTAACAAATATATTTCAAATAAATATCTAATAAAGTCACAGATTAATTATAATACGGATAAATAGTGAATAAAATATATAAGAGTAATAGCTGATATTACATTCTCAAAGGATCTGTATAACCTAAGAAATCCATTGAACCCGCCTCATTCATGTTCCGTATTACGAGATCCGTGGCGTTCTCTTTTTTCTTCAGCGTTATCATAAAAGGAAGATCCAGAAGTGGTGTACGCGTATATGCGGGAAAGTGTTTTCATTGAATGGACGTGTTTTGAAAGACTCGTGAGACCCAACAGGTGAACCAGGGTCCTTCCTCGGGTAGGAGCGTATTAACATGACTTCCAGGTCAAGTCAAAATACAGTGCTCGAGAGACAAGTGCACGAATTGGTTGTTATAAATCGTTTCCCTCTTCAATGCACCTCTTTATTTTTTCCCCTGTCAAAGGAAGACGAGTATTTCGACGATGTAAAATACGAATGGCAATTTATCCGTAAAATTAATATTTAGGTAAAAATTATATAGCAAAAGTTATTTAAGCAAATAGAATAATTCTGTGAAACTTTTGTGACGTTGTCATTATATCAATTTTATAAGATAATACATATACGTCCTCCTATGTTTAATTTTCTTTTTTATGCAAGAATGCAAAAGGAAAATTATTTAGAATTTGTAGAAATGAATCGTTGAAAAATGAAGTAACTATAGGTCCGTTGTTTATAAAACAACGGTAATATTTACTGGCCTCACCTCGATACATATTAATTGACAACTAATCAACGTGTGAAGCAATTAGTGAGGAAACGTTACGGTAACAGTTACTCATTCTGTTTGTAGAAATGATTGGTCGTTCTGTTACAAGAAGATGGAGTAATTCATTGCGAAAGTCATCAATCAATATCCTCTTACTTAATGAAATCTGATGCGGTATCTTTTAACGTACCGTAAAAGCGTCATAAAACTTTTATCTCAAAATTGTCCACTTTTATAATTTTCTAAATTTTCTATTTATGCCTTTCGACTGATCAATGAAACTTCTATTTATATCTTTATACTTTCCCAAATTTTTTCAAGTTGTTCTTAATTGAATCACGCATTTCTTTTTATTAACTCGTTCCGGCAAAAGGAAGTCTCATAGAAATTATATTAACTCTTTACAATTGCAAACTGTGCTAAATACCTAATTATTGTTGCATGACTCCGAAGCATTCGTTCAGGACTGCTTCATGAAACGCACCGGTCTTGAAGAGAGAAGTATATATTCCTCTACAGACTTCCAACCTTGTTAAATCTTCTTTTTTCAAGTTATGCCATAATTCAATATATACCGTAAAACGGAATTTCATCGCATACAGATTAATCTAAAATAAAGATACAAATAACTGGAAACTTGCATTCTTCATAAATTAAAAAGACACTCTTGTGTAAATTCAATCTTTGATTTTATCTGTTTATAAGAAAGCTTGTCTACCTTTCCTCCGTTATCAATCATTTTCTTTATTAACTATTCATAATCGTATTAGCCAATATAATGGATTATTAGTAACAACATAACATTAAATATCAGCAACACTGTTGAAAATCGCAAAATAAATACAAAATTGTATGTTTTTTTTTCTTGGATGAATTAAATGTTTTAATCAAGCTTGTAATTACTACTCATTGTTCACCCATTATTCTTAACGTCTAGATAAAAGAATTGTATTAAGCGAAACAAAATTATCATGCAATCTTTCTTTTGAAAAAAGATGATAGATACTTCTGAATTAATATTAAAGCGTAATCTACTACCGGAAATTTTTTTTAACAATACACTGATGCGATATAACAATGCAACAGCGATTTCATCTTTGTATCAATTATTATTGGGCATAAGTCAATCCACGTGATGCCATGCGAATCATAAGCGATCCACAATGTTTGTAAAATTGCTTAATTTTCGAATCGCTGCATACACCTAATTAATCGTCATAATGTTATTCTTCTCACCCGATTCCCTTCACTTCTTCAGAATCCTACAAAAAATGTCTTTAATTTCACATAGCGGCGGTGAGCGTATTGTATATAAGTCATCGATTTCATCATGAAAGTGCCTCGTTTCCCACCGGCGTATCTGATTTGCATGCGTAACCGACAATTTCACGCGATTTCCATACGCGATCGACCCCATACACGCGATGGACTAATCGCTAAAACATCTAAATAGAAAAGCTGTAGTGGCGCGGAAACGCGTTTGATCGCATTGCTTCAGAAACGCGTTTATTCACAGACGACGAGAGGAGTGACAGGAAAACGAGAGGAAAATCGATCGCGAGTCGCCGCATAGTTTCAAGTTTCTTGCGACTCCATGAACCGCTGCTGTTGCCCACCGTTTATGCTATTATCGACAAACCACACGGATATTGGCCACCTCGAAGTTTTAATCGCTCATTTCGAAACGACCGCCGCTACCGGGCTCCATTAAATGTGTGCCAACTCGAGTTTTCTCCATTTCGAGAGTTGTTCACACGTGACAACGCCTCGTTTGGATCGCCAGAAGTTGGGACACGGTGAAACTATTCGGAATTCTTGCATTGTTTGAAGTATTCGGCTGATTTGAATAAGCTGCTATTGCAAAATTGGGATATTTTTATGGCCAATTAAGAGCCATGTTGAATACTTCGATAACCCGTGTATAGATTGTTTATTAGTAGATTACAAATTAGAATCTACTTAACTTCTGTATCATGAAAAGTTCGGCCATAGAAATTAAACGTAAGAGAAACTTTGTAAAGAAAGCTTCATACGTCTATAAATAAAAATTTCTAAAAGTCAATATCATTTTTATGTGTATTAACGGCGATTCAACGATCTATTATCAAATATGAAATTTTATTGCCGATTTTGTAACTTTAGATAGAATCTTTAGATAGATTAGATAGAACATTGAATATATCGATGGTAAAATAATGTCAATATTGGAACATTTTACGGATAAAAATAAATCCCAAAATACAACCAACATCTCGGCGATACTTGAAAGTTCGAATATACTATACCCCGAATGTTACCTGCCGTTTCATCTTATATTTCCACTCCTCTAAAAATCCATCACAGTCAAACCGCTGACCACAACCACAACCTGACCCTCTAGTTCCACCCCTCACGTGAAATTCCTGAAACCTTAAAGCCGCCACACTACAAAACGTATCTAGACAACAAATCCTCCGGGACGGAATACAAGCAAGCCCCGTATACACGGCGTGATTTAAACGAGCGCGACCAGACATCGAATCAACAGGTACACAGCCTCGGGATCGAGATACATGTAACGGTATATGCGTTATTCCAGCGTATCGAACTGCATCCGAGAAAAGTTGATCTTAACCACTCAGATATGTCTACACGATCTACGGTCTATGATTGCAAAATTAACGATAACGTAGTTACATAGATAGCTATAAATCGCCATTAGTAACGAATACGTTGTCTAGGTGTGCCGCAGGTTTTACATATCTTGATTTTGATAATTCACAGAAAGACGCAAACGTATTGTATAATAGATATACTTTAGGCAGCGTCCTCAAACTCAGTTTTTCTCTATGCTTTATTCTCTTCGTCACAGTTCTCGCATTACTTGGTACGACTTCTGGATTTTGTAATATTTAGATCGCGAATATTCACGGTTGATATGTCTACTATATTACCAAAAATACGCATCTTCTTGATTAAAAGAGAGCAAGTATAGTATTTGTTATGATATATAGCGGGTGAACCAAACGTCTACGAACGTTACCTTTCCCTAGCTGTTTTTATAAAAGTACCAATCTGCATAAACATGCGCAGCCTAGTAACATTTTTCAGGAACCAAGGGCAAGTTAGCGAACAAACGATCTAATGCGATATTTCATGAAGGAACGTGGAAAAGGATCAAACCTTGGCGATCTGGAAAAGGGCTTGCCTCCTTGGCCTCTGCTCTTGCTTCATCCTCGTCCTTTCTCGGCACGGTGCCAACACGAATGATCCTTCTCTGGGCGTCGCGAGACGTCTCTTTCACTGTCCACCGATAACAACTCCTCGAGATCATCCACGATCGATTTTCAATGGATTAAGGACGCTAGCACTGTACATGATTCAGCCGTTCTTTTTGTTTTTTTCTTTTTTGATGAACAACACGAGAGCACAGGACGATACACGAGGGTCGCGCGTAAAGCAACAAGTACTCTCTTAGCCGGGCGTCGGTGCAACAATGCCCGGATAGGGCTGGGACCGCACCGCGCCGACAGCAGCGCCCATGGGACTCCTGCGGACAGGTTGGGAAACGCGCCAAACCTGGTGATCACCACTACGGACCCGCGTTCGTGCTACGAAGCTACAGTCACTGTCGTACGAGGTATAGTAAGATCGTAGTACGCTATAGTATACGAAGTTTCTGGATGGAGTTGGAGACTCCAGGGACGCAGGCTCCTTGAGTTCTGTTTGAGAGTCCCAGTTTACATATTGGGCGTACATTGAGCATTTTGCGGCATGTTTTAGCATTATCTAGCACGTTGTATAATCGTTTCTTTTTTAGGGCGGAAGATTGGTTTGAGAATGTTTGAATGGGTTTGGAGATTTGTTTAGGGAATTACTGAGATAAAGATAAACGTGTATTGGATGTTTTTAGCGTGTTATGGAGTCGTTTCTTTCTTGAGGGTGGGAGATTGATCTTGGGCCGCTTGAATAGGTTTGGAGGTTTGCTCAGGGAATTATCAAGGTAAAGGCGTGTCGGAGATTTTAATTGATAATTTTGGTGAAGACAAATATTGTGTCTTTTACAATGTATGTGTCTTCGCATAAAAGTTGGATATGCGATGTCCTTTGATATGCCTGTGCTTGCTTTTAAATGTAAAGAATTGGGTCTTCGAGCGTATGGATAAGTTTGAAAACTGGCGATTAGAGAACGATAAATTACCTCTAGCTGTATAACATACTTAAAGCCCGCCATTGATAATCTCTTCTTCTTTTTTATATGCCAAAAACATCATACGCTACTAATACGTGTAATAAAACATGGGTGCAATTGAAAGTTAATAATTTCCACAAAATATCAAACGTCATTTAAACTGTAGATATTCTAATACTTTAGATAGACTAATTCTTTCAATCTAAAGAACCATAAAAAATAAAACATCAACCTGAATAAACGCCCTAGGAAGAATCTTGGCAAAAATATAGGCGGGTGCGTCCCTGTTGTTTACTACAGTCTACACACAGCCATCATTTTTACTACGAGGACTGCAGCGTGGGTGAGAGGGCCGGGGTCAGTTGTAACGTGAAAAAGAGAGGGAGAAAAGGGCGGTTGGGTAGGGAGAATCGGGTTTTCGAACGGGCGGAAAGGGGAAGTGGCGGACAGGGCTACGGAAAAGACCCACAATGTGGTGGGGAACAGGGAGACGCCGATGAACGTATAGTCGTATAGTGACACAAAAGATGAAGGAAGGGGTGATAAAAGGGGTAAAGGGGAAGGGAAGAAGAGTGAGCCCATCACGACACTGACAACGTTTTACGTTACGCTACGATGCTACGAGATTGTTACGCAATTTGATTCGGGAAAGAATGAGTAATTTTGGGAACTCTTTCTCCTTCGTTCGTTCCCTTCCTTTTTTTCCCTCGAGGGCTGTGTCGATTCGTATCTACCTCCAATTTCTACGTTTAGCGTCCCGCGGCAATTTGCACCAGGGACTTGTTCCTTTGTGGGCGTGTGAATCGTGAACCAACTTTATTAATCGTGTATACGAAGTTTTTCTGTGTTCGTTGCGTCGGTGAATGGGCGAACTATTTGCGTACGTGTTACTGCATTAATATTAATCAGAAAGTGTGTACTTCGGCGAGATTTTTTAACCATCAATGAAATTCAATTTCTTAGGACGTGGTTTTCTATAGATGATATTAGTCAGAAATTGAAGTTTTGTTTTCACGATGATTTCAGTAGTTTAACTTTGTTATTATGTTTAAGTGTAGGCGTACGTGACTCTAATTTTAAACAATTTCCTTTTATTTCCTTATTTGATGTGTATTTGAAAATGTACGTGTATAGTAGATTGAAGAGGGGCTTCAAAAGAATTTTCTTTTGTCTTTTTTTATTAGGAATGTACGATTATCTAACTTGAATATTTTCATCTCCATTTCCTGTAATATTTATTTAGAAATTAATTTTTATTACTTTTCAACGAATTTGATCAATTCGAATTATATTGTTTTTATGTAAGTTTTCTATAGTTTCCATGCCAAAAACGAAGCAAATTAACATCTGTTTTATAGAGCGCTTTCCTTACCACAGTAAAACACTGTAATTTTAACCCATTACCACAGTATCCATAAAAAGGTATCATTTCCAAAACACCGTTCATAACGTTCAAAAGACACAAATTTGTTCCATTTGTTTGTAACACATGACTGTCCAAAAGACTCGCATTATTCTCTCTACAGACTGTATGTAAATTCATATGGCGAATCGATAAACGACAGCAAATTTTTCTGAATACTCATAGAACGTAAGGGAGGCTAAGAATTATTGCGTTACTGATTCTTGCAACAGAGCTCATTCCATTTGTCCATAATCGTAAACCCTTCGGCGCGTGAAACGCTGGCACGTGTTCAATGGAAGAAAAAATTGATATTTTTAAAAGTAGATTGAAGACGTTGTTGGCATTCGCGTGATTCACGACCTATAAAGTGTTTGGAAAAATTTAAGACCTTAATTCGAATAAAGTAGTTCAGAGAATAGAGAATGGAGTTGAGTCGCTTTCAAGCGTTCTTTCGTTTCAAACTGGAAATACAAAACAGATTTAGCTGACGCCCTCGCAACCGGTCTTTAGATTTGCATGGCGCCGAGCTGCGATTCAGGATCGTTTCTACGCGTATTTAGTCTCCAACAAAATAAAGCTAAGTTTAGAGTCTAAGAAAAATTTATATGGATAGAAAAAGACGGACAGCAATTTTGTTTCGTAATCTATTGCGAAGCATTATAATTATTTAAATATGGAATCTAAGAATTATGACAATTCGAACAGAAAGTTGAAGTGAAATGGTAAAATATTTGTCAAAAATAATTTACGAAATTTTGTGATATTCTATACAAATTTGAGAATCATATAGGAATTTATGATACCATATGTAAAAACTTTAAAGGAATTTTTGATTCTAAACAGATTGGCAAATTTTGTTTTTTAATGGAAATTACATATCTTCAATTTAATGAATTAGCATGTTACCTTTATCATATGATAAATCACACGTAATGTATATTGGTATCTATAAAAAATGCATTGCATTAAGTAGTTATTGCAAAACGTTTGATAAAGGTTTTAATAACAATAACCACGTAAAAACTACAAAAATAGTATCGAATAAATGCCCTGAAAAATTTCCAGTAATTGCTCTAATCTAATTTAATGGTCCACAATGTTATAAACTACTGTACGAAGTAACGTATGAAATTGGAGATAATTGGTAGAGGTACCGTTTCGTACTTGGCGAAGTGAACGGATCCTTTACGGGAAACCTTGTTTCTAAATATCTTTACGTGAACAGGAAAGTAATAAAACACGTACTATCTAGATAAAAATAGAGTATAAAAATAAACAATCGATAAATATAAATGAAATTCTAATACTTTCATGCCTAAATCCCGTTCTTTAGAAGTTTTCCCTTTTCGAATAAATATTCTTATACATAATATTCACGTGATAGTGGAATAGAAGTAAAATTCAAATACTTGTAGAATACTCTAGAAATTCGATTTCAAATCCAAATTCCTCCCACCACAATCAGTATTAAAATATTAATACAATATTTATAGGGTACTAGAATAAAAGTGGAGTTCTAATACCTTCGCATGAAAATTCTCAAATTTTTTTTTAATATTATTTAGTTTGTACTTTACAATTTGTCCAGCTGGACATTTGGTAAATTTTTCTAACAATCCTCAAATCTCTTTAAAAATTTTACTTCCCATTCAAACTTTTGTCTAATATTATAATACATGTATAATGTACATGTAATACATATAATTTCAATGTTGTAATACCAACTTTCCTAAACTTCTTCAACAATTCCACTTTTAAATTCGAAAGTCCTTCTAGCGCGCATTTAAAACGTACCGAAATGCAAGCGCAACTGGGGCAGTATATTTCCAGTGATCTCATGGGAGGCTGGCCTTTTCAATTAGAAAACGATATTCCTAAGCACGTAGGACGCCGGTTTTTCACAGATCTGGCACTGTGAGGATTTCCAGACGCCACTTGTCGGGTCCAACAACAATGAAAGACTTTCTTTTCGGGAGAGTAAAAGGACGAACGATAACAAAGAGACTGCCGGTCTCACGGTCGTGTCAGCCTCTCTTCTCTTTACTTGGATGCTTTGCAGACCTCCTACGCTGGTCTTCCAGCATCATAACGATATCCAACGGACAATTGCCTTAAGTATTGGACGAACTTTTGAATTTTTTTTCTGTTTCCGTAGGATAATGTGTGTTCTGCTTTTCGTCACTAAAATTCCGAGTTTTACGGACAATGTACAGAAGAAGTTCCTCCAAAGAGAAGAATATATAATGTTTATTGTGTTATTTTATACTTGAATCCGTGTGTATAATGATATAGAGAAATTGTTAAATTCCCTATGGACAAACTGGAGTCCTTTGACAAAATTTGTATTTTCATTCATTTAATTTTTATTTTAAGTATAAAACTTTTGATACTTGTAAATTAAATAGTAGGAAATCTTTAAATTTTGTCAAAATTCAATAAAATTTACCGAATGTCCAGCTGAACAAATTGTAAAGTACAAATTAAATAACAATAAAAAAATTCAATAATACAAGGTATTTTATTTTATCAAGATTGAATAATATAGAAAAGCTTTTATCGATTGAAATAGGACAGCAAAAAATCATTTATCTTCAAGAAAAATCTGGTAAATATTATAAAAAGAAGTTTTATGATTTAAAGTATATTATATAAATTTAGATAAACAAAGATCTTATTTAGATCTATGTCAATTACCAAATGTCCAAATCTAAGAGATTATAATAAAATTCAAGACTTTAGGTTACCTGAAATCATAGTTTATCGCATTATAATACCAACACGTGGCTTCATCGAGTGTGTAATATTTTCCACGGAAAAGCAACGTGGGCGGTATGTGCAACAGCAATAGCCTTTGTTCGAGACGCGCGAATAGTTCGAAGCTGTGGATGATGGACCGATTGTAATGTCTGCTTGAGAATGTCATCGAGAACCGCGTGCTTACGAACTTCACGCGCAACCCACTATCCTATTTATCGACACTCCCCCAGATTCTTTGCAAATACATCTCAAAGTATTTACACACCTATGCCACTTAATGTTAATCTTAATTGTGTTTGCAACTATTGTATAAATTCTTCTGTGTTACCGCATACTTTGGTGTGTTATGTGATTTGCTTTGTAATTATAGAACTTAACGCGCCCTAATCTGTAAAGAATAAATTTGAATAGAGTACGATACAATGCGTGCTTTATGAGGTATAAAGCTATAAAATTATAATTTCAGAATTTAAATTGAATTGCAGAAATGTATTATACAATCAGATAAAAAAGAGCAATATATGGAAAAACAGTTCTTCAGAACTCAATATTACAAACTATTCCATCACTTTAAAATTGAACAGCTTTTTTTTCTTTTATTATTTAATTTGTACTTTACAATTTGTCCAGCTGGACATTTGGTAAATACAAAATTTGAACAGTGGAAGAATTTTTATTCCTTGAAGTTAAGAATAACATAGAGTTTCTTCGATTAACAAAAATATAACTGTAGTATAGATATTTTTCAAAGACCTTGAGATATATACGAGAATTAGTTGTTAGTCTGTTGAAAATAATTTTCTACTTATTAATTCCAATCCTTGTGACTGGTCGTCAATAAATTTAGTAGTAAATCAAATCCCTTGAATTTCTTCTCTCGTTCTAACAAATACAGATACACGATACGATTTTATAAAATGTCAGAAGTTAATCACAAAGGAACAAGTCCGATATCAATTGACCTCGGCTATCCATGGTGTACTATTCAATTTCGAATCAGTACGATTTGAAACGCATATTACGGTTGTATCGCATTGCTAACAGCGCGTACGACGATCGTTTATTCATTAGCTCTTGGTACACAATGGTAATATTAAAACGCGATACGCAATAGTAAGAAGGTATAACAGTACTTTCTAACGCGAACGATATTACGATATCCGATGCGTGAAAGAATCAGCGTGCAGGGGTGTGTTGATGAAACTAACAAGCTTGGAAATTTGATGAAGGAAATGTCATGTCATATATATCAGCTGACACGATTAGTATTCCAAGTGTCACGACATTGAATTGTAAATGAACTTTTGATGATATTACATTTTTATATTTAATTCGCTTATTAACAATGTATGTCTTAGTGAACATACATCCGAATAATGCGTGGTATAAAATATTGCATTTTACGCTACACTCTCACTCTATTGTATATTTTAACTTTGTGTAAACTAATATTTAAGCTTTGTGTAAACTATAGATTTGACAAATAATTATCAAATAATTATCAAAATGTTTTCTCATAAATATTTAATGATATTCAGAAGCCAAATTGAAATTTATACATAAAATAATACAGAAATTTATAAAATTTCTTCTTAAAATAATTTATCAATTTCCATTCAATTTTTTTATTTTCTTTCATTAATTGTTCTCGAATAGATGACACAACTGCACGTTTTTCTAATAACAATAACCGGGGAAAAAATATATTTAATCAGATGTGGTAGAAGAAGTCATTGA
Organism: Bombus pyrosoma; assembly: GCF_014825855.1. Classification (NCBI taxonomy): domain Eukaryota; kingdom Metazoa; phylum Arthropoda; class Insecta; order Hymenoptera; family Apidae; genus Bombus; species Bombus pyrosoma. Next base: position 2,917,952 of record NC_057773.1, on the reverse strand, counting down.
AGAACTCTAAAAGAGATCGAAATCTGTTCAAAATTCTTCACTCTGAAAAATACCATTCAAGCAACCAAATACCTTGTCACCGAGTTCCTCGCCAGTTGGTGTCTGTTTTATACGAAACGCACCCGCTCGCTTTTTTTTCTTTTTTTTTTTCTTTTTCATCGATATTATAGTTAAATACGTGGCACGCACGTTCCAGGCGGCAATTCAACTGGCTCTCGATATGTGCACCCCTTGCAGGGTTTCACTTGCGCATCTGTCGCCGTGCAACACCCTTCGATACAATGCAGGTGGTAAATGCGTGTCCTTCGATCGAAGTTTCGTCCCTTCACGCACGCGAATTGATATTATATTGTTTGTGATAGCAATTTCATGAATTTTTTACAAAACATTCGTGTGTTCTTGAAACATAAAAAAGATGGGTGATGTGAAAACGAAAGATACCCTAATTCACTAGAAAGCTACTTTTAAATTTAATATACGTCCTGTGGAACGTAGAATCTATTTTTTAAAAATGGAGGAGCTGCTCGTATTATTAAATTGTACACTAGACCATCCCTTCTAGTGATTCTCGTTTCAACCTCGCTTCAACGATTAAATTTGCAATAAAGAATCACAAATACAGGTTAGATGGTGTTACAAGAGATGGATTTTACTTTTAGAGAATCCAAAGGTTGCCCATATCGTTGAATTACTCTAACACACTCTTAGAATAACAAACTAAAATCAACGCAAGAAAACTTTCACAAGAATAACATCAGTCTTCTAAACTGGACTATTCAATCACTACACACTCCGCAGCAGTTGCAAACTTGTTTGCTGATACTTTTGAGAGGCACTCTACATAGTATAGCTCAAACTATAACGAAGAATTCGTTACGAATTGCAATTCTAGCTCTCAGAAATTTCCTGATTGACCTACCAATCAGACAACACTTGAAAGCGAATATTTCTATTTCAATATTCGTTTCAATAATTAAATTAAAATAAAAAGTATACCTCTTGTTCTGTCAAACGAATGAATTCTATTTTTAAGAATATTCCTGCAATGATTTGTATTTCAATCTTATTTCAAGAATTAGATGTACAACTGAAATTAAAAATACAGTTCATATGCTCTGATCAAGAAGACTAAAGAGAAAACACCCCACTGACCTCACTAAAGAAATAAAATAGACAAACTCGAAGATGGTATCCCGTTGGGGGTAGCCATTCACATGTTATTTAGCAATTAAGCTAGAAAAATTTACCGAATGTTCAGCTGGACAAATTGTAAAGTACAAATTAAATAATAATAAAAAAAATATGCTCTGATCTAGGAAGATTCTACCTTTGGAAAATGTAAACTAAAATTTTCTAAAAAATATAATAATTCTAATTTCAATTTTATTTTAATTAAATTTACGATAAAAATTAAAGACGTAGTTAACAGATTGTCACGAAAGGCAGACTCTCTATAAAAATCGATCAGGAATTTTTTAATTTACGCAAAAATTGAAGAAACGAAATTTTCTACAACCTGTGAGCTCGACAAAACGCAGGTGCCATAGAAGCTTCGTCAGGTTCAACAGTGCTAATGTGTTGAAAAAGGGGAGCACAGGTTCACCGTTGAGGTACAAAGGGAGACCGGTAAAAATTCTTCAAGCCGGTGCATAGGTCCAAGGGTCGTATAATCTACAAAGCACGTCCCAGACGAATGATTCTAACCTTCAGATGTCTCGGCCGAGGCTATCCTTCCATTCGTATCTACTGATCTGTGACTTCTCGGTGGTGGTCACCTCGATTTCATCTTATGCGACTAACATTTACATTTGAAACGATATCCATGTAGCAGGGTGGAGATCCAGTTGCTTCCAGACGTTCGATGGGAACTGGAGATGTACTGGAAGCTAGACCTCTCGATTGTCTGGTTAACGTTCGAGTTCTGTGAAAAGTATCGTTCTCTGGATTCTCGTATAGCATCTCTAAAAGCAACTTCTATTCAGGGATCTTTCAAAGAGCTACCGATATTATGAAACTAAACTTTCGTGGAGTATAAGAGGATTTTAAGTTGTAAAAAAATTGGTTCTTCTTTCAACTCTTGACTGGTGAGCTTTTTCAGTTTCATTTGGATATAACTCAGTCACACTATCATCTATCCTATCTTTTATAACATTCTCTTCATCATGAAAACTGTATATTTTGCGAAAACGAATTTACTGCTAAGTAGTATGAAGAATTCTTGTAGAAAATACTTCGCTACTTTAATAATTATTATATTTTCAATTTTATGAAAATATATTTTCTTTCCTACTTCTTAAATTTCGCCATAAACTTTCTTATCGACTCGACACACACAGGAACCTAACTTCTTGTTCGATCTAATCTCTATAACCACGTAACGACACCTAAGAGGTTACAAAGACGTATAAGACGAAGGGATAGTGTATTTGGTTGGACACGTTGCATGCGAAACTCATTCCTTTCACCGTGATTCGACGACGAACACCGGGAATGCGTGGCTCTTCTGCTCCTACGTTGACATTTATTCCCGACTCGATGACCCGAGAACACCTGCAACGCGGCTGATTGACCTCGAGTCCGGCAATGAATCGCGTATCCGCTGGCATCGTAACGAAGACAAACTACACCGCTGCGTTAATCAAAGTTGCCGCATCAATGAGTCTGGTCGCGTGTTCGAAGTATGTACCTGTTAGCTCAGGTTTGTTGAATTATGATAATGAATTCAGTGGGGTTAGCCCAGTCGACGTGTTTAGGTAATGAGATTCAGGATTATAAAATGATAAGAACTGATAATAATATAGTTAACCTCGTTGGTCTATTTAATTTTCTAATCGTAATAAATTTAGACTTCTTCGCTGACTTTGTTCTAATAAAAATTACTCTACAGACTTCCAAGAATATCTATAAACTTGGTATTTTTCAAAACTTTATCAATAAAGGAAGTTCTAGAACGTTTTTGTTGAAATTAGATGCTGTACAAATACTTTTTAGACTAACTATAAATTCATTTCTGCATAGATAGTTCAATTGTTAAGTTATATTCAGTTTCTACTTTTCGTTTGTAATCTAATAGCTTCTTCACTCGCATCGTTAAAATTCGAATCAAGAAATATAAAATTTTGCTGTACGAATTCTCTTCCTCTCGATCGAAATTCTTTTTATGTCATTTTATGTGTCCTTCGAGCAAAGAAAAAATTGAACGTATAAGGCCAAAGCGACTCGTTAAACGAACTTTGTAAGATGAACCAATCGTTTGATCAAAAGATTTAATCGACGATTCGATAGATTAGAGGTGCGGCGACGCAGGCCACTGACATTTCGACTTCTTGGACGTGCGCACGTGCTGTTCGCTGGCGAACAGGAAGAAGCGGTAAACCGAGTGCATTGATATCAGCCTGGCCACCGTGGAGAGAGAAGTGCAATCGCTGGATCTGCGTGCACCTGCACCTGAATTGCTTTCAGTAAAATTTTACCAACTCTGAGCAGCCATACTGTCCTCCAGAAATACAGATAACTTTAAATCGAACGTTTGAACATTATCGTGGACAGTACTATCGTAGATTAATTCATTGACTTCTAATGAGCGATATAAACGACTTGACTGACCTTTCGAAGTATTCTATCATTGAATGTACATATGTATATAGAGATGTTCATGATCTGCGTGCACGTTGCGTTGAATACGACGCGACGGCAGACATGATTTATCAGTATTAGTGATGCATATGATTCTTGAATTATGATGTTAGTAACCGTGGATTGTGTTGATTAGAATGTTAAATTAAAATGTTAATTAGGTGTTAGAGAGGACGTTGAAAATAGAAAATGTTGATTTTCATGAGACGTTTAGTGTGTTATAATTTTACGGCACCTAATTGATTTTTCGTTTCTCTCGATCTATTTTAGCAATATTTCTGCTCTATTTTTATTAACGGTACATATTTCTTAAATTTATTTTAAGATAATTAGCTGCTCTTAAAAATATGAGTTATATGAGCCGACAACAAAATACAATGTATATAAAAATTCATAAATTATTAGAATAACTGGCATTCATATTATACGTATAACTTAATCAAACATTTTTTAACAACATTCATCTTCCTCGAAGAAAGTTCTCCGGTGTTACAATCCACTATGCTGGCTTTACAAACGTAAATACTATGGCACCATACCTGTCAGACGTAGCATTCAGCAATGTAACATATAATCATCTGCAAACCTCTCTACCCATTAAACCAACGTCTGAGATTTCTGGAAACATTTGCCAAGCAGAAAGAGGGAAACCATCAACGATAAGCTTTTCTCCATATTGTTCTCCGAATTATCTACCATCAACTTTGACGTTCATTAGTCTAACATACAACCTTCAGTTTCCTATCTAAATTTATCTACGTATTAAACCGATTTTTTAAACTCCCTAGATATCTCCTAACGAGGAGAAGATGGATTTTGTTTCATATTTTCTTTCGGAGCAGCTATCATTAAATATTAACAAAGGAAAGAAATTTTATGCGTTTTCTTAATTACTTAAACCTCAGTTGTTAGACTCTAAATGATAAACATTAGCGCAACTATCGTATTTTTGTTCATATCCGTTTTAACTCGGAGATTTAGAAAACAAACAAAATGTTTGTTAATTTAATCGATTAAATCAAAGGAGTCTGCGATGGAAAAGACACGCGGTAGCTGAACTGCAGTAGCTATATTTTGATGGGAACAAATACAATAAATCACTGTAGACATTCAAAGGACTTCTGAATCTTCTGAAACATTTCTTAAAAGAGAAGGAAGAAAACCACGTAAAATTCTTCTTATTTTTCTCAAAATCCAACGTTTCTTGTTGCTCGTTAATTTATATGATTACCGTTACGGTTGCGCAATCATGAGCAGACCTTTCACCGAACACACAGCACAAGCAACGATCTCTGCTCTTTTCACGATGTTTTCGCGATTCTTCGTTCATCCTAACGCGATTCGTCGTTTATTCTGGCGCGATTCGCACGTGCGCCTCTCACCGATCGCAAGAAGCAAAAGGAACCAGGCGAAATACGACGCAGAAACAGCGCGTGGAGATAAATGATCGCCCTTCGAGGGGATAAGATTCGTTATAAATAGAGCAAACCGAAGCATCGTTTTATTTGAAACTGGCTACCATATCACGAGACCACGGCGTTCTTCTTCCTACGCAGAACGTTCATTAATTATTTCGCGGATCCATTCGTCTGGTACTGCGAACGCGATTAAAAATATCGCGGCATTCCTCCTGGCTGTTGAATGACCTTCAATGGATGATAAAGTGATTTCATAGAATTAGCATCGTCAATAGCATTAGTATTTATATTATCAATGAAATAGTTCTTTAAAATACTCTTACAACAAGTCTAATACTACAAGTAACAGTTGACTATGAATTTGTAATATACTTCGGAAAATGAGTCGATTTTTATTGATTTTGAGTTATTTCTCGTCCATTTAAATTCCTGGAAGATGCGCTTCAACTTTAGGTTACATCGACATCTCTCAATTTACCTAATCGAACGAAATTTCTGTGAAAAGTTCACCAAAACCGTTATCAAAAACACATTTTATTTTCATTAACATAATTCAAACCAATCTTTCAAGAGTTGAATCTTCCCAGAAAACTTTCCAAATTTCCACATCCTAATCTCTTCCTTACCCTAAGCGTTAAAACAGGTTCGAACAGAGGACTCGAATGCTTTCGATCTCGAATAGAAATCAGTCACAGCATCCCGCGCCTCGTCTTTCGCTTTCTTGTCCCTCTATCGGAGGCTTCTAACTCTCGGTTGATCGAGGTGCTGGTCGCACGTGCGCCGCTCGTTCCAGCAAAAGGAAGAAAAACGGTGATGGAGGAAAGAGAAGGAGGTAGAAGCAGAAACAGGTTTCCCCCGAACGATGTTGCGGCTGCTGGTTCACGAAAAGCGTCAACTCGCGCACGTACGCGCCAAGATTACCATGGTAGATGTTGAAATATCATGGAACGAGCCCCCGTTCTCTACCATCGAGTAAATAAACGTTAGTTACCCCCTTTGCGCTATAATATACAGTCACATTAATGACGTAAATTACGGCTCGGCTGTGACAAACATGAGTTGTGATGAAGCTTCATTTGAATTCCAAATTTACTTTTCATGTGTAAAATACATTTATAGAGACAGTGTGCATAAATTGTATTATAATCGACTTTATACTTGTCAAAGTTAATTATGGAAATTGATTATTAAGGTTGATCAGAATAGAGTTTATTAAAATAATTGTGTTCTTTCGATTAAATTTGTTGGTAACCTATTTTATTCCTTGAAAATCTTTATATTTAATTTAACTATATATTTCCAGAAGAGTACCTTTTAACCTTTACTTTTTCAATATTATATTGTCATTTATTAAACACACTATTGCATGTTTGCGTTTAGAAGACTATCAATGTGCGTAGCGAACTTAAAAGACCGCAAACGTATAAAAATGGGCGTCCATGATGACGTACATATATTCATCGCTGTCCCAGATATTTAAACCTGAAGAAAAATAACTGTTTTCTGAAGAGTCATCATTGGATGATTCATAAAAAATCTAAGAACCCTTTAAACGGTATTTGCAATACATTCTGAGATAAATTGTTTCTGGGTTAAATTATGAACGTCGGTATTTTCATGTCTATCACAGATTATCTATTTGATAATTTTATTTATTATAAATTACTGTGTTATATAAATATTAACCTAATATAATTATTTGGTAAAATCTTCCTACAATTGAAATCGGTACAAACATTTTCCACTAGATTGCAACGATAAAACAAAAATTCAGACTCGTCGTGCACGTGGGTGGTCTCTAATTGGAGGTTAAAAGAAACTTTAAATCGAAAAACTGCAAAAAAAGATCATTCTTGGCACTCTGGAATCTAGTTATTTGTTGAAAAAGTGCATTGAATCATGTGGAAAATACTTTAACTAACCACACGATGTTATGAAGAAACTTCGTACGGTTAAAGTTTTAGTGGAAAGAAGAAACGACAAGAAACAAATGCTACGTAACAAAGTCTGCAACAACCCATCAGGAACAGCATGTTCGTACACTCGTCCAGCATGCAACAATCGATTCATAAACGCAAGAAACGGTTCCGACCGAGCGAGCATAGTCGTGCAGAGCAGCGGAACTTGCGCAAATGAAAAGCTATTTTGCAATCCTGCCGACAGCTTGCACTGAATGCCCGGTGAACGTGTGTCCAGATCAGAAGAGATGGGATTCAGAGTATCGCGGGTAACGTCATGCACGATGGAGCCGATGATCTATGAGCACTGAAGGAAATGGTTGCTCTCGAGAGCCATCGAAGTGCAAGAAACTCGAAGAAGCGATGGTTCGATGATAGAACTGGGATTCAAGAAGTCGCAAGAGTCTTAAAAAGCGTAAAAAAGTGAAATAATGGAGAGTGCATATATTATTCTGGAAAGCGGAACTAAAGACAACGAGAAAGCTTATGAATAGATTTGATTTTTAGATGAACAGCTTGTTTCGAATGTTCGAGATTTGGTCGTAGATTTGGAGAAGAAATATATGCGTGGATATACTTGTTGAAGAAAAACTATGTTGTTCGTATGTAATAAAATATTAGAAACATATTGCTGTTATTTAGACACCAGAAAACTTATATAAGCAAGGTACCAGAATTTTATTTTTAAGAACAGTTTATCCTTCGTGTTATATTGCGCAACTTTCTATGAATATCTCAAACGAGAAACGAGATCAATTGTTTACTCCTGAGCTGCAAAGCACTGGAATGATAAATATATGTTGATTAAAGAGATACATTCAGTATATGTTAGACTAGATTCCATCGCTACTAGATTCCATCTAGATATAATAAATCAGAACGTTGATCAAGAAACGGGTTTATACAAACACCACATTCATACATTTTATTAATTATCAATCTCTAAGGACGTATTTCTTAAGCAGTGAGCTTCCGGAAGGAAAGAAAGAAAGGATGTCAGGGAAACATGTCAGCATTTCGTAGCTGTACTCATGTATAAGGTTAATTAATTGGGAAATATAAGTTCTAGAATTTATATACGTTCGCACTTAATTATTATCAAAAATAAAGGAAGATTATACATATGTATATTATTAAATTGCTACAAAACAGGAAAATACATGTTACTAATCCCTTGAATTCCCTCTATTCCTACAAAAAAAAAAAAACAACTACATTCTCAAAAAATAAACGACGCGATAAATTAAAGATCCAATATAAACCTCAAAGCGCTTCCAAAATGCACAATCTACCTAACTGCAAACTTTCAGAGTCATCAACGTTCATAAACCAATAGCACCATCTCCACCATCATCTTCCACCATCATCTGCCAACGATCATAACCCTAACTCCTTCGATCAATCTTCCGACAGAGCTTAATTGCATCTACCCGTCGTGTACCATGGAAAAGAAAATAGAGGACCAGGGGAATCCTTCGCGAAGAGAGTAAACGTAAGTATGACGCGTTTGGAAGACAGTCAGAAGGAGTTTGTCCGTGATTGGAGCCAGGGAAACCCGTTGGCGCGTTGTTTTCGTAGCTCGCAGGAGGCCATGGAACTTGAGAAAAATCGGGGAGACGGTGACGAAGAGAGGGAATTCGTTGAAGAAAGACCGAGACTTGGAACCGGTTCTCCAAGGAGCACGGTGACCACCACGCTGCTTACCAGAAGAGGAACGGTGTGTATCCGTTGCTAAAGGAGGCTAGCGTGGCCTGTTACGAGAGAGAAAACCGGTTCCACGATACAAACTGGAGTAAAAGTGTGCTGCATACGAGCCGAATCGGACCGCGTGCTTCCATGTTTATGACGCGGCCGATGTTGATATGAGCGGAGTCAGCGATTGATAGATGTGCCACATAGAAACGTAGAACGTAACTCGGAGAAGGGTACTACTTTTGGTAGAAAGTAGATACGCTATGTGCACTGCAGACCGTAACTGTTAAGATAGGAGATATAAATTGAAAGCTTTTCACTGCTTTTAGTTCCTAACTATTATATTATAAATTTATTGTTCCATTTGCATCGCACGTCCTCGTATAATAAAATATTAAATAAAGTCAAGTTTGTTTGCTAATTGGAACTCTATAAATGAAAATCCTCGAGAAAGTTGTTCGCGTATGTTTGAATTTATATTTACAAGTTATGATACGCGGAAAACAATTTCTACACGATACAGAGCATCCAGGATATCGATACTCGCAATTTGCGTAGGTCGGAAGCTACATGTGGGAGGTTATCCTCCTTCGCATCCTTTGAAACGGAGCGAGTAATTCCTCGAAACAGGATTACGTCGAGAGATGCTTCTACAGACAACAAAAGCGACTCTTTGTCATCCATATCAAGAAACCTTTGTCTCCGCTAAGAACACCACTTAGACTTAACGCGCCACTAACCTCCGCGACAGAAACCTTATCGTATCGCAACTACTATTTTTCAAAGACCTTTTTTCTTCGACTTACGCCATAATATCCTCGATTACTATACTCTCATTCTTCCACAGCATCCGAAAAATAATAAATGAATTTGAGAAAAATTACATAGTAAATATATAATAATGAAAATAATAAAGCCTCTATCGCTTGACAAAGCGTTCCATAACGTCAGTAACGAAGATAAGTCGGAATGATCACACACCTACGCGACAACTCGATTGGTATTTGCTCGCCGTTGGACGTTCTTGCACAAGATAAGAGTAAAAAGGAATTTAAATGCAGCGTTCAAGGGCGAGCGCAGTCAACGCGGGAAATGTTTCCATTGGCTCGTAGATGCCGCGATTTCTCGAAAGGTAAGTCCAGAGATTTCAATGCCACGGATTATGGCGGGAAGCGACGAGGTACCGGCCATATTGAAACCTCGCCACGAGAATCAAATCTCCTTGCAAACATCCCTCTTCCCGGAACCTATATTCTCGAATGCCAACGATCCCTAAGGCAAGCAAGAAACACTGAATTGTTATGCTATATAGTAAAACCAACCGTCAATACACGCAAGTTGCGCGGTACGGAAGCGTCGTTTCTTCAGAAAGATAGGTTTCCTCAGAAGCAACCAATCGTGAAAATCGTACGAGCTATAAAGTTCGCCGACCGTGTTTGTTCGCGTGTTCCTTGACTATTTAGTATTTTGTAGGCAATTTTAATTTAATATGTAAAATTAAAATTAAAGGGATTTTCTATGTTCCTTGCAAACAGATCTGCGTGTTCCTTGAGTTTCATCTTAAATAAATATCTGTTAAAACCCCACTGTAAGAACCGTTACAAGGATTTTCCCTCGATTTTGACTTATTATTTTGCCGTTGCAAAATTGTACACTTCGCCAAGGATATTAACATTCTTCAAATCACTCGACAGATACATTTTCCGTTTACTGTTACAATCTCGCTAAGCAAAAGACTTTGACTTCGTTCCTACTGCTTTCATTCTATCGACCAATCCTATAACTTTTCCCTCGATCCAAATAACTAGATACCTATAGACGGTAGTACGTGTCTTATGTCTGTTCAATCAGCTGACTCAACCACCTCCATTTCCCATTCTATTCGTCAGCTTTTTATATCTGTCGGAAAACACCTATTTTATCAACTCGTAGCTGTTTCTAAAGGGTTTCAAATGTTAAACAAAACCAAGTAGTTCCCGTGAACCGTGGAAACCAGTAGCAGCGTGGCCCTTTGTTCTTTCGACGACGGTTGAAGCCGAGGTCAAGCGAAACGCAAGCGTGCGGTCCATGGTCGTGGCTGAAACCAGTTCCCATTAAAAAGGCTTTCAGTGGCGCCTTCCCGCGGTGTTTCCCCGAGACTTAGCGCAGGATCGACGGCGCCGTTCTCCAACTAGCCAGGATATTGACCCGACCGCCGGTGCCATCTTGGATCACGGTTTACGTGATCGTAGTACTACTCACAGCTGACACCTACGTGTCCCCGGTAGCCCCGGCAAACTCGCGATCGCTTTCGAAAGACTAAACTGTTCCTATCATGTTCGAGTTAAGTGACTGGGCTGAAACCTTGACTGGATATATCTTAATTTATTCGTAACTTGATTCCTCGTCGTTTATGGAAGATGGTAAAGACTGTGATCCTATTATTGCTTTCACGTGGTACAGTGATGTAAGATATTCTTCATTATATTTGGAATTAGAAGCTGTAGTTATTTTACGGTACTTAATTCTTTGTAAATTAGATGAATGTTATTATCGTTAATACGAGGATCTGTATCTTTTAAACATAGGAAAGGATGAAATTCAAATTTTATGTTTCGAATTCATCTTCTCTCTCAGATACAGCGAATTAACGTAGTTCATATTTAATCATATTTTTCGTCTAAATTCTCGATGACGTTATATACATATTTTTCAGAATTTTGGTAGTTTCGTCAACTATAATCTTGGCACAGAAGCATATAATACGTTATAACGATCATTCATCGATGCTATCTTTCGTTTACTGTATAATCATTTCTACCTCTGAATTATAAGCTGTGACCCATGTTATCCACTGTAATAGTTTTTCCCTAATTTATTAACCCGACTATTTCAATAATGAACTCTCAATAACAAAGTGAACTAAACCCTTCTAAATTTCATTTTATCCATGAATAGACCAAAGGTTCGTTGTAAGTGAACTTACTTTGGGTTACTACAGAGTGTGGGTACATAAACAAAGGAATATTAAGCGGCCACTGAAAAATACAATCGCTCATTTATCAGGATGATTTATGATCGTCAGGTATTGTTTACGCGTGCGGGGTGTGGATACCTGCGTGCGTAGGCGTAAATCAGCATCGGCATTCTCTGTTTATTATTCTATCGCGGCTAGATCGCGTCGAACATCTTGAAAGCCACAATAGAAGAATATCTTCACCGATGGATCTCTCGACTGTCATCACAGCTTTTCGATCGGAGATTCGATTCTTTCCTTCCACTGAACAATAATGGAAGGAAACAGTAATTGCAAGGCGGTTCGTAACGTAACGTGACTGATAGTGAGAAAAGTACGAATTATGAAGCTCATACATTATTTATTTCAACAGAAGCTATGTTACTTCTGTTCTCTAACGTGCATTTAGTGTCTCTGGCTTTGCTCGACATGAGTTCAACGTTCGTGTGTTGTCCGAGCAAATTTAAGAGGAATCTTTATCGAGAGAGTCTGCTACTGACATTTCTCTTTATGAACGTAATAGTACTATGGAATAGTGTTATCGTTTATTCAACGGCGGTGAAAGGAAAGACGCCTGAAAAATTCACCGCGGCCCGCACGCGTATGCAGTTTGCATTGCTACAGGCGCCTTTACGATCGATGCAATCGTGAGCTTACATACAAATATTAGCGCTTCCTCGTTGATTAAAATGCTAAGACGTTTCGCGATTTGTTCGATTCGTTTCAACAATAAGTTACACCGTTTGAAATAAAAAATTTGTAGTTTGTGATATTTTACGTTCTTAATACGAGCATTATTGATCTGGATTTTTATTATTTATTGTCCTACATATCTACATATTAATATACCTGTATTATTTATTATATCTATGTATGTTGTATCATAATAAATATTTTTCATACAAAATTTAGTTTTATATGGTAAACCTCATATGTCCTATATATATATAGTTACTATAGAAATAATTAAGTTATAATTATAGCGTTTCTTTTCAATTCCGTGATTTTTAATTTCCAGTGTGTAAGTTTGAGAGTTTTAGTCCGAGGTTTCCTGTTATCGTTTGAATGGGTATCGTACGACGATATCATCAAAATGTATCCTTCTTAGACCCAAATCACACAATGAATTTTTAATTATTTGTTTCGAATCAAACGAATTGTTTGAAATTACCAAAGTAAAATTACAAATTTCTGTTGTAACATTTAACTACTCTGAAGATAATTATCTTGAAATTGTTTTAGTCCTAGACATTTTACAATTAGATTTCTAACGAGGTTTGGCTAATAGTGTAGTGGCAGAGATCGATACCGATCGACACACTCTAATTTATGTTTCCTTTGTTTTTCGCCCAGCGATCTAGAAGTAAGAAGTAGCTTAATTTATTTCATTTAAAATCGTTCACTGGTTTTAAAAGTACATGAATGAGTGAAATCTCTCCACGTGATTGAATCGAATGTACCCTCTAGCAACTATTACAAAACTACTCGTTAAACACCTGCCGCAACTCTATCGAACGTTTAACTCACATTCTTCTGCAAGATTCTTTTAAACGATTTCACTTAACCTATTTCATTCATTCATACTATTCTTGAATATTTTATAGAATATTTTTATGTGAAATATTAATTCATACAAGTAGACTTTGCTTGATAACACCATTGGCAGTATTTCGAGTAAAATTTTAATACAAATATGTTTTGCATAATTGTCGTGCATAAAATTTGTTACAATATTAATTGAAAGTAATACATTTCTTACAGTTTTATCTAGAATAACAAGCAAAGCAAACTTTTTAGAAATTTATTTAAATCCCCCCCAAAATTTTTATGGTTGAAATTAAATATAAATTAAATTTTTAATTGAAATCAGAATAATATTACCCAAACCTATAATTCAGAATCTCGTCGAGAATCTTTCGACACGATACGAAAATAAACTATCGTATTACAAGTATTTAGAAACCTTTAGCAAATTATAGTTCAAAGAATGTCACGCTTCAAAGGGAAGACCTTTACGTCTCCGTAACCTTTCAACGCTCGACGAAGCACACCTGAATTAATTCATGGCGTTTCCGATAGATATACGCGTAGTATACTTTTCATGGGCCATTACTTGCGAAATCTTCGATTCCTAAAGGGGTGCGTTCTCACGGGGTGGTGCACGCTCGATCACCGGAAAGGACGAAGGCGTAAAAATCGACAATACTATGTAGGTAGGATCGGAAATCTTTTATGTCTGCCTTAGATAAAGCCGAAGGAAATAAAAACTATCACTCTTGAAGCATAACGTTCAATTGGTCGCATACTACTCGTCTTCGAAGAACGCATTCAAGGTCTTTTTAAACGCTTTAATGTCACTTAAGTGTCGGCCTGTCCATTGAAAGCGAAGGATGCACGAAGCGCATGACAAAGAAAAATATTTCTTAATAAGTAAATGTAAAACGAGAACGACGTTTCTTAAACTTAGTTCCTTCACAGGAGATCTTTTGAAATATGTTATCCGCAAAAATAACAATTACACACTTTAGAAATTGCGTCATTTAACTGTTGTCCTTTAACATGACATTTGTACTTCGATTTAATCTGAACATTCCATAATATAATGCGACCAAAATATTACTATTTATTAATATTAATAGTTTGCATTTTTGTATTTCCTTGATTTTCCCATAAATGTACATAAATATCCGCAGTCCAGTCATCACAGTACAAACTGAATGACAAAATTCAAGGAAGAATTGTTGATTATATTCTTCCATTTTCTCAATATTATTCGAAATTTCCACATGACCGATGTCCAAGCAAAAAGTTGAAAGTTCAGAAACACCAAGAACATTACAATGTCGGTGCGAAAACGTTTTTTTATCTGATGCGAGCACCTGCACTGACACGAGGAAATTACCGTGACCTCCAGCCCGGTGAACGTCGGCCATGTGAATCTACGTAGTACATAGAAGTTGTTCCGGTGACGGCTTCCGGTTTAACCTATACCCTCCTTCGCCTTCCGTCCTGTGACTTCGCGGTCCCATTCAGCCAACATCGTTTCTATCTTGCGGCCACTTTACTATACTATTGCTCGCCACGTGGTCACGCTTGCTGAACCACGTGGGACCAGTAAGTTCACGTGTGTCTTCGTGATATCTTCCCCCCCCCCTCATCCTCCTCCCAAGTTCACGCTCGATTCTCCTTTCGCTTATTCGCCTTAATCCGACGAACAATAATCTTTGCCTCATTTCGTTCCATCTCTTAAACATTTTAAAACATTATTAATATTTAGTGGATAAATTACAATATTTCTGGTTTATTGTTAATTTATCATTTCAACTTTTGAGCGACATTTGTATTTGTATTTGTGAAAATTGTTGTAATTTCAGGTAGCATCGTAATATTCGAAAATGTATTGTTAATTTATTATTGCACGGACTGTTTGATGATTTGTGAAATGTACTTAATGTCCTGTTTTCTGGGCATTTTATAAAAATGAAAGTGACGAAACACCTAGTGGAGATTATTGTCTAGTACTGATTCTTTCTGTTCTTTCACGAATATACCACATTACAGATGTATAAAAAGAAATCTGTACAGGTAAAGTATTATAAATACGCGTTTAATGTACAGCCATAAATGAAATGAAAGAGCTTTTTTTTAATTTACCTTCTTTACCAGCAATGTCAAAAATTTGTATTATTTCGTCTAATTTGAGAAATATGTAACACACACACGCACATTCTATTCTACTAAATTAACGTAAATTTCCTATTTGATGTACCTTCCTTTATTCGAGCCTTGTTAAACCGTATATCAAGACTTTCATTTTCACTTATCTAAAAATGAATCTATTCGCGTGCAAAGCTAAAAATAAGGTTTATTTGTTCATCCATTATGTTATCATTAAAGCAGATAACATTGGTTCTTCGTCTAGCGTGTAAAGAGTTCTAGCACGCTTATTTACTACGAACAGGGTTGTTGAACAACGTGGGATCTGGCGCTTCGTATACACGATGCAACTAATTAACATAATCTGAAGAACTATACTTTGGTTAACCTTTCTTTTTCCCTTTGCTTACTTACCATTTAATTGTCTAGATGCTCCACTTACGAGAAAACTGCAATTTACATTACCGTAATATGATTCCAATTATGTTATTTCAACGTGAAAATAGAATTTATGATTTCAACGAATGTCGACCTTTATATTTATGTGTGCTAATCAAATATTTAAGAAAATAAAGATCTATATTATTAAGGTTTTTGCCGACAAAGCTTTATTATCTCTTCAGTTGATAGTTAGAATACATGTTGCGATAATATAAAAGTATAAGTAACATATATGCATATGGAAATAAGTTTATTGCTTTTGTAAGAAACTGAATATCAATCACGCAACCAGATACAAAAATGAAGAAACTTACTGAAAGTAAAATTTCAAATATTACCAATACTTTAGCGGGTAAGAGTCAATTATTCAAAAATTGATCAACCTAGATCAGGCTATCGTTAGTCATCTCATTAAGTAGGAACGATATCAGTTGAAAGTTACATATGTTTCCATGTCCATTCAATAGTTCTTTTACACCATACAAACAACTATAGATATACTTCCTGTAAGCTAACAACCCACATACGCAACCAATGCCAAAATTGTGTTACTGAATATCTTCTCGTCATTGAGCGCAACATCAGAATGGAAACATAGTTGGAGATATAATCGTAAGCATTGAAACTTACAAAATATTTTTTAATCCATATAAAAATTTAATTTAATTTAATTATTTAATCCATATAAAAATATTCAGTCTTTACCACAGTATTTACCATAGTATTCTACCAGACAGGAAGATTTCTATCTCAACCTAATAACCCTTTTACAACTCTAAACCCATATATAGCTCACAATCGCCTACGGATATACTCTCTGCATACTAAGAATCATTACGTACACATACATCTAATATCGAAATTATATTATTAAAAAATCTCAAACTCCTAATCAGTACAGGAAGATGATCTGGTACATAACAAAAGTATGTGTAATCACACGCGTAAAAATGAAAAAAATATTCAGTCCACGTAAAAATATTCGATCTTCGCCATACCCGAGTATTTTATCAGACTGAAAGGGTTAAACGAGGTTACAATCGAGACAAATTAAGCGGATTAAGTTGTGAGTTTAATGAACGCGTTGTACGAGAGTCGCGATCGAAGATCGACCTAGAGGCGCCAGACTTCTTCGAGACGACGCGCCGACTCCCACGTGACGCAGCTACCATGTCGGTGGCAGGGCTCGTTATTTCTGGGCTCGATTAATTTATAATCGCGTGTTTCCACACGTGAACATAACAGTGTATGAGAAACAACAGAAAGAGAGAGAGAGAGAGAGAGAGAGAGAGAGAGAGAGAGAGAGAGAGAGATCAGGTCGTCAAACTCAGGACTAGAAATGAACTTTCCATGTTTTGTATTAATCAATGCGTATCGAATAATAATTAGGAACATGTCGATGCTGCTTCTCCGTTTAATTGCGATTTAATTTCATTTTGATGGGCTTAAACGGGTCCCCTTGTTGCGTACCTCTGGCTCGCTAATTGGAAACATCGTTTGTTGAATGTTGCAAACTGTACGAAGGCGTATACGTGGGATGAGTGTGGCGATTAGGTATGTTTGCTCGAATGGTTCTTGAATTATAATCTATAGAGTAATAAGATTTCTTGCAAGGCATAATTGAAGATGCACGTAGCTTTATGATACAATTTCAGTTTATTGGGAGATTCTTTGGAACTTTTTAAAAATATTCTGCTGCTAACGATCACAGAGTTGATGATGTAATGCATGAAAATTAGTTACATTTTATGTATTTCTTGTACGTCGTCTTGGTACCTGCTTTATTATGAGATTATGTGTTACAATAATTTTATTTCTAGTTCTAACTGAATGCAACTAGGAACAAAATGAAGACGTGTTGATTAAATGAAAATTTAGTAATTGCATTGTTTAGTGTTCGCTTTATGATGCAAAGAGATTCAATTTCTAATGAAAAGTGTATGATTTATAAAATTAAAACGAAGCTGACGAAGTGAAATATCGATAACACACTCGAGCATTCTCGTTATACCGACGGATCTAAATCCTTTTCTTTTTATTTCTCAACTAAAAGAACAGAGTGTAACGAGCCTAATCTAACTAAAAAATCTAACTTACAAAAGAGGAAAGAAAGAGGCTACTTAATACTGTGTTTATCTTTTATTCTACAAAAATGTCTTAACGCGTACTTGTTTAATTTCGATTCGACAGAAACATTGTCCAGTGTCGATCGATTCCAACATCCTTCGCATAAAAGAAAGACCACTTAAAAACCGTGCAAATTTCTCGCCACAAAACTCATCTTGTCTATCATCGTATCGAAATTAAAAAAAGGAGAACTTCGATTATCTCCACTGTATGACAGCACGTTTTATCGGACGACCGCACGCGATGACGCATCTTCATCCAGACGATACATCCAGACAAACGAAACCGTTCATTCCACGGCGAGAATTCAGCGTGTAACTGGGAACAAGGATCTCCGCAATGAGCGGAGCAAGAGAATAAGCGTGATAATCGACGAGTTAAAATTATTTCACGCTCAGTTTCAGACGAATTCGCAGAAAGGTTCGATAGCACCGCTTAGAAATAAAACTCATCGTTTGACGTAAGTCGTTGTGAGTTTCTATTTGCGAGTGCGTGGTTTACGTTTGAAGATCACACGAGAAAAATACGGTAAAATTTGGCTTATCAATTTCCTGATTTTAATATCTCGTGATTAAACAGAAGGACATTGATGTAAAGGTTGTAGGTAATAAACATAATAACACGGTACGAGAGATTTTCCGTATTTTATAGAAAGTTTCAAGATTTAACGATATCCTTCTCACGAAAATAATTTTAATTAAATTAAACTGGCATAACAACTATATTGGATTTTTATTATTTATTTCTAAAACACTTATACCTTCGAATTTAATCGAGTTACTTTTCTTCGACCAAATATTTGCCCAATTACGCGATACGTATCGCCGATACGAAATCACAACGCTTTCAGCAAACGTATCGTCATTCGTCGTTCGACAGCACAAAATCCTAGAAACCGAAGAATAACTTTCACCCTGCTTTCTGTTTGCGCAAAGTCGTGGACAAAACCGCGATCCGGCTATGCAGTTAACGACGCTAAGATCGAAATCGCTGCACATTAGCTTACCAAATCGTCTCTGACGGCGAAATACGTCGCGCGAGCCGTGAGAGCAACAAAATTACAACAATCATTACTCGTCGAGCCGTTAATTCAGCCGCTAAAGGATTCTCTCAGCCCCGGCGATTCCCACGAAACTGTGCGTGTGTTCGCGTCGTATACGCGTGGATTGTGCGTTTGCACGCCCACGTGCAAAAGCGATCGTTCGCTACCGTCGAGAAGATTTCGACCTTCCGTTCGCGCTTTTATTTTCTTTATCTCGCGATAATGAGACACGTCCGCGACGCAAGGTCTCTTCAGCTTTCAATACAAAGCGGCCGTAGTTACCGGAGACAGAGGGGAATTACAATGCGAACGAAAATGAGGAAAAAGAGTTTTAATGATTTCGAGAAACTTGGTGGTGAAGTAGCGCGAGTCAGAACACAGCGTGTTCTCACACTGGCTGTAGGTTTTAAGAAGTAATTTTGAAAATCTGAGGAAGTCCATTGGTGTCGTCCGGGTTTATTGCCAGCGTGAGAGAGTCAGCGTAAAATTGTTGTTAGAGATTACGATTACGGCTCGTTCGAATATTTTCTATGTTATTACGGTGAATTTTGTTAATTCGAGGTTAAAAAGCATTTAATTGGGATCGTATCTCCGCTTAAAAATCTCGAGATAGTTATTGCGTTTGAAAAAGTATCTTGGAATAATCTCTTATAAAATCGTCTCTTAATATACATGTATGTATCTCTTAGGAAGAGATCGTTCAGCTCGATGCTCTATATGATAAAGAAGATACATTAACAACTACGCTGGAAAATTCATGCTATTTAAGATTTATAATCCATATAAAATATCAAAGTTGTATTAAAAGCGAAAGGTGTATTAAAACTTTTGAGTGAGAGCGTGAGTAGATGTTGTTGGAACGCGAAGTGAAAGAGTAATTTAAAAGTAGCATATAACAGAAGTTTAAAGTTTACCGCGATAATTTTCATTTATGTATTCAAATTTACGTGAAGTCAACACGAAAAACAATCGCTATATATTCCAATTTCACAATAAAGTAGTCTAAAAAGATCCAACCACTATTATTCATACAAAACTCTGCGTTTTAATCCAATCCAACCAAATTTCAAACGATCTTCCACTTAACACTGGAACTACTAAAGTAAATTGAAAATGACCAGTTCATAATTTTTCATAGAAATTTTACAAGTTTCTAACGTTGCGTTCTTCCTTAAGAAGACTGAACGACTTGCTGTAAAGTGTATTTATAAAGTAAAAACTTGTTCTTCCTCTTATTATATAGTTTCTCATACTCTTTCATTTTCATTTCGTTGCTCCAAATTTTACGCTTCACTCGGTAGCAACAATACTATGACAGCAAAATGTATATTTTGTTGCTCATTTCCTGGTAGAAGACACCGACACGCAAAACTGTCAGTGACGATTACACAAAAGCTTCGCGGAAGATCGGCAATGATACGGTCGCGTGAGGAAAAACAGGAATCTCCGTGTCAGTGGAATTACAAATGTCTCTTCGATGTTTTCCGGTCGCGGAACAGGCTGCCACTAATGACAACGGTTTCGAGCGTTCTTCTAAAGCTCTTAGCTCGTGCCAGCGATCCCTCGTTTGTAATTTCTGGTCGATGGATGCCGATTTTTTAGTACCGTCTCGCAGAGCGTCTATGCTCGTAAACCACGCAGGTAATGCGCACTGTCCAGCCGTTTCTTCGTAAGATCCCTTTAGTCGGAACGCTTCATCGTCTCACTGGTCGTTTTTTCTTTGCGTATAGGAAACGTTTTTCAGAGTCTTCCTGCCACAGTCATCGTTACGAATCTGGCCTACCTCGAAGATTTGTACGCGAGTGTGCTCCACGGAAATGGTAACGCGTTCGTCTCGTGGAAAGAAATTGCCAAGTCGATTTTATATATAGGACAATGTAAGTATCATGTATATGTTACGTCTGATGTTCTCGTAGAAGATGATGAGAGATCGAGGGATGAGATTCTGACCGTGCAATATTCGAAATTGTGATTTTGTGATTGTACTTCATTTTGTTTCTGTAATCTTAAAGAGTGACTTTCTGCTTGTGATTGATCTTTTCCATGCAACTTTCCAAATGATTTCGTAATGTGGTCGGTTTTATCTATACAACTTCAAGGGATAATTTCGTGAGTTTCCAAGATGTACGTGGTCTTTTGCAAACTTCATTAGTAGTGGTAACATTAAATCCATGGTGTCTTAATCATGGAACACTATAGCTTTAATTTTTATTTATCAAGTGGACATTTCTTTGCTGGTATAACAAACTACGAGTTAAGATAATTTTATAGAAATCTCAGCAGGATCCAGTTGAGTATTAATCAAATTCGATTTCTAAAAGCCAAAATAGCAAAGACATATTTTTATTCTACAGTTTATTTCTACATGCATATATACGAGCATTTAAGGAATCATAAATAAGGTTCGATCCATTGACTAAATGGATATAACTCCGACTCGATATAACCAGTATAGTACATTCTACTCTCAACACACATCCTTTAGAACGAACAAGAAATTCCACTATTTCCGCGCACGATCTCTTCCAAGCTACGGCCAATTTAATCGAATTCGAAAGTTATAATCGTATTAGCGGAACTGTACTAGAAGCGAATCGAAGAAAGAAACAAGTCGATGATCGATAAGTCAGAGTTCCACAAATCAGAGAGACTTGCGCTCGAGGATGAGATCGGTGAAATAACGTTCGCTGAAAAACAACGAGGCGAGCAACATCAGGATGTGTGCATCTGCGAGTGTAGAGCAAGAATATTGCTTTCGAATCCTAAAGGAATGCATCGAATAACCGTGAAACAAGAAGAACCGCAAGGGAACCGTGCTATGCCTATCAAGCAGCAGCTAACTACTGGTTGCGCCATTTTTCTTTTTCTTCTTTCTACGACTCTACGCTCGAACACGCGACCGCACCCACAGTGTACACGGACGCGGATGAAAATACCGCGTAAACGTTAGCTCTCGTTGTTAGAAAGCTACTTTTCGTCTCTTGCAAGCTAATTACTTTGTTGCAGAAGTTGACCCTCGAATGGGAATGGAGGAAGAAAAAAACCTGTGGCATAACCGTCTTAAATAGAATGATTACAGAACGACATTTCTTGAAATGAGATTCACGAAATCTCTGAAAGTTGTTTCGTTGCGTTCAGCCGAACAACCTTTTCTTTATTTTGGTCTCAATGTAATAAAAGATTAAGATACGCCTCTTTTTAGAAATTTGTGAATCTATAAGTAGTATATTTTAATTAGCATTTTAATTAGTAATTTCGGCGGCATATTATATTTTTTGAGAACAGAAAGAATATCGTAGTTAATTCGTGAAATGAAGGTAATTAGAGTTTATAAATCTCTATGCAGATTTAGAAGGATACCTTTGTAATTTTCAGTAAAACAAAGAATTGAATTAAACTAAAAAGAAGACACTAAAACATTTCTGATTGATATCAATTTATTACTTATCCTTTGCTGACATATTATAAAAAAAAATTTTTCTACCTTAATTAACTTTATCTTACGAAAGACTTATCGTCATCGCAATTCAAAACTCAATCAAACAAAACAGGAATACAGTAGTTGAAATATAACTATGTAAACCGACTACCCGAGTCTAATTATCAGTAAGGAATACCTTACATCGTTTTCATATTTTTCCGTTTTCATTTCGCTGCGAGATAATTTACATCTCAATCGTCGGTAGCTCTACTCTTAATTGCAGAGGCTCGCGGTTCTTCACTTTTATGTTTCGTTAAATCACCGGGTACAAAATGTGTTAAGAACAAGAACGTTTCGCGAACATTAGGGGTGATTGCAACTTCGAAACGAGCAACTCGGCGCACGTTTTCCAAGATTCAGCTCTCCGAACAAAGTGGGGCGATCCAGTTTCGCCAGGTCGAGATGCAATCCTCGTAAAACGTGACTCGATTCGACCACGTACAACCAGGTCTCTTCATAGGATGGCAAGGGCTCGCTAACAGCTTCTGGTAATCGGGTAGGCGTGGGCGTGGGATTACGCGGATACTATGACATCATTGGTAGCAGTCAGCGTGCATTGTACTTATATATAGGTATAACATCCACGAGAATGAGTTTGTTCAGGAGATACAAACTGAATTATCGATTAAAACGAAACGGAGCAGAACCTCGTTAGAAACGTGCGCTCTGACCTCGACACGTTTCACCATGAGTTCTTGTTAGGCCAAAGCGATCAGAGACCGTCGCACAATGGACTCGACAAACGTTTGTTACTTACATGCTTTTGGAACTAGGCCGAATGAAACGGGTTTCGAGCGCATTAACCTTTCGATTCGTTCCGCTACACCCTTCGCTTGGTGTTGCACGTGATGACGAAGTCCGATCTACACGATCGACGTGATGATTTATATGTTTGTTGAGTACTTTGCATGAATCATTTAGGAGAACGTACGTAGATGTGTAGTCGTAAATACGGGATTAGATTGAGTTGCTCGGTTTGAATTTATTTGATAGCGAAAGAAATATAGGCTGTTTAACGCTTTAACGAGTGAGCTATTTCAGTTTGCGAGAAACATCGTTTTGTATTAAATATCGTCTAACAGATATACATTTTTCTGGCTGATTTTAGACGCGAATTTCTTCCAGCTTGCGAAGAAAATTATTTTGAATTGATTATCAATGATAGAGATACATTTCGATAGGCGATTTTGTAAAAAAAGAAACGAATTAATTTCTAATCGAAAGATAGTATTTATTAAATAACCAATTAGTGAAGAATTAATATAAACTTTTACAATTCCTTCAACACACTATGTTCTGCCATGTACAGGCAATAAGAGTATATTATTGACTTTTAAAAAAAAATATTATACCGTACTGCCTTTATCCATTGAATCAAGAGGTAAAATCTCACAATTAAGTATTTATAGGCACAAAGAAATTCGCTTCACCCTTTCTTGCAGCTACTGCCTTTTTGTATAGGTAAGCAATATATCATTTGCCAGGAGGAATTACAAGTATATACAACTTGATCGAATATAGTTGAGAATGGATAGAACATGTGTATATGATGAGAAGCAGAAATGAAATGAATGGAATATTTGAAAATGATTCATGCGAGCCACGCACATGTGAATATTTTACTAAAGCAAAAAGTATCAAACCGCTCTTACAGGAAATAAGGTTTAGTGCTCTTTATTATACTTTCTCATAATCTTTCGTTATAATGAAACATATTTCCTTACGTTTTGTATATTTCATATATTCTCAGACCGTTTCCTATATTTATATATACTGTACTGTACTTTGCTTTTAATTTCATAAACTTTTAATATTTAATCGTTAGATAAACAATTTCGATTATGTTACTCTGATAGAATTGCTCCAATGGATCTTAGATTGGCGATTTAATAAAATTCAAACAAGTACTATCGATTAAAGTGAAATCGACAAACAAATCAATAGCATTCGTATCAATTTATTTTAATTTCCGTTTAATATTAGTGTACCAATAAATAAAGATTTGATAGATTAAATCCAATTTCCAATCGCCTCTTTGCAAACAAATAAAATACTTTACCGCTTCGTTTACACGGCTTGTTAACTCGGCCAACTCAAGTAAATAATCCTCCAATTATTTCAAGCAGCAAATTAAATCCCGCAACCAGCCTTTAGCTATCTGCTGGATGACATGGAATGACACTAACTGCTTATCGTAAATATAAGCAAAACGTTGTTAGTAATCGTTCTCTTATGGAACTCTGATAAACAATAATAAAAATAATAAATAAATCTGATTAAAACATTTCGTTTTCAAGATTGGATAGTAAAGTTAAGAAGTTCCTCTTCTGTCACGCTTTCGATGCCCAAAATCAATTAGAATATGCCAGGTTACTTTCCCCTTGCTATTAAAAGCAGCTTTATCATCGTCAACTCTTTCAAGTTTCTTGTGTTTCTCACTTTTTCTAATTACCAGAAGAAGAGCACAGGCACAGTAATGAATCAATCGTCATCATCTAGTCATCAGTCTAGATTACGTAATGCTGTTCGAAAAGTACGAAAGGCAACACAAACCACCTATAAGGAAGTACTTATTAATTAAGTATAATAAATTGTAACTACCTTGTGCATCATAGTGAAAAAAATATAATAGAGGAGATAATGGAGCGTTGTAGAGGAAGAGTCTTGTTGCACGTTAAAGTGAAAATGGAAGTTGAACGAGCTTTAGTATCGATAATTTAACACTAGAATTATTGAACTTGATGAAGGATACTTCGATTAACGTTATTGTCAATAAAATCGAATAAAGAGTAGGATTCAATAATACTATATAATTATAGACATCAAGAGTTTGATGAATAATTTAGCCATTTAAACAACCAAATAAATTTTAAAAAGATACCCTCTATATCTCTATAGAATCGTAAAACAAAAGAAATATAATACTACAAGCTTGTATTATACTATTTATTTACCTAATTCTCTAATTATATCATATTCTTCAAACATTCGAAACAACTGAATGCCCCTAAACATATC
The DNA here is from genome assembly GCF_014825855.1 of Bombus pyrosoma. Lineage (NCBI taxonomy): Eukaryota > Metazoa > Arthropoda > Insecta > Hymenoptera > Apidae > Bombus > Bombus pyrosoma. Next base: position 2,892,487 of record NC_057773.1, on the reverse strand, counting down.
CAAACCATATTTTATTACTTCTCGAAAGTTGCTGTCGAAAAATCGGTCACCGTATATATCAATGATATACGAGGATTAGACGCGCGTATTACGTACACGATATACAGGATCATCGACGACATTCTCACAACCTGAGATCAGTGAGACAGTTCTGGTCCGCTAAGAAATGGAGGAAGGTGCGAAGACTCGCAGGAAAGATTCTCTGGGAGCCGTCGAAGCGTCGAGAGCGTTAGATTTCACTGGTTGATCCGCGTAAGAAAATTCGCTGAAGCAAGAAGATAGGAAGAGGGATTTTGTGGAAAGACAGTCGAATTAAAGCGGCAAGCGTTGCATGAGCTGCGGCCTAGAAAATTTAGAGCTACGAGGAACGTGGTGAAGGAACGAGGGTGGAATATCGAGTTGCTGAACCGAGTCTCTGTCGGCGAGACGACTATGAAAAGGTAATACTGGTACATGATGCGTGAACTTGGAATTTTCTATGGGTTGCTTACAGTACGTAAGATAGAGCGTGAATGGACCTCGTCCGTGAGAAGATTAGATGATACGCCGTGAAGAAGTGAAATTTGTCAGTACGGTAATCGTATCCGTGTTAAGGAATTAATGTCGAGGAAACTATAGTAGAAGCGTTGACAAAGCGTTAGCGATAATAAGAATTGAAGTATACTTTTGTATTTATAAGTGATATATGCTATAGTGTATGATCCAACGTATATAAGTAACAGTTTCTAAAAAATCAACGTCATTTACAGATTTATACAGAGTTAAAGGAAATATGTCATGAGTTTTTTTAATATAAAATTGTACTGTAAACAATACATTTTATCATTAATTGTACCAACAAATCTAACGAAAACATTTAAATAAAAAATATAACATTCATGTATATATTTCATAATCATGAAATTACAATCTATATTTCCTGTATTATCCCAGAAAACTATTAGTTATGGGAGAACAATGATCGAATTCAATTTAGTGTCAGTAATAATGACATCATTTAACAAGGATATGTATTATGATTTACATGACTTGGTGATATGTCAACCAGTTTTAGATGGTTGAAATTAATAGCGGTAGCCTTTCTATCAGTTTAAAAGAACATTCTTTATCTCATTCGCAATTTGTAATTTAAATAACCTAAAGACAAAGAACTAGCTGCTATGCAAATCCACAAGGTTTGATAACTACGAACATTAATGTACAAAGAACGTATAAACAACGAATTCGTTGTAGATCCGTTCGTCCGCAATTCTGCAATTAAAAAATAAGATAAAGAATATAATCAAGAATTTTTATATATTCAAACAATCTTCTAAGTCGCTAAAAGCAACAAAATATTTCTCCCAAAGGTTAACAAATACATATTTAAAAGATTTCAGAATCAACTGCGAAAGCCTTAATCTCTAAAAGTCTTATCCTTAAGAAAAAGTATAAATATATATACATGTATAGTACGTATAAATATACAGTACATATGAGAAAAGCCCAACAAAACGTTCATAGCTGTAAAACTCGATTGAATTAAAAATCGTAACACGACTCATTCGACTGATTAAAAAAGTCAATCAAGTGGCACGTTCACCGGCGACTGGTTGTCGGGGTCGCATAGGAAAACGAAGAGAGGCGAACAACGATACGCATGCGACTCGCGTGGGTGTACAGTGTATAGTATACGGGATCACATCGACGAACACGTACTCACGCACGTGCGAATTCACGATCGAACGCACGCGTTTCTCAGTCTCGCATCGCGGAGTTTTCCCACACGCGGTTCGTAGACGAAGTCACGGTTATTCTTCTCCCTTTTGCCAGAGCACACCGTCTTAGCCCCCTTTCCACCACTTGTATATTCCTCTTTCAGCTCTTCCGCCTCCTCTTCTGCTTCTTCTTCTTCTTCTTGTGTCTCTCCTTGTTCCCCTCCTAACACTCGAGTGGGCTACCGTTGTGCAATCGAGCCTCTCGAGTTTTATTGTTCGTACGTATCGAACGTGCAAAACGTACGCTGCCAGAAAATTTATAATGTTCGCTGCTGGTGATAGGCGTAACGTAATCTACATGTGTTTGCGAGCTGTTGCGGAACGACAGATATATTAGGGAAGTTTCGTATATAATTTTCGATACTTCCGTTCGATTTTTAGAGCGTTTAACGTATTATTGGATTTAATTGAATTGCAAAGAAATAAAAAACTCAGTTTTAGGGAACGTGAAAAAATATAAAGCAATTTATAAAATATCTGATATCGAGTGACTCTGTCAAATAAATCAACAATCGAATCAAAATTCTAAGAAGAAAAGAAAGAAAAATAGGGAAACTACTGAATAATTAAGTTTGGTTTATTAGCTGCAATTGTCTTCCTTTGGACATCGTACGACTCTAGAATTCTACGTATAGAAATTTCATAGTAATAATTGAAGTCTCCAAATCCATATATTTTATTCTATGCAAAACATTTGAAACACCGTTTAGTTTCAGCCTTAAAATTAGACCACAGAATCTACCAAAAAAAGAAAAAACAAAAATATGATGTAACAAATGGATGAATACAAAATAGAACCACACAATCTAGAAGCTAATTAATCAATGCGATACAGTATTCAAATTAATTCGATTATAAAAAGATAACGAGTGTTCCAATGGTTGTCTCGAGATCTAAAGCATGGATAACGAGGAAAGCACTACTTTCAGTCCCCATAACGTCTGGAAGGAACGGTTCGCCTTCTGTGCAGGAGCTTCCGGTTCCTTCCTCGCGCCGCGGTAGACATCACCTGGCGATGAGTCAGAGAAGTAATTCCCTTCCCAGACACCTGCTGCCCCGAGAGGCCGAATCGCGTACGGCAGGTTCCATCCGCCATTAACGATGCACGCGTTTTTTCCTCAGGGTCGGCAGCTATGGGTCGACAGAAACGTAACTTCTTCGCCTATTGTCCCCGAAACGAGACCCGGATTCATGGGCCAGCGACTTGTGACATCAACGGGACCTTTCAGACCCCGACATTCACCGATTCGTTGTCACAAAAGGGTTCGTTTCGTACATCGAGTCAGGAGCAATCAGATTTTTCTAAATCGTTTACGAAATACGTAGCTCACTTTTTAGAATAATTTAAGTGTTTATCAGAAGGTCTATCAGAAGGTTCTGCGAGTAGATTTTTCTCGAAACCGGAAACGAAGGACTATTTTACAGCGATTTGCAGATGTCGTGATTTTTATATAGTTTGTACGCTATCTTAGATACTTTAAAAATATCTGGATATTTGCTGATTTTTGACAAGGTGTACTTCAATTGCAGATAAATACATTGCAGGTAATTTTATTGTTTGTGACCATTATAGTCATGTGTAATAGAATACTGTGATGTAGTTTTTAATTTATATTCTCATTGGGAAGATCACTGTGACTATGTCTTTTCATAATGGAAGTACAAATTTAATTTCAACTTCAATATCAGTAACTTTTGATTAAATATACGAATTAAACCTGACCCACACTACATCGAAATATTTCATTAATTTTCATATTAAAGTTGACATACTACTAAAGATGAAAATTTTCAATTCATAATACCTACCAAATAAAGATATATAATACAATCAGCAACAAATAAGGATTAACGAAGACAGCACACATCAAACAAAGGAGCAAACAAGAAAAAATTGCCCTAGTCTTTAATTAACAATGATTAATCGTATCACGGTACTTTGAAGCATAAATCAGAGATGAGAAAAAATAACAAAGGACCCCGTCACGTAGACAATGATTAACAGACTTCACAATGAATACGAAATTGACCTCGTTTGTGTAACAATGATCGGGTGGGCGTAGTGGAAGTGCACGGATGGTACCGGGGACCATCCAAAATGCCAACAGATCGTCTTCGAGCGAATCTCGCTGCAGAACGAACATGTGCATGTGCATCTAACTAGGCAGATGTTTCAGAAAAGGCACGCGTCGTTATTACTGCCTGCACCAATGTTTCACTGATCGCACGACTAAATCCTGAAGGAAGATTGTGTCAGGTGCAGATCGGCCACGTGCCACCAGATGGATAGCCAGGTCGTCTTTTGTTTCGAATGTTTTCGAGAAATAACGTTTTCTTGATCACGAGGAACGTGTGGCTTACAAAATTATTTCTGGTATTTGCTGGCCACCCTGATCGTAGTTTTTGTGCTTCTGCTGTGTAACGTGATATATTGATGGGGTTTTGATGTAAGGGTATAACGGAGGAATTGCGTTAATGATTTGGGGCAAACGCGGTTGCAATGTGTCCACCGTAATAATTCGAACAGGAAACCGAAGCGTAGGACTAATTGAAATTACGAGATTGCGTGGGATTTGTAACCAAACGGAAATAGGCCAACCAGTTCTCCGTTTCGGACGAGTGACTCACGATTTAACGCCAAAATTTCATGCTAATACAATTTGTATAGAAATCTTCTTTATGTTATACATGAAATCATAAGAGATCTACAAGATATCTTAATAACTTTCACGTTAAATATATAATACGAAGATATCAGACCACTTTTTTTTTACAACTGTTCCATTTATAGAGTGATATTACTTTTCTATTCGATTGTTAGTATCTTCTTACTTTGTGCAATCTTTTTACAAAATAATTAAAACTAAACTGCTGGTACGTTCTCATTATTTCATTCAATTATTTCATTAGTTACAAGTCTAATATTAACTAGAATTCAATATTATGTAAATCTTCGTGTATAGATCGGAAAAATTTATATTATTTGACTTATACGTAAATTAACGTTATTATTATTAAAATATGTAGTTCTTTATCGCATAAAATTCAAATTACAGAGATGGAAAAAATAATATAATTAATTTTAACCGAAACTTTCTAAATTTATATATAACGTGTAATTAATTTCTATGTCTTATCAAACTTAGAGTTCTTCGCTCTCGAACTCGTTGCATTCAAGCAACAGCTGCAACAAAAGAAATCTATAGTGTCGCTCTTCGTCTCGTGACGATCGCGTCAATTTCTCCGCTTAAAAACGCGCAGCTACATAAAACTACGATTCAGCCGACGAAGCAGTCGTGACAGACAGAAGAAAAGCGTATTGTGAGCCGTGCGATAGAGACGATTGCTTCACTAACGAGACACAAGAGCTTCATTTAAACGCGAGCATGCTCGTTTACGGAAGCAAAACGATTCTTTCCTGTTTCGTACACTCGACATTTTAATCTGAAACTTTGCCCAACATAGTCAATCCGTATTCAGCAGCACACGATCGTTCGCACTCGCCAACTAGTTTGAAAATAAATAAATTTGTTGATTTTCTACGTAATTTACAAAGAAAGATATGAGAAAGCTAATAAATAAATACGTCGAGATATGAATTAGCGATTCACGTAATATACGATAGCTAACGTCGAACATTTACGACAATGAATATTATAGTTCCATACATTATGCGAATATAATAATTCCATCGAATATTCTATGAAGGAAGAATCAAATCGAAAAAATGAATAAATTCTGTAATTATTTGTTAATCGAAGGTACGAACACGATGAAACAAATTTCTATTCAGGTTTCCATTTCCTTAGTGACATTCATAAAAATACAAAGATGCAGAAAAATCCGCAGCCTGATGATTCACTGCGCTCCATCCTCATTTCGTGGCACGAAAAAAAAAAACGAGAGGAAAATCAGTGTCGTCGTAAGTTGAACAAAACAGGAGGCGCAGCTGGGAAATGCCCATTTAATTTGAGCAACCGAGGTGTCGACTGGAGGGAAAGGGAAAAGTACATTGTACGGCGGCACGATGGGAGCGACAGTGTCAATAACACCCAGAAGACGAGCCTGTGAGCAGGTGTAAAGGGGTGTAACTACCTACTTCGTTCTTTCCGGCTTGCGGCTAATTATAATAGGAAACTGATTCATCTCGTGGCGCTAATTACGAGCAGACTGTGCCACAAACTAGCTCGACAACACCCTCCCATCCCCCTCATCAGCACTCTATGCCAGATTTCTGAAAGGTGGTGGGGATATCGATAGGAAAATCGCTGCTGCAGTCAACTTTTTACGCCAGGATGAGAATGAAAGGGAATCCTCCGTGGTGTGCCGACACGAGGAAACCTTGAACCCTAAGGATCGACGTGACGCGAGTTGAAGAACCATGAATATACCGGTGTCACCACCTCGGTCCTTCTAACCAGTCGAGACACTTTCCTTTTTCGTGTTTTTTTTTACCTGGCGCTAACTTGGCGAGAGCAGCGAGGTATTTTGCGCGGTGTATGGAAAGAAAGGGCGCTATTATGTTCAATTTTTATTCTTCAAGGTAATTAACGAATACGGTAAGGTCGGGTGTGCACGGTTTTCTAAGTATGTATTTGTCAAATTTTTATTTCTCAAGGTAGTTTATGAATAGGGTGGGATTAAGCGTGCATACTAATGAGAATGAATGTTAACGAGAAGACAGAGAAGAGGATGAGAATTGAAATTAAAGTGGGAATGGAGAATTTAGTAACACTAAGAAGCATAATGCGCTTTGTACAGTGTATGTTTCACTGCGCGATTCTTGGAATTTTATCGTTTATTAACGAATTATCTTGAGAACTTCTGTAATGATATACTTCCTTAGTCATTTTTCCATTCATATTTTCTCAGAGCTTTAATGGAGTAGTTTTTTTTTGCGTTTTGAAGTATTGCGTAGGTAATAGCAGAAAGAATATTCTTATTGCTCCGATACGACGAAATGTTTCGTAGGGGTGAAATAAATCATTCCTCTTAGCTTCCGCATTTTTCTTATTCTATCTGATTAGTAAAACATCATAGTGATATACCATGCGCATAAAACGCAAACCCCTTTATTCATATTCAACTGCCTGCAGCAAGAATACATTATTTCACAAAAATCATAAACATTAGGAGATCTAAATTTCGAATCTCATTCAGATTTTATGTTTCATCAGCAATTAAATCATAGCATCTACTTAATTACACGACAATTTATCGACCAGTGATATTAATGAATTAACACGTTATAGTTTACATATTTCTCTTTCACAATTTTACTACTTAATGACAAACAGAGTAATCATCTGACTTGTAGTTTACAAAATTTCCTAATAAAACTTCTTGCTGTTATGCGAGAGAATTTATTCGATAATTTGCAACTTGTGACTTGTAAAATTTCAGGAATAACATTAGACCAGTTATGGGTGAGTTGCCTGGTCATTTCTACTACCCTGGAGATTTTCAAGAGTAATAAAAAATCCAATCCACTCTTTCGACACCATTAAACATGCTGAATATCCGCGTTTCCCTTCTTTAATCACTTTTGCCTTTCGTTGACTGTAAAATTACACGGTGCAAATTACAAGCTTCTCACGGCTAAGAAAGCATGTCTCGTGCGACTGGCCAGCTCTTTTTAGTTCTCGAGTAACTTTAAAAAACGACGGCAAGCACACGAACGGAGATTAAGGTAAAGTAACGCGTTACCTAATCTTCGTCTTGGATAGCACCCAGTACACGTTTGCTCTCAGCCTCGTTTCGACGAAACGTTATCTCGTCACAAGCGGCAAATACGCGGGCATCACCGTTGTTGTGTCTTTAGATAGCGCAAAACCTAGCTCCATTAACCGATACAAGTCACCAGATAGCGCTTTAACCGGCGATGGAGCAATACAAAATACAATACGTTCCTTATTTTCGCTGGGCTAAAAACGCTGCTACATTTGTTCCCTGGTTCTTTGTCTATCTTTGCGTCCAGTTACGTTTCTAACAACGTTGACGTAGTGTGATGAGATATGATGAAGATGCATTAGTAGAATAGATAATGAGATTTACGACGAAGTGGACTAATTTTGCAGGTAAAAGGGGATACAGATTATATTAGTGTCAAGTTTAAGAATATAGGATTCTTTATATTAAATAAATTTTAAACATACCATTCTCACAAGCATAGACGTCTACTTTGTGGCTATAAGAATTCAGAATTAAATATCGTTCAAATTTGATTTTATTTATATTATGACATTATAATTATTTGTATTTGTGACAGTCTAACTCTATCTAATCGCTCGATGGACAATATCACTCGATGAATAATCAGCAATGATGCACCCTCGATAATTCTCCGTGCCTTTGACCTAAATGACCTTCATTCTTCGTTCTTTCGTGTCTTTTAAAGCATCTTGAACCTTCTTTCAAATGACACGACCTCAATGGCCCCACATAGCGTTCATATGGCTTAAACCTTTAATTACACAACCTCGATGACCAATTCTAACCTTCAAATGGTCTTGAATGTCAAAAATATGATCTTAATGATCCCTCCCTCCCCCGCCACGCGACTAGAAGTATAAATTCTCTTCAATTATGGTAATATATTATCCTAAACACATTATACATGCATACAATATATTAAACATATTTTAGACTCTCATATTAATATCTTAAGACTGTTTCATATAGAGAACGAAATGGACGCGTCTGTTACCGAGACAGTTGAGTAAGATGATTGATCTAATGGTTCTGGTTTGAAGTGTCATTGACTTTCATGTAGTCGTACAGACCAGACAACGTCTATCGATCGTTACGGTATTTAAAAAGGAACATATATAGATTCGGATAATTTTTTATTATTCAGAAAGGTTGAAACTTGTTTCAAAATTTAATCGATCAGAATTTTTTTCTAGCAATCACTGCGAAGTAATGGGAACGGCTTTAATTATTTTCAGCCTTTTAATTTCCATTCGTTTGAGTCGCTTCAAATTCTTCGTTAACTGTATAGACACAGTCCCTCCGCGACGATCCAATCGCCCAGTGAAAAGTGTCTCCAATTAATGAAAAACCTAACAGGATAGGAATGAGAGGAAAAACAGTTAAAAAGAGATACTTAACTACCTTTACCCAATCGTTTCCAATTATCCAAAAAACTGGGTCGCAATTCCAGCTCCTTATCCGACTTACTTTGCTTTAATTGAATTTATCAATAAATTAACGGTGTTCAACGAGAACCGTGCAGGTTCTAGTAAAATAAATCGTAAAATTAATAGGACTAAAAATTGATAAACACGTGATAAGTTGAATAATGTTTAATACAGCAGTTTTCATTTGAATCAATTGATCTTTCCATATTTCATTGTTTTATTCAATACGCAAGCATTATTTAGAATCTATTTAACGAGTTTATAATGATATTTTTCGATTATGAACCAATATGATTTAAATGATTATCATTTTTTTACATTATTAATGTGGTAATCACCTGACAATTATTTATATAGTTATATTTTGCAGCTACTTTTTCGTTAATGAAATTGTAAAAGAATACGAACTATCCGTTGTGAAAGAACTGTTAAAGGTTTTGTGTCATATCCGATACAATTTGCTTAAAACATTTCTATTACAACATAATTTCCACTAAATCACTGCATTAATTTAATTATTACAACTATCTCTATTTTGCTCATAACATTTTTTTCCAAAATATTGCAAAATCTCACTATCAAATAAAGAGATATTTTTTATTCAAAATCTCATTATCACTTCGCTATCTCTCACTCTCTCAACATGGACAAATTAATTCTGCTCACTTTATAATACATTAGGTTCTCATCCAGAAACACATTTTCTCTGAAATCTCGAGCATTTCCCTTCGATGCCATTTTTATGGTAAAAAATGGGAAGAAGACACATAAACAGAACATAAAAAGGTATATATCGACGAGATATTACCTAAAATATAATTTATGCGATCGTGGTAGGGTAGAATGATAACGAGAACGTTTAACCATTTATCAGGATCGGCGACGAAAGTGGTCGATGGACCGTTAGTCCCAAGGTGCCATTATAGCGGACCGAAAACGAGTTTTATATCATTAATTCGTTCGTTAGCTCCGGCCGGCTAATGAAACAGTTTCGACGAACGAACCCTCCAGCGATACACTCCTGAGTTTCATTAATCCACGTTGCTAATTTATGGGACGATTAAATCGCGCCGATAAAAATTACCATTTATCGAACGCTGTCCCGACAAATACAGACGGCGATTGTTTAATTTCATCGTTCACTGGTGAGCGAAATTGCAAAACATCAATAATATAAGAAACAATCGAACGAGAAAAGTCATCGCTGTAAAATTACAATGAAAACTTGAAAATGGAAGGACGTGCCGGAACAGATTGAATGGTATGGTACATGAAACAATTAGATAGAGCATCGTTTTCTTAGAAGAATCTTTTAAGGGTTTACCAAATTTATGGACTGTTTAAAACGTTTAAATTGCTTTTAGTTAATTATATATCGTTGCTCAAGAATTTTAGTATAAATATTGCAGTATAAAAATTGCAAAAAGGTTCAGATAAATACAACTTTTTATGTTTGTGTGAATTAACGAAAACCATTAGCCTCGTAATGATTTAATGACGCGAAAAACCATCGAATATGCAGACAGCCATAATTCAAGCAAACTGAAACCAAATTACGGTGGAAATTAAATTGAACCCAGATGAGGGGTGGCTGGTTTGGCGGAATGGAAAGTGGAAACCCGCGAAATGGAAATATGCGTAACTATGGGCAAAAAAAGAAAAGAGAGAAAGAGTAAATGAGAACAAGAATCTAAATATTAGGATACAGTAATGAATGAGCTGGCTTAAGTTAAAATGTTGTTTAAGTAGTATATATTTGTGTACACATTATATGTTGTATATTACACAGAAGTTACTCTAAATCCTAATGCAATCAGGAATAAACAAATAACAAGTAGGACCATTCCTTAAAGAATTACTTAAAAAATCAAGTTTCTTCTTCTAATGTTTCTATGTTACAAGACACACAGTAACTTTCAATTAAACAATTTAACAAATAACTTGTACAATCTATTGTACCGTAAAAAGATTCCGTAGGAAAACCAAACAATTTAATTTTCAAAAAGCAGCAGAAATTACTGCTACAATAAAATTATATAATTATATAAAATATAAATATAAATATAACTATATAAAATTATATAAAACAACAAATATTTCCTAACTTATACACATATATGATCTAAAAATGTAAAAAGCGTAGACCATTGCTACTCCCAATTATATAAAATATAAATTGAAATGTACAATTATATAAAACAACAAATATTTCGTAACTTATACACAATATAATCCAAAAATGTAAAAAGCGTAGACTATTGCTACTCCCTGCAACATCCCAATGTAGCCTATCATATATTTAACATAAATTTAATTACAAATTATAAAAACGCGCTAAAAAGAACGAACTTTCCAACTTATCCCACGCTATGGAATACAAGCAAACTGGTTAAGTAGTTACATCAACTAAATGGTAATTTACATAGGATTTACACGGTGCTGTGAATCCAGCACATTCAAATTATGTACCGAGTAACCCATCGATCAACGGGAACAGGCGAACGTGGCTGGCTACGAAACAGATTAATTTTCAAGGCATAGAAATCAACGCCAGAGAAATACACACGAATACGTTACGAAGAAAACGACGGTTCTAATCTAATAAAATGATCGTACTATTAGCTATCGATAGTTCGTTCGGCATGAGGCACGCGTATCCAATACCTCGACTTACGTGACACGTGATACAAGTGTTTTAAGCGTAAAACGTGCACGCAGCCAGGGTGTGGTAACTCCTTTGTCTCGTGTCACGAATGAAAAGCGAACGTCACCAGGGAGAGACCAAAGTAGCGTCGTTGCAATGCGACACAATCGCTGCATTCGAGTCTCCTATTTCCTGACAATGATGAACATCATCTCGTACACCGTTTAATTGACGCGTGTTATACGATTGCATTGTGAGGTTTCGTTTCTTTCTTGTTTCTTTTTTTTTTTTTTGAGATAGTTTTAGTTGGAGAATGGAGTTATTGGAAACGTGAATTATATTGCTTTGTTGTAATCGTTGATTTTACTGTTTGGTTTACGTTAACAATTAATAGTTTACCTATGCGTTGTTTCGGATATTGTGTTGATTAAAAAAGTGTCCAATGCTTGAGAAATGTCGACACTGTATGAGCAGTTCGTAATCCGTTTTAGAAAATTATATGTATTTCATGTATTTTTGTATGCCATAAATATACTATAATTTACAAATACAATTTATGCACTTATGTAATTTATGACACGGAAGCTTCAACTCGAAGTTACATGTACCTTACGCATTTAACGCTCTTTATGAACATCAAAAATTATTTTATATCGAAAACCCGATAACATACATTGACATTCCAATTAATGGCATTTAATTAATCTAAGAAATTCTAGAAGAAAAAGGAAGAATTTTATTATATTTATGGTTCTCAGGCAATAGTCATTGTGACAAGAAACGAACTCATAAAAATCTAGAAAGTCAAACAGTTTCCAATAACATTCTTACGGCAAGTAGTGCACTCCAATCACTATAATTGCCAAACATCCAAGCGACGAAAGCACATAAAGTACTTTCGACACTCAAGGAATCCTATTCACACACAGTGTCTGTTGTACGGTCAAAGTTCTCTTTGTCATGAGATAACAATCGGTCCAAGAGCCTTCGAAAAAGAGTTACGGCGTTAACCAGAAATAAACAAGATTCTGACCTTTCAGCAACGTAATCGTGAGCCAGAAAACAGCAGGATGTATTTTTGGAACTGTATATTAAATAGGAACCGGTGCAAAGCGAAAAAAAGGCACGCGAAACGATAGGAAAGGAATCGAAAGGGAAAAAGAAAACGAGCGTCGAACGAGACGATGAAAGAGGCTGAGGAGAAGATTCTCCACGTGTCCTGTAGCTTAGCAGGCATGAATATTTACGTCTGCCTGGAAGGCTTTCGAAGATAGCACGTTTTCAAGATTTGGTGGCTACTCGTGGCTATAAAGTGTGAATGTACTAGCTCATAAGCGTCTCGCCGTTAAGCTGTTTCAGAAAAACTCACGAATTCGCGTTTCAAAGAGATTTGAAGACTGAAAGGTAGAAATACGATATTGGCGTGGATTATACCCGTTCCATGTTCCTACGTTCGTTTGAGATTTGCGAGCTTTCTAAATCGTCGTTGACAAATGGATTCCAGTAACGTGTTACTTTAGATATATGTATGTACATATTTTAAATTGAGATTTCCGAAAAAAGGACAGAGACAAAGCGATGAATTCGTCAAATTACGCGACATGAAAGTTCTGGTTCTAGTTTTTCAATATTAGTTGTGGTTTAATTGATAATTATAATCTTAAAGAACTTTGTGATTTTTATATTTAGAAAATGAATTAGATTTCATGATTCGACTAAGATCGACTAATACTAAATATTTTATAACTTCTATTCTAAGATATTTTATAATATTTTATAATGTACGTAATATGTTCATGAAAGGTTTGAAGAAGTGCTCGAATCTTTCCATGAGCTACAGTACACTTTTACTACAAGCCTTTTTTCAAAAAACTCAACTGTGTCTCAATTTATATCTACTGATTTTTGTGTTGATGATAAGGTTTGCTTTTCATATCGAACTTGGGTATCACAAACATATTCATCTGTAGTTTTCGGTGCACTATTCTTTTTCCTTTACGGTAACGGTTTTGTTTCGGGCTTATCTGCATCGCTTCTAAATTTCTGATCAAACTGCTAACGGATAGAAGAGAATGTTTCGAAAACGCTGAAATGCATGCTCGGTTATCTGGTTGCATGCAGGAAGGCGCATAGCGGCCTTCGCCGAGGAATGCAGCTCGAGAAGTGTATAAGCGATATTGAAACGTAAACAGATTTCGGGGAAAAATGAAAAACAAACTTTGGTGGAAATATCGGGGAATCGATGGATAACGAAGTTGAAAGCTCTGCTACGAAAAAAATTCCTTTGGTCTGAATCAAACTAAATTACTCTTGATTAAACGGTCGAAATTTGTTATAAAAATAAGGTAATCTTCTACAAAGTTATATAAAATATTTAACGTTCCCTTTTACATGAACTTCAAATCTATATTTGCCAATTTGCAGTAAAAAATTGAAATTAATAGAAATATGTATCCAAATATCCAATAATGCCTATACAAATATGTAAAAGTGCAGATGCTTTTGACATAATTAACACTGATTTTTATTCAGGTAAAAAAGACATTATCATAATGCCTATTTATATTTAACATCTCTTTACCTATAATTATCCACGAGTAAAATATTTATTTGCGTAGCATATTACAGATCAGTAATTCTAACGGTAAATGAAAATTAATGTTGTCTATACGATATCAAAATATTTAACCCCTTAACCTACAACTACGAGCGTAGTCCGTAGTACGATGATCGGGCCAAACGTAAATATTACGGGCATAGTCCGTAGTAGATGATCGGACCAATCGTAAATATTACGGGCATCGTTCGAGCGAATGGCTCGAAGGCTGCCCAAAATTCTCGAACGTAAATAGTAGGTCAAGGGGTTAATTAACACTTTTACTCCAAAATAGAAAATAATAATAAGATTCTTTAACTGCAGTAAATTTATCTTCCCAATCAATTTTGCGTATCGAGCGTATCAATTTTCAAACTCGTAACATTTCGACTATCGAATTACGGTTCCCAATGGTAGGCAAAAGAAAACAATTTCGACCGTAGGACAAACAAAATGCGATCATATTTTCGCATTTTAGACACGCATTCACGTCGAATCGAGCCACTACTCGAATTACTAGAGAGCGCTAGCTCGGTTTTTGAATCGAACGCGTTTCGAGCGATTAACGTTACGTAATCCCGTTGAAACGAGAAGCTAAAGCTTGATCGGGTCTCTTTTGTCCCGATCATCGAGCGTTTAGTCCAACCGCGGTTCCGATCGATTGTTCTAATCGAGACAGGCCGTGTGTAATTGCTTCCTGCGGATGTTACAATTGCCTCCACGTATCGAACACAGTCGTAGTCTGTACGAAAGCTGGGAAAAACAGTTTTGATTGACATAACAAATTCTAACGGTACGTGAGAAGACTCCTTTCCACCACGTAGCCGAAAATTATTTCCATTTTTGAACCATGTAACCACCTTCGCGCGAGTCGCGATCGAGGCGCGCGAAATTCAATTTGTATTGATCACGTCGAAACTAGGAAAATTCAGTTTGATCGATGATGTGTGACAGACGACAGTGATGTGAGTAATTTCTGAAGCAGAACGTTGATCTTTTGTCGTAGTTTACATTATTCAAGGATCTTTTTCTTTCTTTTTTTCTTTCTTCTTGTTTGAATACGTGTTTTACAAGGACAACGGAAATATGTAATTTGTAAATTAACATTGTATAGTTAGTAAATATATATAATTATAAATTAGTATTGTAACATTGAAGTATTCGTGGAATTGAATTTCCAAGCGAATAATGAGTGTTTTATAAAAAGAAGTAGTACTATATACATAGTAATAGAAATAGATACGAAAGAATCTTTCTCAACGCACGACATTTGAAATTTTCCAAGCCATTAAGTGAATCGCAAAATTTTATCTTGTCAAAGTATAGAACTGTTTTAAATTCAATACTGACTGAATCATTGTCCAAATTCATCACCTTTTTGTTGACTGTCTTTTTACACTATCTCAATAATTATATTATACGTAATATCTTTGATATAATCGTAGAAATTGTATAACATTTTTCGTTGTATAATTTTATCTATGCATCTAAGAATTGCTCAGAAACATAAATATATTTTCACCGCTTGGTTTTCTATGTTTTACATAGCCACAATACATAGTACAAAAGAAATATCTTAAGAATATATCTCACAACTCTAAAAATTGTTAAAGAATCATATTCCGAGACTATGAAACATTCAGAGCAATCATTCTTCCATTCCGTAAAAGAGATTCATCTTACCTGAACAGCGCTGTTAAGGAAACAGTTGTTTTGACCAGGTCCATTGAGCAATCCTTTCGTGCTGGTAAAGCTGGTATTATGATCATTGGACGGTGATTTCTGTGTAGATTGGATCTGTCCATTTGTCTGACTTCCATGGACTTGATGGCACTGCGTCGTCGATTGCAAATACCCAGTATAATCCACGGTATCTTGGGATGCAGCTGGCTGCTGTAACCCCATGATGGAAGCCATCTTCGATCAGCTACGTCAGTGTCATCTGCATGAAAGGGAAATTGATATTTCATTACTCGATTCTTATCAAATACATCTTAGTGTTATTTAATATTTATGACGCTACGTATTTAATATATGTATATATTAAAACTGGGAATTGGAAATAGCAAACGATGTAAAGGCCAAAAGGTATTTAACTTGTTTCTGTTAATTTTACCATTTATATTACTTATCATTTAAATACTATGGAATTCCAGCGTTTAATAGCTTTAGAAATTTAAAGAGAGAATAAATGGTGAAACGCGTATCGAATTAATTAAATTTATTTATTTGTGTATTATACTTTAATTTTTTCCAATTGAATTGTACTTAGCATTTACGATCACAGTTAAAAGCTAAAAGAAATTATTCTAGTAAAAATTTAAGGAAATGTAGCAAATGTAGCATTCTGTAAATATTAATGTAGTAAACTATTCTACCATCTATGATTGTTTCACTCTGTCCTTAGAATTTGTATTTATAGAATTTATATTCTTTTGCACTGAAAAAATTATTTCTTACTTTTATGGCATTTACGTGATTTACTATTTCAATTTTTCAATTAAAGAATCATTGGTAGTAACTTCTTTAAAAGAAATAACTTAATTTCTTTGAATAAAATTTTTCGAAAACTCGTGGTATTTTTATAATATTCTACAGTTTGGTATTTTCATAAATTTGATTTATCATACCTATTTTGTAACGGTTTGTATTAATTTAAATAGGATAGATTAAAATTGGCGGAAATAAAATATGGAAAATTCCCTTCCGAATTTCAGGAAGTTCTAGGCATATTTCATGGCAACGCGTCTCTTCAAGTGGAGAAAATATTTTTTATACCTCCCGGCAGAATGTAGGTAAATTGCAGAGTAGAAAATGAGAGGCTCATAAAACTGATCATACGGAAGTCTCGCTACATAATCGTGGAACAAATTTTGCGGAAACAATAAAGAGGACGACAATGGTCATGCTTTATGACCAATTTTCTTAGACGAATTAAGGCAAATTGCAGAAAAATGTGCGAATAGTACAGAGGCTAAATTCAACGTGCATAATATTATTCGGCAGTTGGCATGTAAGCTTACATTAAATGAACGTGTCATTTCCTCTTACAGTCCAATAACGAATAAACATCAAATTCATCACAATGTTCATGTTGTAACAATAATTATAAATAAATAAATAAATAGATCTACAACTATCCAGAAGAAATTAAATACACTTTGGTATTCTTCCTTTTAACATTCGATATGAATAATTAAAATCTAACAAAAATGTTTGCAAAAAGAAAAATTTATATTTTTTAGTATGCAAAATAATAAATTTATAATTTTTATTAAAAAATTTCTAGATTTGCAACGCTGCATTTTTTATTAATCGAATCATTTTTCGTAAAGATTTGTTCTGTACCTTGCCTTATGCATCTTTTCAGTTTAGTCTCTGTGATACAACTGCTATACTCGAATCATCGATATTGTCATCGTTAATTGCTCGTTATTAGAACAACGATATTCTCGACTGCATTGAAAGAAGTGTAATAACAGTATCAGTGTCAACACCACAATTCATACGACTTCAGTTTCATACGTTTCATATGCATTTAGTGTATTACACGTGAGGGAACGTGATCGTGGGGAGAACAGTAGCGTAATACAACGCGTATAAAGCGACAGTAACAATACCAAGAAATCGTGTTCAACGAATTAATGAATATCGTATCGATATTCATCAGCCACTCTCCTCATTCCTTAACGTTATGCCGAGTAAAACACGGCCTTTACCCGGGATCTTCAAGGTAAACGACATAGCAAGAACACGTTTCTAATTGATTGTAAGTAAGTAAGCATAATTTAAGGTATCTTTTATACTATGACTTCATTCGTGAAGAAAGCAAGCCTTGGCGTTTCTTAAAATAATTAATTGGAGGAGTAGCAAACTTTATTAATAAAACTTTACTTGGTTGTTTACTGCCTGATGGCTTACAGATATCACAGATCCTTCGTTACAAAATTTCAAAAAATATTCAAATTTCAAGGTATTAAAATTTAATAACCTAGATGCTATTAAGTTCCAAATATACAACATTTTTTAACTTTCTGGAAATAGCAGTTTCAAATACTTGGAACTTGATATGTTGAAAATTTCAAATATTCAAAGTCTGGAAAATTTAAATATAAAAATTTCAAAATTTTAAACGATAAAAATGAAAAAATTGTCTAAACAAAAATTTCAATATTTCACAATTTCTAGATTTCTATTCCTCAAAATTTCAAAATTATTATAGCGTCGTAACAATATTTTTTCAATATTATATCATCTATACTTACTAATATTTTTACTATTATCAAACGATAATCTATCATCAGTACATTGATTATAGATTATCTCACAATAAATTACCTACATGCAATTAACAAACGTTCAAGCAAGAAAACCCTAATCTATCTGGCAATATTAACATCCTATTCTAAAACAAATCAATCACCACATACTGGTTAGGAATAATTTCCTTAGAATCCTTTCACCAGAGTCTAGGTATCACCGCAAATCTCGATTTCTAGAAACAACCACGACAATGACAACTGCGTATTTAACTCGACAACAGTTTCTCCTTGAAATATCGTAAAGTAAACTAAAGTTTCACGAAACGTATAAAAATTCTGTACGAATTGCGAAGAAAAAGCGGGATGCCACTTTTGCGTGAGGATTTACACGAGTCACACGGGATCATGGTAACGGTAAACACGTTACACACGTATCGGCTCCGGTAATTTCTTTGCTTCGCACTCTCTATCACGTCCCCTTTTTGTCCACGAACGAACAATATTAGCTTACGCTTGTCTCGGCACCGTTATCCTATATGAATTTGAAATACGAAGAGGAAGAGAGAGAGAAAGACAGAGAACCGTCTCTGCTCATTTGCTTCGTAAGAAACAGGATGCAGGATGTAAACCATGTACTTTCCCGAGGTGTGTAATTGAAACAGGGTTCTTGAAAATGATTGCAATCCGATCGGAACGTTGTTTGCTTCCCTCTCGCTGTGTCAGTAACTTCGTTCCATAAGCATTGCCAATACAGATCGTTAAAATTTCATCGCCAAAGTATTGCGAGCACATATACTGGCTGTTAGAAATAGTTACACGACATCGTATCTATTATAGCATTCAGAAACAACTTCACGCTATGAAAATGAAACGTAGAATATGATAAGAAAAATGCTTCATTGGAAAATAATTATACACGCAAATAATCTTTTAGTCTTTTAAAAAATGCGGGAAGACCGCGGATTTTTATGTATTTAGAGGATTTTACTACGGATTTTTATAATACGCGAAAATTCACAATGTGTAAGCGATGGACGAAAATAAATAAAGTATGCAAAATGGAATAGAAATAGATAAAATATCCAAAATAAGATAAAAATGTATAAATTATCCAAGGTAGGATAGTTGTTACAAGATTCAGTAGGTGAAACAAATGACTGTCTCAGGTTCTATTTGTTTAGACGTGTTTAAAGATTAAAATATAATTATGGAAATGTAAATTCGTGGAAAATTGAAGATATATATATGTGTAAAGTAATTTAGGTTGCATGCGTGAGCGTGAAGTCGATTAAAAGTAGATTATAATCGTAGATACTGGCGTTTGATACCGTTAACATTGCGCTACGATCACGTTGTTATTGGAAGATGTATATTCGATGTAGGAAACGTAAATTTAGAGATAGTGGAAATAACCGTAGTTTATTGGATAAGTATGAATACAGTTATATCAGTCAAAATCAATGAGATTGCTCGACTACAACTATCAGACCTGTCAAAATGACAGATTTCAAATTTTTTACTTCTGTGTTTTTGGAAAGATCAATGTTGACTTTTATTGAGGTTGAGACAATTTTATATATTACATCGACTTATTTATAATAATCATACCAGCAGTTTCTTTTGTCAAACGACTCCATTCATAATATTATATTTCACTTATAGTTATTATTAGTTACCAAACACCATACATCAACAGATTCATCATTTATCTAGGTTTAGGATAAGCTGTACTGTTTAAATTGAATTTGAGATACGATACAGAACCCGGGCGGTATTTGAGATCGAAGAATTTCTATTTCCTTTTGTTGTAATTTTGTAACAAATATTTATATTTATATAACATTTTATTCTCTTATTTATATCGACAGAATTAGATTGGAAAAATGGTACATTTTGCGCAATATATTTAGATATATAACAGATATAACAAGGTTGTAGTACTAGGATTTTGTAATTTTTGTAAAATATCGCGTACTTTCTTGCTATAAGAATTCGTGGAAATTTTAAAGAATCGAGAATGATATCGTGAATATTTATTTTCTTGAAAAGTCGGCCAACATTGTGACCTTTTCGCCGATTCCATTATAACTCCAAAAACAGCACAGAAATATCTTCCCGAACTCTACGTCGTGGAACGCCTCGTCATCTTCGACGATCATCAAAAATAGGCTTCTTCCATACCAGTAAAACGTCTTGCCGCCGCTCTCTTTCTCTCGGAGACTCGGAAATAAACTTCAACAGGCTACGCGTTGGTTACCATCTTTCCGACTAAAACCATCGTCAAATAAACTTCCACGATATATGTACGTCACAGATGTAGAAATTCTTATTAACTCAATACAAAATTTCCAGTTTCTTCAACAACCGTATGCTCGATGTCAGCAACAAAGAACAGGAGTCTTAAATTAAAAGTAAGAAGAGAAGGCTACTCTTTTTACATGAAATCCTATTACGATATATCCCGCTGAACTAAGTTAAAGCACTTCAACAGCTCGCAAAAAATATTGTTAAGCTAATTTGTAAGAAGAATATCCATTACTACAAACGCTAATCATAAAGTTAATCTACCCTTGAAAAAGAGATAACCATCTAGCTAACGACTTCTAAAACCCGCAATCATCAAGATAAACATCTCTAAAAAGAATTTTATCTCTCAAGTCATCTCCTTCGATCATCGTGCTAGGTATATTTCAAAAGTGATACAAACGAAAGATTGCACAATTATTCCGAAATTCCACGAACGAACAGCAAAAAATACGTTTGCCATATGTAGAAAAAGAGATTAAAGGGAAAGTAAAACAATGATAGTGAATACGATGTAACAAACAAAAGGCTACGAATAATCCAAAGCTAAATATAGGTACATGTATAAAAACATTCTTCCTCATATAAAAAGGAGAATTAAAGAAGAAGAAAAGGTATATCAAAGACGTTATAAAAAATAAAGAATCATGAGTAATGCAAAGCTAAATAAGAAGAAATTTAGACCCCTTCCAAGCAACCCTTTCCATCATTCACTTGCAACGAGAACTGAAAGACACATTTTTTCACGCGTCGAAAGGAAAATTACAAAGAGAGGAAGAGGATTGTGCTGGGAAAAGATGATATACCTATCGGTGGCGCAGGAAGGAAGGTGTAGGACGCAGAAAGAGTATGGCCGGACTGGCATAGCCCGACACGCTAAATGGTACCGGCTGAGTGGTCGGCGTTAATTTCGAGGGGCCAAGAAAAGTGGTTGGAGCGAGTACGTGCTCGAGTGCTAAAGCTGGCGTCGCTGTCTTCGTGGTCGCTTTCAGGGTTCGGTAACAATGCGACCACGATATTTTTCGCTTGTCAAGGGGACCCACGCTAACGTAGGCAACTCGATACGCGTTACGTTTCTGTACAGCCAAGTTTTTAGAGGGTCGTTTCTTCCACAGAGGGAGAGAGAAAGAAGTTGAATCGCAGGAAATCGGACTGGATTCACACGAGAAAGATTCAGGTCAATCGAGCGATTACGCGTTCATACACCAGCCTACCGGCTTTTTTATTCGTTGTTCGTGCTTATCGTTGCTGATGAAGAATCCAGTTCGAGCGATAACGAGTGGTTGAACGTTTTGCGTCGAAGTGGAGGGTGGAGATTGGCGGGATTATGGTATGAATTTGTATAATTCTGAGGTTGCAAACTGATTGAGTAAGCTGAAGAGATTTTGTAATTATACAAGAACGAAAAGATGTAGGTAAAATTGTGCGCGAGATGAAATTGAGTGGAAAAATTAGAAAAGAATATGATAGTACCTATTAGTGTGATGTATTTTCTGGTTGAAGATGTGGATTCATACAAATAGCATAAGCATTAAGCTACGTATATTGGAAATGCAATCTCAGTTAGAAGCTATTAGCGTGTACCATTTTCCGTTTGATTATATTGATATATAAAAATATAAACCTTATTTTGTATATATCGAAAAATGAAATTGAAATTCTCTGGGAATAAAAATCCACATATTTGGATCTCTTTGATATAAACGGTATTTATGTATAGTTATAATTACATATGATTTATGTACCATGTGTACAAAATTAGTAAATACTCTGTGCTTAATTAAGACAGGATTAGTAAACACATGCAGTGTAGAAAGAAACAGGAACGTTATTGAGGCAAGTCATAAGCAGACAAGAACTACAATACACAGATGAGAACTATAGATAGAGCACTCCTGTCTTCTTCAGATTCGATTAAATGGTATTACACAACACCTCTTAACCAAGACTCCTTCAGAAGCTTTCCACGTTTTCACTAATCAAGCGTGAACAGTATCGGAGCGACGCGGCGCTTTGAAATTCGCGTTCGTCAATTTTCCGCTCCCAAACTAACCATTGTGCGTCTCAGATTTAATTTCAGATTGCGTTATCATAGCGAGGCATCGTCGCACGCATATCAATACGCTTAAAATCATTTCATTCCACTATGCAACAGATTTTCCAAATTCAAGAAAAACCTTCAACCACTTTGTTCTTCAGAAATGGCAAAAGCAATACGGAATCTTATTTTATTGAAATGATACTGAATTTGGTACAGGAACAACTAACGCTAACTAACTGATTTTATCGCAAAAATTAGACCCGTACGAATGTTATTTCAGTGATATATTATATCGTAAGATGTATCTATGCATAAAAACTAAACAAAAAAAATTAAATTCCGGTACCGGGAATCGAACCCGAGCCTCCTGGGTGAGAGCCAGGTATCCTAGCCACTAGACCATACCGGAGGACGAGAACTACCTGTATTCTATTTCTTTAAAAGCTCTAAAGAAAATTAATATATTACAATAAATATTTATTATGAGTGTACTTAACATTATAAATGAATATTAATATTATGAAACAACAATTTTTCATGAAGGTAATAATTAAAAATTTGGAATGAAACGATTTTCCGTGTAACGAAGATGAATTATTTTCAACATCTTTTATGCGTTAATAATTATATATTATATTATCGTTATCATCATATATTACGTTTACCATAACATCAAATGTATCTTAAAATCCCTCAAAAAACAATTAAACATAATTAGTCCGATCGGAATTATTGTACGTACCGTTAACTATTGGAACACTCGATCTGCTTTAATATGCAATTGCACTGTTTTAACTTCTCTTTTATTAAATACTATAGCAACCTTTTTTTATATTATTATAACATCAGTCTGTGATTTATGTTGGATAAAAATTTTCAATTCCTTCATTGAGAATCTCGGAAATTCGAAAAGTTTAGGCCTTCCTACAACCTCCGGCGCATTATTTTCCTTCCAAAACTATCTTGTACGTGTTATGCGTACCGACATAACGAGCCTTCCTCGTTCTGAATGACAATGTTCGCAACCGTATTTATAGACGACCGCCATCTACACGATAGCCGAGTTTCTTTTCGTTTCTTCGCTTACGTTAGTCGCTTTTTCAAGATTTCTACGGGACTCACAGCGACTCTAACGGTATAATGGGTAAGTTTCTGCAATCAGACTGAACGCAAAACATACACATCGGATGTCGAGAAATATTTATTTTTCTCGAGCGAGAATCGATATTTCATCGTGGTGAACTTTTATAATACTTCCAACTGTCTTTTCTAAATTTTGATTCCACATAAACAGAACACGCGGTGTTCAGTATAGTAATTATCACATTGACAATTATTTCAAATTTTATTGTTTCATGCATACCTATGTTTTAGATTTATTCCATTTTCAATATCCACGAAGATCGTCTGACATTTTCTTTTCTTTTCAATAATTTCAAGATTCTAGAAGGTACAATAAAATAACACAACTTTTCTCAACAAAAAGGATAAACCACAGCACGGAAGAATTACAATTACCTGAAGCTAAAAAAGCTATACTGCCAACAGCGTTTAGCACCAGTCCATTTTTGGCGACTCTAAGATTCTCATAGAAAATCAAGTGGTTTAAAAAGAAGCGCCGAGGTCGCTTCCGGAGTCTGTATACGGTACCGGGAACGATTATCGTATTTTCTCGCAAAATCCGCCTGAAGACGACGTCGCGATGGCCGAAAGGAGGAAAAGAAAGGAAGAAATCAGAGGGGACTGAGCGAAAAACGGAAACGACAGAAGGGGAGATCGTACGTTATGGCGTAAACGCGGGCTGCTATCGCGAGGTTATTTCCGTTTCGACGCACAAGTTGACGCCCGCGAAGAATCGACCGCGGGAGGCGTCGCGACGCCATAACTCGTTCAAAAGAAAACTGAGAAATTGCTAACTTCTGCTAATCATTGGTTCTATCAATGAAAAACTGATTTATCTCGCGTGTAAAATTCATCGCTTTTTGAAATAAAAAACGACGATATAAGAGAAGCTAAGGACTACTAAGAAATCACCTATTTTGAATTTATAAAATTTATTTTACGTAAAAATTGATATATCTTGAATTGCCGAAATTGTGAATGTTTAGAGAATATTAAACATAAATTTCATAGAAATGTGCTTTGCTTCACTATACAGGTACATGAAAGAATATTTTTGTTAATTTGTATAATTTTGTTAATTGTGTAATTTATCTGTTACAGTGTTATCGAAGCCTTGCGAAAGTATTAGAGTACTCAAGTTTAATATCATATTAAACTCAAATATAATTACTAGTAATTTTAAGAAACGTATATCCCATAATACGCCATGTAATTTTTATTGTATATGCATACTAAATTTCAGTTAAGTCTATGTTAGTCCATGCTACTTAAGTAAATCAATATTTCGATAAACATTAGGCGTGTAATGTTATTTACATGTTCCTACGTAATAATGCAGAGTTATTACAAATTGCTACTATCAGTATAATGATACTAGAATCTCATGCTGCTACAGCCATGAAAATTAAATTACTTTGCTATATAAACGAACCATAGTACGTACTTGCTACTGGTATAACCCCTGACAACATAGTCATAAAGTTCATTAATAGCTACGTTTACTGTTCTTCGAACTATCTACTACCTACAGTTGTTAAAACACTCATCCTTAGACGAAAGTCATTTATGCTACTTGGTTTCAAAAGATGCTCCTGTATATTTCGTTTAATATGCAAATTACAATAACTTAAGGTACCGATTCAATCACTGAAAAGATAATTAGTACTCTACTTGAGGACAGAATTAATTTATCTTTGCGTTAATGCCCTGCAAATTACTTTACTTAAATGATATAATGTTAATAACGAAAAATTAAAAAAAGTCGAAATTGTTGCATTTATATAGAAATCAAACTTTTTCCTATGAACAATACACACCACCTACTTGATAATTTATCGCATATTTTCTATTTCACCAATGCGAATTTAATCATCAATTACCACATCATTTTCGATTTAACGTGACTTTTAAATGAATACTCGTAAAAGTGTTCCTAACTGAAAGTTGCATAATTTCTACTTCCCAAAGCCATCAGCCACATCTACATGACTCATCGACTATCATATCACTTTCACAATTATCAGTCGTTGCAAGTCCATTACCAACAGCGACACTTCCAAAGCTATGGTCCTCCATCAACCTCATTTATTCAACGTCGCACTAAAAGACCTTTTGCTCGATCGACCCTACCGATGAATAATGCCAAGTTATATCAACACGAAGCTTGTTCATCGTCATATGCAGAGTTCCAATTTTACGCGTGGTTCGCGTACACGAAATTTTCGAGCATAATTAAAACACGTGCTGTGCGCGCGGATCGTTATCACGAGCGCGACCAGGAATTAAATGAAAAATCGTGTTTCCTGGTCGAAGATATGGCGAACACAGGCACTGACGAATTTATACGCGTCAGCATCATCGCGTTTCGCCGCAATGCGGAGTTCCGCGGCCGTAGATGGTATTCCTTCTTTTGCGATATCGCAAACCGCAGCCGCTCGACGCGAGCGTAAACAATTACACGAAGACGCAAGAAGAAAGTTGGCAATGCTCCTCACTGAGAGGGGAATCGTTGACGAAATGGAAAAAAAATTTAGCACCCGCTGGCCGTCAGCGTAAGAGCGAGGATTCTTGGACGCGGTTCGAGAATGAAGAAGCGAAATTTTAAGAGAGTTGGAATGCATGCTCTGTGGAAGGTCATTCTCTTTTTTGATGCCGAGTGTTAAAAATTTATTTGGAATCTTAATCGTTCCTGCAGCGAAGGCCAGGTAATTGTAGACACGAGAGAGTTCAGCGTTGAATGTTTTATTCTGTTACGATAAAACGAAAAGCCGAAGATAAACGCTTTTTACTCTCAAGACCGAAGATAAAAGAAAAATTCTAACAGTAACTATACTGCGGATTTTTATACATTTATATTGTAGAAAATTCTAAAGTGCAATTTTTCGGAAAATGTGCATAATATCAAAAGATATATAAAATACTCGTCAAAAGCATAATGCTTTCTATAGTAGTTGGTGGGTAATTGACTCAGAAAGTTGTCTCAGTTTTCATTCATCGAGGATTAATTGAATACCGAAATTGTAATAATATATTGGAGGAAATTTATTATCTATCATTTCTTAAGATGGTTGATACAGCTTGGTTTGAATTGAGAAAAAGGTAGGAGAAGCTTCCATTCGTTATCAGGGTAAAAGCGAGATTTCTTGGATACGTTTGGAAGGTAAGAAGATGAAAAAATGAAATTTTTATGCAAGCGTAGTTGAAAGAGATTCTGTGGAAGGTTATTTTTTATCTTGGCATTGAGCATTAAAAGTTTAGTTTGAGTTCTAATTGAAATTGTTAAAATATGTTTGAAGAAGAGTATTTTCTATGCTTTTTCGAGGTGTATTCTGGCTTGAATTAAAAAATGGGACGAAAAAGCGACCGGAATATGAAAAGATGAAAGGATAAAATTGTAAGAAAAATGTAGTCGAAAGAAGTTCTGCGAGAGACCGTTTCCTTCCTTAATAACGAGTATTAAAAATTTATCCTGAATCTTAATCGAAAATGTTTAATATATTTGAAGAAGATTATTGTTTATAATTTTGTAAAATGGTTAGTTGAATTTATTTCAGAATTAATAATTATTTGAGAACGATGATGGGAAATAAAACTAATTAGATTCTAACTTGCACTGAATTCACGTATATCTATCATATTAGAGAATCTTTTGTGTAAAGCATCTTTAATATTCAGCAGATTAAAAATTTCGCGAACATTATTCTTTAGAAACCAATTTCTTACTTATTAATTGCCTGTTTAAGTCTCCAGTCTAATTAATTAAATTATTATGAATTAAAATATTAAATATGGACTTTCCTGATTAATTTCAAATCTATATAATCCCATGCCGCTTTCGTCAATTAATGAATTAAGTAATGAACGAATAACAGAAGGAAAGCAAAGCTCGATTTGAGTAACAAAATATGAGTCTATAAAAGGGAATATAAACGAGAATAAACTTAGGAAAATGTTATTTTCTCCTCGCGTTAAGAGAAACCATCAGAAACTTAATATCGAACCTCGCTTTCGGTACACTGTCGACCAGTGACATGAAAACACGATTAAGATGTGTAAGTAATTCAGACTGAGATCGGTTGAATGCTTCGCAACGAATGAATATAAAATGGAAATGACAGAAGCAGAGAAAGAAGATAGCGAAGTGTGAAAATCGGAGGTAAGGAGCTTAAAATTCGCGGCATTCCTCCGATGAAATGAAGAGAATGAAAATCATTATGAATGTATTTGTTCGACAGAAGGATCGCAATAATTAGAATACATATATTTTTATTTAATAAAATATAAGAAAAGAAAATGATAAATATCAATTAAATAAATAATGCACAAAAATCTAATGGAAAATTATCAGAAAGCCAATTAATGAAACAGTCTTTTATTAAAACATTAACGGAAGGCTACATTTTTATCCCAAAGCTCCCGTTTCGTATCGGAGATACTCGATTAAAGTGTGTACATTATTGTACATTCACCGAGAAGGATTTCAATGCATCAAGTAAGATTTTAACCCTTCGTTCAGGAAAGGTGATCGACGTGGTAATTCCAGGTTTGGTGGAGCCATTTTTCGCTTCGGGGATTTAAGGATTTTCCACTTATATGAGCACGCCTCCGAAACTTTCCCTGCCGATAACACATTGAGTGGTTTGTAAGCTAAAAAGTTTTCGAGCATTCATCACGTTCCAGGGCCGTATCGATGGTTCCATTAAAGAGTAAGATTAAAAAATGTTTTCATTCCGATAAAACTGGAAGAGTTTGATCTTCCAGCGAAGAAACGTAAATCATCCGTAACAAATATGGACTCAATGATTGTTATTGATTTTTACCTTATTTCTGCTAACACGGTGTTCTTCACTAAATTTTTATTATAACAAATATAGGATATATTACCTTTTAATGTCTACATTTTTATTTTAAAATAAATACATTACAATTGAAAAACCATATGGAGAGACGAAACACTTTTTTATTTTTACGTATTTAATTAAGTAACGTAAGCTATATAGAAGCATCAATCATGAGATTTTCCTTTCTATACGACCATGAACTAGCAGGTTCCAACTCTAATCTTTTAGCCTTTGTGACGCTTCTGTACGAGTTTACGTTCGAAAGCGTCGATTACTATAATTTTATCCACAGATGTTCTTTTATTAGAAGTAACGTTTTTCTATCTACGAAACTTGCTAATCTCAGCTCAGGCAATAATTGACGTTCCGAGAAAAATAGCAGACAATATCTATAGCCGCTTCCTTGTGGTTCTTGCGGTTTCGGAATTGCCAGATTATTAAACTAAATAATTCTATTACATAAAGTGTCTTCACAATAATCCTATATAATAATGCTAATCTATACACATAGATTTCATTTTGTAGCTATTTTCGCTTTTATTTTTATACACTTAAAACGCTTTATTTTAAAATAATCAATACGTACATTTGTTTACTTACTAGTAAATTACTGTAAAAATAATACAAATATTAATAATATAAATCTCTATAAATTTACTTTCCTACTACAACCTTCAAGTTAAGATCATTTGCATCAAGCGAAAAACTTCAATCACTAAATTGTTATCATATTTGTCACAATTGTTGTTAAAATTATGTAGCAACGATAATTAATCATTTCTTCTATTAATTGCCTCGTCATTCTTCATCTCTACATCATAATATAATTACCTAATACAAAAGAATGTTTGTAAAATGATAAGAAGTATTCTACATTGCTATTATTAAACTTCAACCCTTTCGATTTCTCAAGGGATAATAAATCTAACGCAAACACGTATGTCAATACAAAAACAGTTGGCTAAAAGAGAATAGCAAAGAGGTGTTTGTAGGACACAGCCAGAGATGGCATAAGCTCTGTCTTTTCTTGTGGGACATATCGTGTCTCGCGGGATTACGCGCGTTTTCGAGGGGGTGCGCTCGCGCGAATTTTTTGACGATGCACCTGTGCTCCGAGTATCGAATGTTGGCCAGTTGCGCATCGCGATTGCGGTCTTCAGGAAAAACTCGCCGAACCGGTCACGCGTAAAATATCACGAGCTCTTCTGACAAGAGGACCAAGCGGCGGCAAAGTGATCGCACCAGCACGAGGTTGCGGTGACGCGATCCACTCGCGATCGATCTTTCTTTTGTGATATCGAATGCATAGAAACGTTTTATGCTCGCGACTAACGCACGCCTCGCATTCCTCTGGCACAGATAAACAATTTCATTCGCGAAACAATATTTGCGACACTGGATCGTCTTATGGCGGTTCTTGGCATTCTGCGGTGTTTTTAGGACATTTCAACGCTCTACGACTTTCTTATACCAAGTTATAGAAAAATTAAAATTTTAGGCAAAATGTGTAGAGTATGTACAAAGAAATATGTATTATACATTTGATATAATTTGATAAATATATTTGATAAAAGAGATTGAGATTTTTTATTTATTTCAATCTTCAACCCTAACATCGTTGGATCAAAACGATAATTCGGATGATTTTCTGTACTTGGGTCGGATTAGGATGTAATTTTAGGATACTTTGCTTATGTACACATTGACAATGGTCCATGCAAATTTTCATCCTTAAATTTCTTTGCTAAGAATTTTTATTTTTAGTGGAAAAAGTTTTGAACTTTCAATTCGGTATCTTAATTTATCTTATATAAAATAGAGTAAATCAGGTGGTTGATTCATTTCGATAACGTGTCTTATCGGTAATTGATGTTCTTAGGATCATATATGTTGCTATATTATCACAATTGATATATTAAATTTCCAAATTTGCTTTTTGTCGTTTTGAAAGCGAATTAGTTGAAATTAGATGTTGATACAGCAAAGGACAAGCAAATGCGTGACAACTAAATGATTGACATGAAAAGTACTAAGTGATATTGCATTCGGTACGTCATCGTGCACGCAATAATTCAGCATCGCATAGATTCACTTTGCACGAAACAGGTCAAACAGGTGGACTAAGTAGCTTCGAGCGTGCGTGATGATTGAGTAAAGACCGCAATCAAGCTACGATTAAACCTACTTAGTGAAAATGAGCTTATATTCTCATTCTATAAATTGCGAAGCTTGTAAAAACAACAACGAATACAGATTTTTAATACGTTCGCGAGGATTTGGTTATTTAGTTATTTTCAACTTCATTCTACGTTCTTTTGACATAATATTTAATTAAGCCAAGTACTGCATCTTTTAATTAACTGAAGAATACATCAACGTATTTTAGTTCGATTAATGTTATCCTGAGTGCCATTATTAGGTAATATACATTTCATTCTATTGTTCGAAAACGTAGACCAGACTAGCCTGTATCTTCCAGTTGATCATTCACAAAAAAAGAATAGAGCAAGTTTCTAGATACCAGGTTATTCTTCCGCAGTACCATACAATTTTCTGTCTTCTTATACTACTTTCCTTCCTACACGAAAGAGTGAAGAAATAAAAAGTAAAAATAAGATCCAGCAAATTGGACTCAGTCTTTAGAACATTCTTTCCGAGAAAAAAATGCTAGATTTTATTTAAAAATCTACATGATATTGATAAACGTATAATGGTATACTTATAAGTAAGGAAACACGTATATATAAATTCATCTAATTCTATTATAAAATACGTTACATCTCTTTAAATTTTGAAGCACTCTGAGTAGAGATATACTTTCAAATTTTAGTTTCGTGCAAGTAATAATTACCAACTGAGTTAATGTGAATTTGAAATAAGGACTTTCCTTATTTGCACGTTCGCCGTTGTCTATTATCTACAATCAAAAGAAAAAACATGCATCGAATGCTAATACAAAGGCGACGCCCAGTTTTGAATATACAAACACACACAGACAACAAAATTCAGGCTAATTTCAACGCTGACCGTAACGTACTACGCTTTTATAAGCCTGACGATGATAATACGAAAGAATGCTGACGTTCGTGATGATAATACACAGCCTCCTGATTATCGTGCCGTCCGAAGGCTCCGCGAGGTCGCTTGAGTTACGTCGTAATGATGGCCAACCAACGAACCGGTTGTGGCCCTGGCCCTGGCCCTGCCACTGCACTTATTTGGCCCCTAACCCGATCCAACCAGACGAAAGCAAGGAGAAAAAAAAACACGAAGGAACCCACAAAACTGAACCACACACCTGGTCCAAGGATGAAAGTGCGAAACGCGCGAGAGGCCAGGTATCGTGAACACAAGAACGCCAACACGAAATTCGTAATTTACGAAACGACCATGAAAGATTCTGTAATCGCAGACTATGGAGGGAAGGTTCGAGCGTTTTCTGGCGTGAAGCGGAAAGGTGAGAAGGGTCTTCCAAACATCGACGTTGAAATGATTGGTGTTTGATTTCGAAAAGACGAAGTGAAGTTAAAAGGATCTCCCTTGAGGTAAATACGAAGTTGTTACTACATTGCGGACACTTACGCATTTATGGGAAATTTGGGGAAAAAATTCTTTACTTCTATCGTACTTAATAATTGACAAAAAAGGCTGACAAAAACATAGGAAAATTACACGAGAAGATGTAATAAGCACTCGATGATCGAAGTAGGAAAGGTCTAAATGCTATATATTATACTTCAGAGACCTACATAAAACGTACCCTAAGTACGTCTACAAAAAAAGTAATTCGCAAAGTACGGGGTACTTACTTGATAAAAAAAGGCAAAGAGATATTTCTCCTTACGCTGTAGCTACCATAATTTTTATACCAGAAAATAAACATTCCTAACGATATCCTATAATTTACACCTGGTTATAAACATAACGCAAGAAAAGATTAGCATTTACCTAACTCCTTTCTCTCACATATCTTCCGACCTTGAGTTCGACGCATCCTTTCACAAGTCGCGATTCAAGAAGAGCCTGAACATCCCGCGAACTCTCCTTTCCTCGCGAAAATGCATCCATTGTTAACATACAATAGGTGAAACAGTCGAATCGTTCCACTTTCGAAGGAACGATCGTCGGGAATGTTCTTCGCGTACAAATTCGACGACAAATCCATCAGGGCCAAATATTAACCGATATTACGCACATGGCTATTTGCCAACAATGAGAGACAGCATCGACTCTCTTCTCTTCTAAATACATCTCTTGTTGCAATATGCAGTCGAATGCGAGGCTGTATTTTCTCTGTCCCGTTCTGTTCGGCTGTACGATTCTCTTTCTTTCAACGGATAAATGTGTCGGACGAGACATGATTTACTCGTGCAGAACTATTTTCGTCACTGGTTGTCGAGTCGTTACTGGCAGGAGAACGAATCTCCTCCAGTCGCGGTGTCAGGGTCAAGGGTTCCGCCGCGGTATATTCTGCATGATGAACGCTAGAACGCAATGGACAAAGCCGACTCGATGATACACCGATCGATATTTTAACGAAACATACCGAGAAATGAACATTTTAAAGTTAAACGAATTAATTTCATTTTCTAGAAATTGCTCGATTTTAGTTCGTAGCATGCGATAAGCGCTAGACTTTTCAGAAACCACACTTCGATCAATATCGCGACGATATATACCGTGGTACGAATAAGTTAAAAGTCAAACAGACGAATTCGATTTTTTGTAAATTTCCATTTTGAATAATAGTAAAACACGTAGCGTTTTATTATGATCCTGTTACACGAGCATTATACGCTAGCAAGTTAACGGCTGTTAAAAGAGCATAAAATTCTATCTCTCAGATTGTATACCATTCAGCACGCAAGTCAACAGCAAGGAATAATACCTACTCTTATGTATTGAAAGTGAAGCTGGAAAATAAGAAGAAGAAGCTTTCTAAAAACCATGCAACTGAAGAACTATGTTATACGAGGATCATCGCTGACTCTAATTTTCGACCACGTTATACGAATCTTCGTGTAATACGAGTAATTAGAAGAATATTCAAGAAATACATATAATATTACCAGGATAACTGAATAAATTGCGACTATGTGGCAATTTCTGGCCACGAATCTTCGTGTGATACAAGTGGATATAAGAAAACTGAATATACCAGATTCCTGGAAGTCAGTGCGAAAATTTGAATATATCAAAAGTTACAGAATAAACTATACCGCAATTCACAGTGGACACTAAACGTTTAATTTCACCTCAGAAAAAAGGAGCACTTAATAAAATGAGAATATCGCGTGTCAACCAACCTCATGGTCAATCCACAGCAGCTCTCCCATGTTGTCTCTAAATAGTAAATTCCCAAGTGGGAGTGGAGGTGAAAAATATTAAAAACGAGACCTCTATCTACTGTTCTTCCTGTTCTTCAGTGTTAACTCGGCTCGTGAATAGACGCGTACCCGTTGATTTCATCCTCCAAACATCGTGTTAGTTCGAACAACTCGCGAGTGATGAGACTCGAAAAATCCCGCCATTTCTTAACAGGCACGTAATGACGTTGATCAAATTTTAACAAAGCCAAGTTAAGCCTTCAGTTTCAAGCAAGTTTCACGTACAAACGCCGAACGATAGAACAAAATGGAAACACCAAATTTGTCGCATCTTCATAACGTGGAAGTAATTCCTGCTATGACCACGAAATCACCAAGGGGAAGCCCCACGAAAATCAATGTCATCACTCTAAGTATCCCACTATCTGATGCACGACTGATAAATCTGATGTTATTAATTCTGGGAACCAGTCTGAATTTTGTAATTATACTAGCGATCGTTTCTAAATCGTCAACGAGAACATCTCCGAATTTTTACATCATAAGCTTCGCATGTTCAAACATGGTGATATTAATCGAACCACTGGAAGAGGTACTTAAATGGTTCTTCGACATAAACATGAAATTAAACATGGATTACGTGCTGATGATAAGCTTTGATGTTTCTATCATCACATTTTCGGTTTTGATATTCATGTTGTATATTAGTATCTTTCAAGATCACGTCTCTTTTGGACATGTGGTACTAAAGAAAAAAAATGCTATTAAAGGTATTCTGTTGATTTGGTGTTCGTGCATTATTTCACTTGCTATTGGCCTCCATATATATGACTTTTTTGAAGAGGATATGGCGGATATTTACGTGTGTTTCACGTTCATGTTTATCACTATGCCGTTGATCGTATCAATTACTTTAGGCTCTCTGATTATTTACGAATTGTATATATTGAGAAAAATCGAGGGATGGTGGAGAATGAAGGAGCTAAAGCACTATATTATGTTAGGTCAGTAAATTAGGTGTCAGGTTATAATTCTATAAGTCAATATAAAAATTGTGAGAGACGAAAGATTGAAATTACAGTGTCTGATTAATTGTGAACTAATTTTTTTCACATATTTAAAAGTAAAAACAAATCTTTTCAGTGGTTATCGGAGTCGCTTTCCTATTGATACGAACGCCATATCGACTGGCTAGAGCGATCAATTTCTTACTACCTAAGGCATCGTGCTGCACAGACGACAAGAGAGAGGGACTCTACTTCATGGCCAAAACGTACCCCACTATCTTCTCGCTCATCTACATTATATTATCGAATGAATTTCATGAAATCTTTGAGGTTCGTTTCGTTAACATGTTTAGAATTATAATTTATTAAACATCTAAATAAAAATTTGGAATATTTAACAATGTAAATATTTTTAATAGCAGGCGATCCCAAAATGTCGATGCCACAAATCGTCCAGAGAAACCATTCATGAAGTTGTTGCTTAACTAGCAGGAAGGTTATCATTATTATTATTATATCATGGTATTTAATTTGATAAAATTAAATAAATTTCAATACATGAACTTATATCTTTTACCATACTGTACGTATATATTCTCTCTTAATTTGAATAATAGATTCGTAAATAGGAGAGTGTAACGATCTATTTGTCAGAGTGAAGATTAATATAGAAACGTCGTGTTTGATATTTCCACCCGAGCTAAGTAACACTAGCATCAAAAAATTTATTTATAGTACACACAGTGCGTCATTCCTGCGTGAATTACTCAAAAGCTCAAAGCGCTGCTCTCAAACATGAAAGACGTGCTTTGTGTACAAAGTTGGACTTAAAACATACGCCATGAGATTGATACTCATAACACAGTGAGAACAAGAGTACCTCAAAAACTCTTGAATATTAACTTACACCTAGCAAAAACATGCATCATGACCAAATTAAGAAAAGAGCAAGGATCTTATAGGATCTTAAAACGTCTTAGAGCAAACTCGTAGTGACACTTAAGAAATTTGAAGATAATGATGATTCAAAACATTTGAAGCAAATAAAAAAAACTAATTCTTTTAACGAACAATTCCCCAAGCAAGTGTTGTAAGCTTACAAGTGAAATTGAAGATTTCAGCAAATATGAAAAAAGAAATCCTAACGAAACGAATAATAGAATTTTCAAATAATGGAGTCATTACTTTTCTCGTATTAAATCTCATTTATTCAAACAGAATTCGATAAAATTGTTAATCTGTTTCAATATTTAAGGATCCTACACTTTTTTGATTGCATATTTTTCACCTGTAGCCTTCATTGGCAAGGGCTAAAGCTCACATAGTTGAAATTAATGTGTCTTTAATGATCTTTAATTTTGTAATTATATGTGTAAGTTCCTGATTAAAGGAAAATCCGATTAATAAGTTGAAGTAATTGACAAGACAACCATCGATTCCAAGAACATTTTCTACCTACTACGCAAAGGAGCAAGCAAGGGTAGACGAAATTTGCGCTCACGTTCTTCGACAGGACAAGAGAAGCTTTTGTGTCGCAGTCGCAAAGTCGTGAATTCATTGCGCTCTCTGTATGCAAATTCGCTCCCCTTTGGGTGCGTCTGTCGAGTGCATAAGTCGATGGAGAGTTGCACTTACGTGTTCGGCTCGAACGACTACACGCGCTTTGTATCTGCCAGATTGTCGAGAAAAAGACCCGCGAGTACCAACCATAATCTGCTGGTCGCGCGAAATCGTTTCGAACGCTTCGATTGTTAGCCAGTTACGATAGCGACACGTCCAAACTTACACGTTCTGTTCGTTTAAATGAACACGAGCAGACGGTTGAAAGTGTTTCACATTGTACGCTGTATCGAACATTCTGCGTCATTCCTTGTAAATTTGTGAACTTTTAGTGTACAAAATGAGTCACTTGAAATTATATGTCTTCTTGATAAAAGAAAGGTATTTCAAGAAAGATCAAGCAAGTGAAATTTTATTTACACCAAAATGTTTTGGATACTGTTTCACGAAAGTGTACTACTTTTCTGTGTACATGTATACGTATCGCCAGTCAGTAAATTTTCTTGAAATAGGCTAAACGCTTAACTAAAGCAAAATATATAGTTCCATTTATAAATACAAAGATCGCCTTGAAATCATGGAGATATTTCCATGTAAACAAGACTTACGTCCATAATAAAATGTCCTCTTTGAAACAGAACTTTTGTAATTCATGTATCTTTTAACATACTACAGGAATAAAAAAGATGATTGTATGAAAAGATTCTAACGAGACATCGTTTGATATGCACTGTACCGAATACTGCTATTAAACAAATAATAATTTCTAATTTCCAATATGAAAATTTCAAGTAACCTATTTATTACGTACATAATACACTGTAAAATTACTATCGGGAAACGAACTTTAATTACAAAATAAAACCACACTGGGAACAAATTATACAAAATATTAGTTAGGAAGTATTACGATATAAAAATGCATCGTTATTAATCTAATCAAGAGTAATAAAATTTAACCTACATCAAGAAGGACGATCCTGTATCACAAAATGCAAAGGCAACCATTTTATCTTTGCTGAAAAACTGCACGTTTCGTGAAAATCTTAAGCTTTTTCTCGTTCGTTATTCATACCACGCAACAACTCGTGGAGAACACAGCAGACATTCTTGCAACATAACCAGATGCAACTTACTATACTTAAATTCAATTAAGCGGAACGCGGTAAGTGTTTGAGAAAATAGGACATCGTTTGTCAAATCAAGGATAAATCCGATTTCGTAGCCACAGGATTCACCTTCTCACAGTCCCTCGATAATTAGAAATTCCTCTCACATCGCGTTTCCTATTCCAAGCTTTAGTGATTCTGCAGCTATATCGAGACAAGCACTGTCGGTGTTACACGTGTGTACGTGTGCAGTTATGTGTGTAGAAAATACACGATTATCGAACGCGAAAGAAACTACATACCTACGAATGGAGATGCAGCGTACGTGTCGTCGGTACCGAAGAAAAAGAAGACCTCGAAGAAACAGGAAATCAGTGGAGCGGAAAACCATCCTACCAGACGGCACTTCCGGCACGGTTTTTCGGTCAACTTAACGCCCCTTGCTGATCGACATTGATCGTTTGGCGTTGATTATAAGTCTCTCTTACTGGCAATGAAAGTGTAGTTTAATAAAGAATTAATGTACCTAATTTTGAGATTAGGTCGGAATAAGATATTTCAATATTTTGAAAATATGTTCTCTAAATTAATTTTATATTGGATGCTGCGACTTTTGGTCCACGGATAATATTCAAGGCAAATATTTAATATTATCTTATGGAAATTTTGAAGCAGATTAATTTGTAAAACTAATCACTTTGAATTTATCCTTTTTAAATATTCCATTGGAAAACATCCTATAAAATCAAAGAAGAAATAAAACGTGGATACGTAGATGTTTACTACGATAACTCGAGATAAGATAGAAACGAAACGTTAGAATTTAACAAATTTGAACATTTTTTTTAATCAATATTACTTCAAGTGGCACAAATATGTTAAGTATATTCAAAGATAAAAGTTGATAATATTTTTAGAAAACTTCAAAAAAGATGAATACGTAAACTCAGAGATCCGAAAATGCACTCGATGTTATTTTTTGATATTCGATACTCTGCCTTTATACGAAATTAATTTGCAAGGTTAGTCGTATGGAGCTCGTCATTCCAACTCCTCGCTCCATTGGTAAAAATTCCACTAGTCAAAGAAAAGGAACAGAATACAGGCGAGTGTTTATAATGGACGGAATGCCGCGTGCGATGAAAAAATAACGACGAACGAAGCTAGTTGTTTGTCCCTTCAACGTTCAACGATAAACGTGTCTCGAAAGAACAACGTGGTGAAGCTCCGAAATTTATTTCTCAATAACGAATATCAATGTTTCGTCCAATTGTTCAACCAATATCCGCGAATCGCTCGAAATAAAACGAAAATATCAAGTTTCATCTAAATTCCATTGTTCCAAACTTCATATTTATGCAAGAGGGAAAAAATACATACCTATACACCGGTGACGAGAGAAAGATCGTTCTTAAGGAGTTACATTAGTAGCTAATTTCACCGAGTACTGTACGATCTCACAGTTGATATATTTGTGAAGATCCTACAAAGCGCATAATAAGAGAAGACTAGGAAAAGAGTTCTCCATAACGTGAGATACTCGACCTAAAGAAAGTTACACTTTGTAATATAGGTCAGCATTTAACTTTCCCCTGCTGCTCTTCTCATTTACTGGCAGCGTTCAAAATTTTAAATTTGGCTCCGCCAAAATATTTTGAAAGAGTAGACATATCGAATGTTCATTGTGTAGAAAATAAGTGTTATTTATTTAACGTGACAATTTCTGTTGCTAATAATCGTGCAATTTAATTTTTAAGAAAATACTATCAATCTTTTTGCAAGACTTCATTTAAAAAGATATATATATATATATATATATAGATATCATGAAATAAAAAATTTAGGAACTTCTAACGTAGAAAAAAGAATTCTATTTTTTAGCTAATCATAATTACACTAAAAGTGGTACACGGTCACGTTCGTTTTCTCTCGATAAGATCGTGTCAATACTATTTTACGAATACTTCTTTGAAGAAACTATTTCGCTGTAAAATAACTGTAACATTGATATTATTCTATAAAGAAAAAAAAATTGAAATTATCTTGAAGAATTTTTACTGAAGTTGCTATATGGAACAAAGCGATATCACATAGGCGTTCCGACCTCGAGGAACACCATACGAAAGAAGCAATGACGCGTACGTTGCATACTTACGACGCAACCGTGCGGTATCATGAAACAAATGGCATATCGATACGATAGCGCGGTGAGTTAAACGCATCGCGTTAACGTGTGAATGAGATGGTCGAGTCGGTGAAACGCATACGAATAGAAACTTCATTCATGGCCTTCGACGGAAAAAGCATCGCCACCACGTCGATTACAATCGCAAGGAGAGAGCCTCGAGGGGATCGAAACACACGCATCTTTGTCGAACTTTTTTACACCGCGAGAAAGTTGAAAAGTTACACGATACAAAATTCAAACGCTCCGCAATCTCCGTGATCGGAATTCAAACTTATTTTTCCATCCCACGTTTTATTTCCGACAGACGAAAGTATTTCTTCGACGTGGAAACTTTTATTATATGTACGCCACTGATTTTTTCTCCTTGTATCCGTTTCTTTTAACTCGAATACAGTTGTATTGTATTGTAATACAGAAACATTGTGTATTATATAATGATTTGAAAAGAAAAATTCGATTCTGATATCCTGATATTAAGAAAATAATTTGATTTACCTATATCGGAAGATTCTTTTAGCAAAGATCACAGCTTGTATCAAATATGCGGGACACAAATCCACTGTGCACACCTTCGTGCCGTAATTTAACCCACCCTTTGTTTGCATGCTGGCGCAGTTAAACAAGCATGCCTTGATGTATGCAGATCATGAGAAAATATTTTGTCAAGTGCAAGCACCTATCGTCTCTCGAAAAACCGATAAACATTACATATATACAAACTTTCTAAATGAGTACACTCACATAGATTATATAAATTACACTAAAAAAAGAAAAAAAAAATGCATCATTTTCATCGACAAGCTTGATAAAAAAAAGGTTCATTCGATTTAATCATACTACACAAAATAATAATAAATAATTAGCCTGTGGATATGTTCCGACATAAAATGATATTTTCCAATTCTTTCCCAGACGTCTAATTTTCGATTATCGTAAAAATGAGTATAAATTCATCGCCGATATAAACGTTCATAAATGTAAAACACCTTTCATATCTGCAATTTCAATCTACGATTCGTGATTAAATAGCGGAAAATGAAAAGTCAACGCCTATGGGCTCGATTATCTCTTTTACCACATTCAAGGTTCATAGTTCGCTATGTAGAACAGAAGACATCGATTGTCGGATCTCAAAACGAGCGTTTCAGTACCCGGGAAACGCGTTTCCCAAAAAAGTAATGTTTCTGATTGAAACGTTAATTCCTGTTCGAAGCACGAAGGATCGTAAATCGCGGTTGTCTCGCGAAGCGACGAGGAGATCGTGGAATACGAGAACGTTCTGAATTAAATCGTGAAATGGCCGCGCTATGCTAAGCTCTATCGTGAAGAAGTTTAAACGAATCGGATTATCGTCGGTGGAAATCAGCACAAAAAGGTGAATTAGTCTTCTTACAACTTCTTAACTGTGTATATTTGCTTTTATGTAAAACCAGATGAATGAAGTTGATCATATGACCGAATGAAGTTTGTCATGGAACATATATTTGTCACTATCTCTATCTTGGATATTCATGTTGCTGATTGTTGAAGCTTTAGAACAAATTATATTCCGATTTATTTATGTACAAATTTATAACGAATAGCAGCTTTTCATTTATGCTACAGAAAAAATTTGTAGCTTATTGTTAAATAAAAAAGGACTTGTTAACTTGTTCATAGCAAATGCGTTGTTTCTGGTAAGAACGTAGCAATAAAATCAAATAGAGGGAAATTGATCACTAGATAATCAAATTTTCTAATTTACTTAACACAACGAACACTTTTAAGTAATAAATCGACTCCTTGGTCAATTGACAAAATCAATAAAGAATATCACAATTAATAAACAAGAAATTAATATCATTAGTATCCATATTCAACCGCTCTACAACGCGAAACAATTAAAAGTTACTGATTTCTCCAGCAATCGGCGAACAATTAAAAAATCCGTTCACGACAAGCACCAGCACGCAAGTTAATTTTTTACGAAATAACCGGCTTTTACGCGGTGCTTCAATTAAAAACTAGTCACCCTTCTATCGGCGCGTACATAGAGAATAGGGTTGGTGAATGAGATCGAGGAGTATTCTGCTCGGTCGCTCGAAGGCGGTTGAATAATATCGCGTATTAAAATCACTCCAGACCTATCCCACGTGAAGGGTTTCAGAGGTCGTGTCTTCCACAAAGCTCTCGGTGCGACGATCGATGCACTTTCACGACACCCTATATGCAACGGCAGCCGGAGGCGATGCCGCGATGCGTGGGTGGGCGTCTCGCAACGAGGGAGCACAGGCGTCTCGACAAAGTCGGGGTGAACGTCGGTGGAGACCCTGCGCGGATTCTTTGCCCAAAACAATCTCGTCGTTGAGTCAGAGCCCTGTTTGGAAAGTAGAACGGACGGGCCTAGTTACCTCGACTATTTAAACACGACGGTGCGCCGTGGACGCTACGCATAACCCTCTTTGTGTGCCCCATAAGCCGTGCCACCGTGTATTCGACTGTGCTCGTGATTTATACGTTGTTGGGGATTTTATTTGGTCGAGTTTATTGCGAAGGCCTATAGAAAGCTAAAGGTTGAAGACCATAAGTACGTGGTTCATATTTCAAATATCCTGGACTTTCCTTAGTGAAATGTTAATTCCGGGAACTCCTGATTGTAACTTTAACGCTTTACAGAGCCACGTACATAAGGTATGAAAGTTGTGTGAATTTCCCAGAAGCCGAAATGATCAACCTCACTTTCTATAAATTTCGCGATTTCATTGCTCGCATTAATATTCAATTCTTAGAGAACTGACTTACTTCCATAAGACAATTTATTACAACGAGCGTAGCATCGATAATATTAAATTCTGAAATCAATTTTAAAAGTAATATTGGTAATTTTAATAAACAGTATTATAGCATCATAAGGCATACAATTGCCCTTCTCTGGAATTGAACAGTGTATTTTTCAAGGAATTATTTTATGTACTTGTTATCGCGATATTTTATCTTTTATTTATATTATTACATTATTGTCTGTACAACCCGTTTGTAACAACTATTAATTCCAATTCCTCTTATCAAAATCGAAAATGATAATTAGCAGTGATTTATTTTTGTCGAGTAAAAAATCCAGTTATAGAGGGTTAATAATAAGAAATTCGACCTACAAAGAGTGTATTCGTTACCAATGGATACTTGACAGGGATTAAAATCTTCGTTATTGAGGAGATGAACAATAATAATGGATAAAAGAACAGGTTTGGCAGACTGGAGGTTTATAATACCAGCTATACTAACTTTTTTATGGA
This sequence comes from Bombus pyrosoma, assembly GCF_014825855.1. Lineage (NCBI taxonomy): Eukaryota > Metazoa > Arthropoda > Insecta > Hymenoptera > Apidae > Bombus > Bombus pyrosoma. The sequence continues at coordinate 2,849,315 of NC_057773.1, read as the reverse complement.
AGATAAATCTCGCGATAATTATACCGTATGCAAAAGTGCAGAAATAAATCTGCGTTCAAGGCATTTAAGTATGACTATTTTTAACCATGTGCAAACTTCCAACAAGCCACGTAATCTTTTTCACATTTCACGGCGCCAATGTTGCAATAATTTGACTTCGCGTCTCTATTGGTACACCAATGGTCATTTTACCTGTGATCCAACTTGAAATAAATGAGAAATATAATTTTAAATCAAAATAACTTACGATATTAAAATACTCACATAATATTGAATTTAAGATAATCACGATAACATACATATACCTGCGATAAATACATATACTCTGGTAGGCCTACAAAGAAAGGAATTATACGTACAAGTCGTTTAATCTACATCTTAGTACACTTGCTATCGCACAGAACATTCGACTTCTCCCAGAAGAGAATACAAACGTATCGTAATCTGAATCAAAACGTTCTCAAGGAAATTGCAAACCAGCTGTTCGCCATGCTATTTAATAATCAAACGTTAGTCGAGAAGGAATGTCCGCAATAAAATGTACGCTCTATCTCTAATAAGGAGAAATAAGCAACATTTAAGTTATTCATACACTTGAAGAAACGCAATGTACGTTTCCTACTTCGGTTCATTTATAATTAATTTGAACGGAAGTTGAAGAATCACTTCCGTTTTTACATCGTGAGGTATAACCTTAGCATTAAGATGAGCAATTAAATAACAAACGATGAACTCGATAAAAAATCTGTCAACTAATATGTCCCAAGCAGATTACAGAAAACTGTAACCTTATTATACCAGACCCTCTTGCGCAATAACAAGTTTGGTAAATTAGTAAATTAAGAGATTATACACTGTAGGTTATAGACCTTTTTATTATTGTACAATTTTACACCAAGTAGTATAATCAGCCGACTGTAACTTTTACTATTTTTACTACTAGAAGTCCATTTATTATTACTATAACGCAAAATAATTTACCGATACTGAGTCGTAACTTCGGTCTTGTAAAACGCAAATGTTAATTTTGCCACCAACTCCCGCGATATAGTCGTAAATATAGAGAACGACCACGGCATACAAATTGGGGATTGCCAAAAAAATGAGCACGATGTAAAATATGGGTCGCGTGGGTACAGAGCAAAAGGGCAAGAAGCAAAGTCGTGAAAATAGCGAACAAAGGTTGTACAGTCGAAACGGCGAAGATAAAGAGGAGGCAGAGGTCAGAGACAGACGAATAAGAAAAAATGTGACGAGGTAATGGGCAAGACAAAACTATGGTCGCTGTTATTAAAAGGGCAACAATGCGGCAATGAAAATATTGATAGTAGAGTTTGCACAAGGGTCACGCAAAAAGAAAAAAACCTTGAACATTGTGAGTAAAAAGAAGAAGCTAGGATTGTTGGTGGCAAAGCGAGAAAACATGGTCGTCGCAGCGTCGAAATTGAAACCAGAGCACGGAGCAAATAAAGGGTAATGGTGGTGAAAATGATACGCGAGAAACGAGTATTAAAATGATTAATACACCACGGACAAATTTCGAGAGAAACAACACGGAACGAAGCAACGGGATATTCCGAACTGCTACGTGGGAGGACGAAGAGAACGAAAAAGAACTGCGATGAAAAATGGTGTCTGTAAATAGGTTAAAGGTATAGGGCGATGAGAAAGTTTTTTCGTGTCTTGTATCTTAAGGAGTATTCAACAGGGCCGATCAATTTATTGTGTTATATCATGGGACGTTTCATAAGTAACGTTGCATTGATATATGTAACTTCGAAACGTGTCAATTTTATCGTATTTTTTTAATGAATATTGTGTACTATCTATCACCTTTTGAAACTACGTTCGTTAATATTAATCATTTCTGTATTAATGCTACTTGTAATTTTCCTAATTTTGATTGAAGTCCTAAAACCAAATTAAAATCCAAGTGACGTACTGAAGTTTAAAACTGCTTCGTTCTAAGAAATGAAGAATGCAACTTACTGTGTTCTTGTAATCTCTGATTATTTTATCGAATATTGAGATAGAATAACGATTAGCGAAATTATTTTATCTTCTATAATATATATAAAACCGAGAATTTTTATATTGAAGTATTTATATCATTATATTAATGTATTTAAAGCATTTTTTATCGTAAATTTCAAAGTTTAATCTTGATTTCGGATCATATTCGACTTTTTACTAACAGATAAAGAATAAATGGATACATGAAATACGATTATAAAGCTTGAAACGAGCACAAATATTAAAATATATTTTCCACAGAAATTTTTTCCACGATGAATTTTTCAACTTCGTATTAAATAAACAATATTTCGATTAATTTCCGTTTCATAAATTGGAAAACTTTCTTGATATGTTAAACGGCTGCAAATCTGTATCTCAGAGAAATATTGTTTTTATTTCTTTCAAAAGTGCGCTCTATAACTACCGAGAATTTCGAATGCGTATTTTCTTTTGAATTTCTATTCCTTTGTGTCCAATAAATATTATTTAACGTTACTGTCAATGGAATGTAATCTACCATATGACATTTACATTTTTCTTGTTTGATAGAAAAATCTCGCTTGAACTACGATTTTGGAATTTAAAAGTTTGCATATTGCCGATTTTCGTTTGCTTTAAGATAAGTAACCTGCATTATTATCGATATGATTCATACACATATAAACGTGTGCGTCAGGGAATGTATAAACAGATGCATCGTATGCAGATAGAGAACGTTTTTCCCTTTCGCGTTTTGTATGCACGTGCAACAGAAAAAATGCAGTGTCGAACATGGCAAATGATTCATTGTTCTCGCAAAGAGACAATAACGTGTGGGTCTTTCGGATCTTGTAGCTGACGAAATTCGTCGTTTAACAATGGAGTGGAAAAATTGAAGAACACTCGCGCCCAGGGAGATGATTAACGTTAATCTCTTTCCTTTTTAGAAGCATTCTCCTTCTACTTCGCATAATTGACACGAGTATTTGTTAAGCGTGGCTGCTTAATCATACGTTCGAGATACAATATCTTAAATAAATTTACTTCCACGTTCTTTGTTTACGATAAAAAAATTTGCAAATATACTTGGGATTATTTTATTACTATTTACATTAAGTTTAGCATTATTTATGTTGTATTAAGTTGATTCCTTATTATCGTATCAATTGAATTCCAAAGAAAAAATGAAGTTGGGCTTGAATTCCTAACAAATACAAAAGTTTTCATACACTGCTCAACGGTAATTTAATAATTATTCTCTAGAAGGGCGTTCGGATATCGAATTGTCATTGAATCGATAAAGACTGTATACGGGTAACGAACAAATTGATCAATGACAAACGAAGTTAATCGGCCTGTTAATTGCAGCGCGCGGACCAATGGTATTCTCTCCACTAGATATATAAATTCATTACCAGTATGTATTTGTATTTGACGAACTTCGTCAAAGATTAATTGCACGCGCGTGTATCGACACATGAATCGACAAAATAATATGTACATACTTTGGAATAATTTAGTTGTAAATTTACGATATCTCAATCTAGAACGACGAAACAGTCGTATGGTATAATTACATACACCTATTCTCAAAAGATCAAATAATAAACAATACGTATATAACAGAAGACGATACCTATAAAATGCATGATCAATTAAACGATTTTATCATAAATTTTCAAGCCTTAATGATAGTACGTTTCAATGTTTAAAAGCAGATTTTACAGATTCTTCTCTTAACTCTTTCGAAATAACTCTCACAGAGGCTATTTTCCTGCCATTTACTAAAACTAAAAGATTTATTGAAATATACATATAATAATATAATATAATATACGTATAATCCTATTAAATATATAATTTTACTGAATTATGCATTCCCTTTCTTTTACAAATCTGAATGTATATATATTATAATCCACACTATCATATCGTTGCTTCCAATACAATCACAATATGTTGTCCATTGTTTCAAAAAAGAGGAGACTGTGTGTGCGCGTATTAAAGTTTAATTTTACCCAAGTTTCTTCAAATCTCCTTTATAGCGTCTTTTCCCACAATCTTTCGTAATCAATGAAAACGATCAATATCAAATAATAATCATCTTATCCATAAACCAACGACTCAATTTTACATAACAGCAAATGCAAAGCGAATAAAAAAATTGATAGTACTAGACGTGGTGCTGCAAAGTTCAGTGACCTATCCGACAAACAAATGATGCTGATAGCGTAATGTCAAGACTACTATCTCTTCGAAAGTCGTAAAAAGTGAGATGTCAATTGCCGCTGAACAAGAGGCGCAATAAACGAACGACACGAAGGTACCTTGGCGAAAGTGCAAGGTTAAATCGAATAAGATCGTCCCGCTGCACCAAATACTAGACGCAATTACGCGTCGCTTGTACGACACGCTTTCTTTACTGCAAAGATGTCAGTGCCACGTACCGTAACGAAGGCCGTTTGTCAACGAGGAATACTCGCGCAATTTACAAACTGTTTGTGATGTAATCCCTCGAATGTTGTTCAGATCTTAATCAATGACAAGAAATTGTACGTAATTTGATAATAAGTTCTTGTGGAACTTTTTAACAGGTTATACAGTGATTTAATATTCTATCATATATTATATGATATATTATATGAAATATATCATTATTCGAAACGTCGTATTATTTAAAAAAAAGTTAAAGTGTTAATTATCATTTTTCCACATTTTGATGACATAAATTTGCATAATGCGTAATATCATTGTTATTGTCCGATGATTTGAAATTTTAATATTTTTACATATTTTAGATTACATATCCTACGTGTTTATTTATTTTATTATATACGACACATGAAAATGCATAGAATATTTTAATCATAAAAGGTTTCATAAACTATACGTAGGAGAGACAAAAAAGAAGCTAGCTCAATCTGGTTGATTGATTTTAATGTCACTAAGATAGTTGGAAATGGGGCAATTTGTATAATTCGAAGATATCTCCTAAAAATACACGAAAAATATATAAAACAATCAAAGGTTTAATATCGTAATAGGTGACACCTTCGAAATATTTAATATGCTGCAAAAATACATATTTATTGCTACAAATAGATAAAAAGACAGTTTTAGTAACGTGTAATTAATTAATTACTAAATATATGGTCTATCTATATCAATTATCTAAAATGAGTCAAATTAGATAGTACAAAATACCTTTACACACAATGCAGCTTGAATCCAGCAAAATTCTTTCAAATCTCCTCTTCCAACACACACCTCAGTGTTTATTAACGTCAAACGTAGTCTGTATACAATCACAACGCGAATTAGATACTAACACGCGACACACGACTATTATCCACAATTTAGTAAACTCAACCTTGAAAAAGACGGTTCAGCTAAATTCTTCTAATAAGGAAGTCGTGTGTATGTAAAAAAAAAACACGTTCGTCTTGTCATCCGACAACGAATGACAGTCACGCGGTCTGTTCTTGAAAAAAAGGGACGAAGAGAAGCAGAAGGTAAACACACGCGTTCTTACGGAATTGACGATCGACTGTTGACAGTCGCAAAGTCGAGTCACATAAAAAACGATCGACTGGTTGGTCCCCGTGGAATGGTCGCGTCAATTTTTCAGCGATAAGAGAAAAGACACGGACCTGCGGTCACAGTGGAAAGTCACGAGGGCCACGAGGCACAGAGTCAGTCACGGCTCGGCAGTCGGCGTACACTGCAAGCCGAACGTCGCCGCCACGCGACTCCGAACTCGAAAGCAGAGCCGCGCAAGATGGTCGACGCTGAACCAACTCTTTCATTGGCTGTTCGCGGCGCTCAGGTATACGCGCGCCTGTTATCGTGCGGCGAAACACGCTGTGCCGTACTCGAAACCTACTGATAACAAACCGTGCGACTATTTTACATTCAAACCTCAAAAAAATGGAAATTCGTTCGGTAGAATTGTTCAAGGATTCTTAGCGTTTTGTACAGTGGCTCGTAAAAGCATTCGGATATTTGTAGAAATCTTTTATGGATATATTACGTGTGATTTTTAATTTTCTAAACCATTTATTTTCTTCAATATATATATCTTTATTTTTGTAGATCATTTTATATGTTATAATGCTATTTTTAAATTGATTTAATTTTTTAGATTTTACGCACGAAACATTTGTTTTTTTTTTAGATCTCGGTGAAGTATCGTTAAAAATCGAAAATTTCATATGTTACGACTTATAAATGTAGAAATATTGTTCGTTAAATTTATTTTAGAACTTGCTATTGTTTATATTATCTCTTTATGACAAATGAAGTCACAGGAGTAACCGGTTTTTTGAAAATCGATCGTTAATCATATATCCGAAGGATTAAATTAGAAGATGGAATTAATTAATTTGGATTTTGAGAAACTCGTATATGTATAATGATTCAATTTAAATTTGGTATTTTTACAATTCAGAAGTCGATGAACGTTGGATGAATTCAAACGTAAGATACGTGCGATTGCAACCAGTGATATAATACAAATAGTTCATTGTTCTAATAAAGAATCGTATCGCAGTCTTACTTGACTTGAATAATTTAGATCTAAGATACGAATAATTGCAATCAATAATACAATAAAAACATCATTCATTTCCTAAGAATGAGTCATATAGCAAAGAATCCATAAGAAATTGTATCTGTACTAAGGAATTCTTACCGAGCTTTCATAATGTAAGTGAGGTATTGTTCGGACAAATACGAGTGGTACTGTAATTATGATGACGCTCTATACGCAGTTGAGAAAACAGAAGATTTTTAGAAGAACTGACCTTTTTGTCAGATTTTAGAATTTAATTTTTACATTGTAACATTTTACCTCTGATTGACAAGGTTGTTATTCAACCAGATACAGATGTTCTACTTTGACGTGCTGCTTTCCAAACAGGGGGGAAAACTGGATTCTATAATTAAATTCCTGTCCGCCTTTCAATCAAGTTATATTTTTGTTCCAAAAAATGAAAGTCAGTTCCTCTGACATCAGAGAACACGAGATATAATTACAAACTTCGTAAATTTTTTAATTCTATTCTTCCCCCGCAATGAAAAATGTAATATGTGTAAACGTTCGCGTAACACTAAAAATCTATAATTGGAAAATCACAGGAAAAAATGGAAAATACTCAAATAAATGTCTAATAATCTTTCGATGTAATAGGAATAGACAAATCGTTAATATCACATTTATCTTAATTGCCCTCCTACATCGACTAAAACATTCATAATTAAAATCCAATTAGTCTTCGAATCGAAGCCAATCGGCGGCAGAGTGAAAATTACATTTTCATTTGGAAAGGGGAGCAATTAACGATCTCGCGAATAGAGTTATCCCTAGATTAGTCGACCCTGCAAGGAATGCAACTAACTGCAAATTTCCGGTGGGCTACATTCTAGGTAAAATGAACGTACATATGTATGTACAAGCGAATAACATTTTATCAGACCTTCGTTTTCCAATTCCCTATCGTTACCTTCGTTTAACGCCTCTACTGAGGATCCTATCGCACACATAAGCCTCCACAAGGTCATTGCATGCCTCCCTTTCCCTTCCGTAGCATTGTGGTGCTATACGCGTGATTATGCAAATTCTCTTGCCCGGACGAGCAAACAAGGAAACGCTTAGGTACACGCGTCTTCGATACTTTAGTAAGATTTTGGATTTCCACATTGGTTTTCTGCATGGGTGAAATATTTGACTGGATGTATTAAAAATTTAATCTTCTTTTACGGTTTTAAATGTTCGTACTTTTAATGAAGATATCGCGAACTTGAATAATTACAAATTGATAGCAAAAATTGGCGTTAAGTTAACACAAAATTTTACTTGCAATCTTTCCAGTCAATTTACATCACTGAATTCTAGCAATCTACGTACATACTTAAATTTTACGCATACTTCCAGACAATTCTCATAACTGTAACAATATGTCTACCAATATGTCTAGCGCAGAGCGCTAAATACAACTAAATATAATTTAACAATTACCGAATTGTATAAAGAATAGCATTAGATAGTGAGAAACTGCGAAAATGTTAGTTGCCACGTCTTCCAAGGATACGAATAATTTTTCTCTCCTAATAGTGAGGAAATTTTGCATTCGTTAGCGGTCGTTTTCTGCCAGAGTTATGCGAGGATCATTAAACAAATTGCAAAAAGACCAACGATCCAGGATACGCGAGTTTACGAACGGCAGTGCGTGCGTGCCGCACACCGTGATTTGTAAATACAAGCACATCCTGCGCTCATGCTATCGTTCTACGTGCGTTCACATTTCGCGGTTACTACCCGTGTTCGAACGAACCTAACCAGGAGGCTGTAAATATATCAGCTGTTATCGTTAAACGTCTCCGAGAAGTAAGTTTCGTGTGTATTTGTTACAAGCCAAATCACTTTCATATCGGCTGATGAAAATTTACATTGTACAGTGGCGTGAATTGATGAAAGGAACGAATCTACATAATTAGTTACGATTTCTGATACATTGCATTGGATATGCAAATTAGATCAGTGATCTGTTCTTAGCTAATTGAACTGTCATTAAATTTCTTGTTTGCGTCAGAACCCGACTGCGATCTTGTATTTTATTCGTATCACGAATCGCAGTTGCGTTAACCGTTTTAAAATTTTCCTTCCACTTGCTTTCAAGGTTTTCACATATGGTAATAATTCCCTTGGCGTTCTTATATATAAATAGTATAATGATAAGAGAAATATAATTTTATGTTACACATAGATATTCCTGATGCCAAACGCCAACGAAAGTATAAGCTGCTCATTACGTGTGCTCATGAATTTAACTTGTAGCGAGCAATTGGCATTTTCAACACGCCTCGAGAATTGGCAAGCTCGATCTTCGCTTCGTGATTCAAGGAAAGAAGGTCTGGGGAGCATCGATACCTAACCACAAAAAGGGTATCGACATAACGAAGGAGCTGACCACGAGATTGTGGTACATGGACGGATGACCCATGATCAGACAATAGATGCATTGCATTTACGTATTTACGTACGACGTTCGGAAAGTGAATAATACGATAATAGAACCAATTCCAATGGACGAATACAGATAAAAGGTTACGAATTATTTTGGGGAAAACCATTTTGAATAAAAAATTGATAAAAAATGAATAAAATATTATCGATACAGACTGATAATAATGATTTATTATTGGCATATTGGCAACACGAAAATTATTTCTTATATCGATGAAAAATGGAAGAGAGAAGGAGAATATTTATAACTTTTCTCTTTTCGAAACGAAACTTTTTGTTTCGAAAAGTTTCATTGTGAAAGCGTAAGAAATGCTTAGATTGGGAACGATTAATAAATATTAGAAATCACATGACTGACATTTTTGTGTTTAAATAGTGGAAATATGGAAATACCGATGAAATGATAGTCGCATCCCATTAAATCACATCATTGCTGACATTTTATTTGTGACAATCTGCTCTAGCGCCAACGTGATACATAAGCGCACATGAATGACATTCCATTGAATCGAGCTGCACACGCCTAAATACAGGGTTAAGTTCTAATCTAGCACGCAACCGGAAACACGAGTGCTTTGCCAAACAATGCTTTCGAAAAAAAAGAGCATAACAATGGAAAACAATAACGACAGACGGTGCGTGCAATATACATTCACGCAAGGGAAGCTTTGGTCAGTATTTCCCTGCTGTTGTTCTCATTGTGTCAATTTCCTAGATACATCTTTCGGAGAATTTAATTTTTGCATGAATATTTCAGCTCGTCTTCAAATCCTTTCATCTCGTATAAAAATATGAAATTCGAATCTCAATTGGAGGAGAATTTTTTGTATTGTTCTAAGAATAGCTAGCTGATGAAATTCACATTTAAATTTAATTAAAAGAATACTAAATTTAATTATAATTTAACGTAGTACTACATTTAGTCATTCGGTATAATATACCTAAAAGATTGTAGAAAAAAGATTATAATTCGATAAGACAATTTCGTAGAAATATATACTTAACAAGTTTTAAAATAGATAAGTTAAAAGATAAATTGATATATTTTCAATCACAAGATAGTTATCTATGTACCAAGATCGTTACACGACTTAGCGCTTTTGATCAGAAAATATTTTTAATTAAAATGATCTCAATCGCTTGAATTATAAATGGAATTTGCCCACCATATTTACTAATTTTCTTTATGCCGTTGTTATAACAAGATAAAGAAACACGTGTTCACTTTCAACCATCAGTAATCGCGGGTATACCATACAAATACATATTTTCTGTAATTTACTCGCCACCGTTGAGGAAACGCATTTCTTTTATGCGATCCAACAACAAAGACCGTTCCATACAAAGGTATGCACGCGACGTGAAAGCACCGTGAAAACGGATTGAATGTTTCGCGGTGTTACATGTGCGTTAAGCTTTATACGCCGTGCGTATATATATACTCAAAGGAAAATTAATCCGCGTTCTTTCTCCGGTGGCAAGCAAGATTGCAACTTTCTTCCTTTTTCTCTTTTTCTTCCCCATGCTCGTGAAATTCGACGCGACTTTGAATATTAAACAGAGGCTCGATGAAGTCGAGAATTCGCAAACAGCGCGCGCGCTCGTTTAATCAGAATATTATATGCAAATTTTATTGATTGTAAACCTTACGCAACTTATTATATACCTCTCCTTGAAACAAAACAAAAAGCAATCAAGATGATATGTTTACGCGGCATTGCCTGTTCTTCGTTTTCGTTCATTTGAAATTTAAATGAGACTGGTTTTGTTAGTAACTCCTCGAAATTTTGGTGTAAAAAACGTGAACAAATAATATAAAAAAGGGGAGGAAAAAGAAAAAGATGTAAACAAGAAATGATCTAATCTGCATAAATCTAAGTGTAAGCGTACAGTTTGATACTAACGTTGTACCGTTACAGAAATTATCATTCCATATGCCTATAAATATTATCGAGGTGATGTCCCAAACTGGTTTTAGGTATTTGGTGCGGGATACAAAACATGGCCGTGGACCAGCACAGCTGCACGATCAACCGGTTTCTCTGATTACAGTCGACAGAATGTACAGTCATCGAATATAGGCGTAAATACGTAATAAGTATTGTATTCCATATAAGTGTTAATTGCATCAAAATGATATATCGAGTATACCACCATTTGCTATTTATTATTAAAGACAAAAGTGTATACATTTTTTACTATGGCAATTTTCTTTCCCTATTATTTCACTATTTTACATTATTGTATTTCATTCATAGCAGAATAAAATATATAGGTTCTTAGATTTGTCTAAAAATTAATTTATGGATTGCGCTAATAAAAAACTGAAAATTTAGATAAATAAAATGAATAAATTAAGTTACATTAAATTTAAAATATGTTTTGGAACTTTAACATGCCACCAGGAGCGCCACTGACTAATTGCATGGTTTTTAAATAGAATGAGATTCGAATGTGAATGCGTCATTGATGATACCATAAATGCACGTAAGTCAAGAATAAGAGTACAGTTGCGTAGCGTATCTCATTGTAGGGAAACGTGATCAGCTGTTGATCACAAGTATTCTAACATTAGAAGCGAAATCCATTACTTAACGATATTAACTCTATCAACCCGACAATTTGCATAGCGCAAATTAATTCTTTTGCACACGAAATAATATTTTGAAAAGAATCTTACATCATGGTAAGCATAGAAAAACTTTTTTAAATAGAGGTTATGTCATTTTGAACATTTCTGGTTCCTAATAAGGGGTGCCATATATTGCAGATCAAAAATTAAAATAAATAATTAAATAAACTTGTAATGATCGAAATGCAATAAAGCATAAGATAAAATATAAAAGATTTTCATATTATTTTTCAATATAAATATATAAACTAGTTAACTAGTTAACCTAAATTTATTAACACAGCAAGATCCAAATGAAGACACAGAGTGGAATGACATTCTCAGAAGAAAAGGGATTATACCAGAGAAAGAGAAAGAAGTTACGGAAGATCAAATCGTTGACATTGTGGAAAATACTATAAATGAGAAAACCGGACGTAGTAATTGAATATTTATTTTATTTGTCTTATGTCGATACAATTCCAAACTAAAATTTATTAATCTAGATATTTCTTATTTCTTATAGCTGCCAATGATTTAGAAAATAAGACGCTAGATGAATTGGATGAACTAGAGGACGAAGAAGATGAAAGAGTTCTATTGGAATATCGAAGAAAGAGAATAGCAGAAATGAAAGAGTTAGCTAGCAAATCTAAATATGGTGAAGTTAAGGAAATATCAGCAAAAGATTATGTTCAAGAAATAAATAAAGCAGGAGATGATGTTTGGGTTATACTTCATTTATATAAAGCTGGGTATATATAATACACTTCTATTCATAGATATTACATATCAAAATTCTTAATAGAGATATTAAGAGAATCTTATCTCTTTACAATTTTTGTTTTAGCATTCCCCTCTGCTCACTAATAAATCAGTATTTAACTAACTTAGCAAAAAAATTTCCTGCAACAAAATTTTTGAAAAGTATTTCTACTACTTGCATTCCCAACTGGCCTGATAGCAATCTTCCTACAATTTTTATCTACCACAATGGAAATATGATAAAACAAATTATTGGTCCAATGGAATTAAGAGGCATGAAATTAACTGAAGCAGGCATGTACAATTGGAAATTTAATGAAATATCTATTTTAGTAATTTGTCTCGGTTCTATTGGTATTCATATAAATTTATTATATGTGTTATTATAGAACTGGAATGGATGTTAGGACAAGCAGAAGCTGTACCAACGAAAATTACCAAAGATCCCAAACCAAAAGTCAGGGATGTCTTATTTTCTGTATTAAGGCATGAAAGTAATGACGAATATGGTGATGTTGCTGATAGTAACGATTGGTAATCCTATTTATATTAGGTATTCACAGAAGCTGATCTACTGTTTGAATACTATTATTAAGCATGAAATATTTTATTTATTTCAATATCACAAATATTTTATCACACACAACTCATCTTTAGTTACTTTTGAAATTTTATTATTATAAATAATCTTATTGTCACAATAAAATATTTTATTATCACATTATCAACTTAAAAATTATAATTTCTACCATCTTTCTACACCTTTATCACATTACACTTTTATAAAATAATCATTATTGTAATATTGTAGAATATAAGACACAATCTACCTCCAAACGAAAAATTGCAAATTTAACCTTGTTTGCATTTTGAAGATTTGAAGAAGATTCTCAACAAAGTAACATAATTCTACATTATCCAAATTTCTCTTTTAAATAATACATATATAATTATGTATTTAATTTAACTTACAAGAATATATGGTGTGTGCCATTGTCGATACAATCTGCATTTCACTTCATGATCATTGTTGTTTCGAACTTCGATGCCTTTGTATTTTTAATTTCTTGATGAATTTCGATAAATCTATATCAAAGATATAAAAAAATAATAAATCAAAAGATACGAAGACTTAAAAATTAATAGAAGCTTACTGAAAAAAATAGTAACCACACGTACAGATTTCTAATCCTCGCAAGTTTTAAGTTTTAATTTCTTAGGGATGTTTACATTCTATCGTTCAAGGACTTCTCAGGTTTCGTTCTTCTTATCTAAGCACAACTAAAGTTTCTTTATAGGATTTCATGGAGCGTAGTTTAGTTTCTGTCGCCAAACGGCACGGTTTGAAACGTTTCATATCTGTCACATTAGCTACATATATATTTTTTGTTGCAATAATATAATCGGTATATAAGTGTTGGAAAGGTGATGGTGTTTGTATTTGTGATTACAGTGTTAAACATCGTTTGAACTATGGTCAGAAAAGCTAGGTAAGTTTTTTTTTGATATTCGGCTTATTAAAACAAAAAGCAATTTATCCGCTGACAGAAATATTTGTTATCGTTTTAATATTACGACAATTATCTTTTTATACTCTCTTACTTATTTAATTAAAAAAAATTTTATCTTATAATTTGTTTCTTTTCTATAATGTTTATTTTAAAAAATGTAATGAATTTATATCTTTTTTTGGTATTTATTTTCTATTACCAAACATGAAAACTATTTTGTTATAGAATTTCTGGTATATCTTTTTAATTGCTACTTTTTATTATATTTTTTAGCTATAATGAATAATACAATATAGTTATAATATGTAAGTGAAAGAGATGAAAAAATTCATTGGAATATCTAAACAATATTATTAAGAATGTACGAAGACCTAAGTAATTTTATCACATTTGACTATAATACCATTTGGAATATGCATAGTGAAAGTTCAGAAAATATGTACCAAAACACTGTTTTATTAGATATAATGCAGGATAATGAACCATCTAAAGAAATTAATACGAATGAAGAAAAAAGTCATTTTGAGGAATTAAATAATTTTGAATCTGATAACATATTACATAATAAAATATCACACAATACTAGTACAAAACAAGACATATCAATATTGAATAAAACACATCGTACAGTTCCTAATATCTTAAAGAGTAGTTCAAGATCACATAAAATATCTGAAGTAGATGCAACAAAACCAAATTGCTTTCTTGAAGATATAGTAAAAACAGAGCAACAAGTTTTACTTGTTCCTGATGCAGCATCAAAGCATATTCAGTCTGAAAATACATTTGTTAAAGAAGCTAAATATAAAAAAGTATCAAGGAGAAGGAAACAAAAGTTTAGCTATGTGAACGCTTGGAACATTTGCTCCTTTGTTGACAAGGAGAAGGAAGTATTGGATAAAAACATTTGTATGTCAACAGAGATAGACAGTTCTACACAAAAAAATAAGTTGAAGCATTACGCTAACAAGCAGAATAAAAGACAAGGAATATCTATTCTTAAAAGTGAACAAGAAAGACTTGTATCTTCAATGTCTCAGAATGTATTAACAGATTGTACCTCCAAAAGTCAGTTCCTTTCATCTTTGGAAGAAATTGAATCAAATAATTTTCAAGATTCAATTGATTTCTCTAGCAATGAAATATTTAATACATTTTATTACGAATCTTATGACAGCAATAAGTTAGATTTTTTTATAGGGTATACTGAGAATTCTGATGATACATATAATTCTTTCAGTTCGAAACATAGTGATTATCAGGTAAAAGAACTTGATATGAATTATAATGAAATAGATACATATGAGACAATGGCAGATTGGTCTTTAACAGAAAATGAACAGGATGAAATAGATATTTCAATAAGAAAACCTGTAATGTCTCCAGATTATTGGATCGAAGATCTTTTCAGTGATAGAAAATCAAAATGTTCATGCTGTGATTATTCTTGCTATGAGGATTATGCTCCAAATTTGATTACAACTAGTGAAATTAATACTTATACAAAAGACAGACTATCAACAGAAATTTTTAATGATGATTCACAAGCTAATTTGGACAATACAGATTTATATACTTCTAATAGTACATACGTAACTGATAATGTTTTAAGTGAGGACAGCAGTAGAACATGTTCACCGCTTATTGACATTGAAAGTTCTTTGCAAATTACGGATGATATTGACTCAACGTTAATAAAATTTTTTAATTATTCATGTCAAAAAGATATCAAAGAAGGAATATCTAAACAATTTACATATACACAAGAACAAGAAGAAACATTACAAATTCAAGACAGCAACGAATATAAACATATTACAGAAAAAAACGAGTAAGTTAATTTTTTCATGTTATTTCCATAAAGTGTGAAAAATTAAAAAAATATTCTTTTTCAAACTGCATTTTCAAAGCATTCATTGAATAAGCTGAATGGTATGAAGAAGTTTCGAAGATTTCTAGGTTGCCTTTATTTTTTTAAATGACATTTTATGCTTTTATATTCTTAATAGTAGAGCGGACATTTGAATTCGTTTGCATCAACGCGATATTACAATCGTCATATTTTTTACGTCTGTTTACTTATCATTGCGGATTGATTGTGTACATATCACAAGACCACAATTATTCTTTGTTCCTTATCTCCCGCTAGGGATACACACTATAAGAATAAAATAATTTCTAATAAACTTTTAATAAGTGTAATAAAATGCAACAAATTGTATGTTACAATTGTATATATATATTAAAAACCAGTAAAACTGTTTGAATCTCTGCTATATCATTAGTAATAAAGAAATGTAACAATTATTTAAAAAAATGAAGGTAATCTGGAAGTTCTTGAAAATCTTCAATCCATAAAGCAAAATTATCACTGACTGACATTACAGAAAATTATTATATGTTGTGGTTTCCTCCGTATGACACAGTTTTTGCAAATAAAGTTTTTTCATATTTCTAAAAATAACAAGTATTCAGGTTAATCAAACTTGGTAGAACATCTCGTATATCGTATATCGTACTATAGCGATAGTTTTGTAAAGGAGATTTTTACAATGCAAAGACGCATCTAAAATTTTTGTTGTTGTCCTAAATTTTGTATTTTATGAGATACACTTGTAGGTTTCAGTGTTCATCATGTTTATTATCGTTCGCAAGCGCGCGTACAATGGCAATACATCAAGCTGCAGCGCATGGAGGTAAATATACTATTTTATCCCCAATAAAGTATGGTGTTTGTCATTGAATTTCTTTTCAGGTATGTACATAATACTTTGCGAAAGTTGTGGTAGGCTTTTCAATCGAAAATATCATTTCAATAGGCATTTCATTCATTGCCACCGTATGAAAGAACCTTTCAATTGCGACATGTGCTTTAGAAAATATAGGTAAAAAGGGAGACTAAGATGTATAAAGTTTCCGAATAAGAGCTTTCAAATCTCAGGATTTGTTAGATTTATTCATAGAAATTTGTTTTCAGACACAAGTCATCTTTACTTCACCACTTAAAAGTAGTGCACCAGGTTCACTATACTCGTAGTCGTTCGTCAACATTCACTTGTAAAGTGTGCCAAAAAGTTTATAGCAAATTTGGTGCTTTTGAAAATCATGTGAAAACCCATAAAAACGCTTGGTAAGTTTAACTTACTGATGTTTTCAAAAAAACAAATATATCTAGCAATTATATTACCATTTAAATATTTCAAAGTTATTAATCTAATTAAAGTAGATATTATTGAAATGTTATATTTATATTTATATTTATTTTTTATTTGCTGACGTTACCTTTTTAGAAATATTATTTTAATGCTGTTAGGATAGCGTTAGATGTAACTATAAAATAATTCTTACTACGATCCAATATAAGATAGCAAAAAAAGTAATTTAGATTATTTATATACTTGGAAATATAATATTTTGTATCTTGGTTATTTTTATATTTTTTATTTGTTACCTTTATATGTATTCTTATTTATATATTTATATCGACAGAAGAATAGCATTTTAAATTAACTACTTTTTTCATGTAATCGATACGAAGTGATACGTAAATTAAGATTATAGTATTATATAATCCAGATTTAACAGCCGTAATAAAATAAAAATTTTCCTTTTTCATTTTTGAGGCTGTTATGAAATATTGAAATGTTTTATTTTTGTATCTGTATTTGATGAAACTGTAATACCTGAGATGTAAAAAATGTGATTGTAAAATTTGTAATAAAATACTTAACGTGAAAATGTTTTACTTGATAATGTATGCTTAAGTATAACAATAAATTGAATTTTATTTTCAGAGATACTTTTATTTCATCCAAATAAATATAGCTTTGTAAACTCTATCAGAGTGAAAAATAATCTATGTGCAATACACGAAAAACGATAAAGAGAAATAAGTGATGACACATATATTATGAGATATTATAAAAAAAATTATTCTAAGTCAAGTCTCTAATATTGTCTCACATAAGATATACATGCATTAACATATATATTACATATATAGCATTTCAAACTCATTTTATTGAAGGGAAATGAATAAATTTTCGTTTTGTATTTATACAAAATAAAATAAAAAATAAATGTCTAAATAATATAAATCGACTTAAAATATTTTTGTTCTTACCTTAATTCGGTAAGTAGAAACATTTCAATCAGTTGTTGATCACAGTTTCCGCGATATCATTTTGATATGTGAGAATTTTTACGTAAGTCGACACATTGATATGTAATAGTCTATTACCCCATTATTAACTTTCCACCTAAGAGTGTTACCATGTATGCCATTAAAGAAAAGGAAAAAATTGACGTCGTAATAAAACCACGAATCATTTCGACGCAGAAAGGCATTTATTCAGTTACTATAAATCCAATGGTTTCATGCTTCATTGATTTATCTTACATAATAAATAATGTAAGTAACAACATATATCTAATTAACTGACACAGTTATTTAATAATTAAATTAATTATGAGGTCATTTTACAAATTGCGATGAAATAATTTTTATAGAAATATAAATTTCGATATAGCAACGTAATATATTTATATAGTAATAATAAAGTAATATATTTATTTTTAAGTTCAATAATAAAATTATAAACCTGCAAATTGTGAGAATTCAATATCATATGAATTATTAGATTACGATGTATATGTTTTATTTAATTTTTTCTCTTCAATGAAGAATAAACGATACATATCTGCTTAATTTACATATAAATAATATTTTCTTAACAACAATAACAAAATAATATAAATAAATTGCATGGTATAACTGTTGCTACACATGATTAATGAAAGTATTTACATCAAGATACTAAGAAATACCTTTTCATAACTACATGCTGGAAATTACAAGAAAGAAATAGAATGAAAACTAAAAGCAGCCCCTTGTGGCTCACGATTCTAGTCACGGCGTCGTTCCTCGAAATATCGACGATTCCTCGCTATTTATATGTTGGCTTTCTCTCGTAAATCGTAAAAAGGTTCTGTCTCGTATACCTTAGAATATACCGACGATCGTACCGGTGTGGTGCAATGGATAAAATACAATTCTGTCGGTTTTACCGCCGCGCAATTTATATAGTTCAATTGAAAAAATTTTACCTATTCATAAATTTTTTGCTTTCTTTAGTCATTTCAGGTCTTAGAATAAGAATAGGTTCTTACATCATTTCTAATACCTATGACTCTTGTTTAATAGACTGTTAATTTTATCTTGTTGATTAACACGTTGACATTTTCATTGAGAAGAGTAAGCGGAAATGTTAAAGGTCTAATGATAAAGTTCATGAAATATTCTTTATCCTATGTTAAATTGTAAAGATTATGCAAGACATAAAATACTGTTTTTTAAGTATTAATCCATTGCACATTTTTAAATGACAGTTTGTTGATATGCTATCGAGATGAAGAATTAATAACGTGTCATTTTTTTAATAACTTATTTTATTACTTCGTATTGTTCATGTGTAAAAAAGATGGCATATTAGCGCGCATAAGACGAACAGAATTATTCATAGAAATTATTCAAATACAAGAAACTGTAATACCAAAAGTAGGAGACATTAAAATTACTTCTTAACATTTCCACAGATTTCTTTCAACTCTATGGAAAAGTTAGTTATTTTATATTTCCTCAGTAATATAATAAGACTCTACTTCTTCCACTATTCTTTATTAATGTAATATAAATAAGCAAGATTTTTATTAATTAAGTATTCTACGTTTAACACAAAATCGCATCTTTTGATTTAGAACTGTCCAATTTTTTATTTTTTGAGCAATCAAGTCGCAAAAATATATGTGTTTCCAAATCAATTATAATTAAATTTCATAGATCAAAAAATAAAATGAACGATACACTATTAACAGACCATTCGTAAAAGAAGGGAACAATCATCCATAATCAGGAGGAGCGACAGCGGTAAACCGTGGCGGGTGGTGCGCACCATAGTGAACCCGTTAACGAAAAGGGATAACACCAGTGGCGCCGCTTTCGGTCAAAATTCGA
The DNA here is from genome assembly GCF_014825855.1 of Bombus pyrosoma. Taxonomy (NCBI): domain Eukaryota; kingdom Metazoa; phylum Arthropoda; class Insecta; order Hymenoptera; family Apidae; genus Bombus; species Bombus pyrosoma. The sequence goes on along the minus strand of NC_057773.1, from coordinate 2,829,396 downwards.
ACGAATGGTTGTGCCGGAACCGCGCAGATCGTCCTCAGTAGTTGCCCAGACGCTGTCACGGGCGTAGCTGGATGTTGGATTGTCTCTCTCTCTCGTGCGCGCGCGTGTCGCAGGGAGGTGCTTCCTTTTCTTCTTCCTCTTCCTCCTAACCTCGTCCTACTCGTCGCTTGTATCGGTCGACGAATAACGCCGTGGACGTCACGATTTTTCGATGCTGCGGATATCGTGCGACTCGGTCATCGGTTCATCATCTTAACGAGAAGAAGAAAAGGTGCCGGAGAAAAGGGAGGCCGACGAGGTTTCCTGCCGGTCGGTGAGAGAGAGAGATAGAGGGTGAGATAGGGGTTAGATAGGAAGGTAGAGTGAGGCAGTGAAAGGGGATTCGACAAGGAAAGGCAACCGAGAGAAACAACGAGAGACCGGTAAAATAGAGAAACAAAGATGGTGTGAGGGAAATAGACAAGTAACGAGGGGAATACGGGAGCAGCAAAAAAAGATTTCGGAAGAAAAGCTGTCCGGGAGGGGTAGAGATGTGTTGAAGTGTGTTCTTGTGTATATATATGGTGCAGTGCGGTGCTGTGCTCGAGAGAGAGAATGGCGTGGTCGGATTTCGCGTGTACCTCGCCGTGACGTGGAAAGGTAAGGATCCTGTCTAACCTTTATCTTTTTTTCTTCTACGACTCACCGTTTATTTATAGACATCGTTTAATATTACGAATGTCATGATGTTTTGCGATCTCTATCGATTAGCTACAAAGATCGAGTTTCTTATTCGATCGACAGTGTGCCCGCCGAAGCCGATAATTGAATTTGATTTGAACGATGATCTGTCTGTCGGTCAGTTGCCGGTACCGCGTGCGCCTCTATCGTCTGGCTTATCCTCTTTGCTACTACTATGGAGCTCGTTGGTATGCCAGACGAAACATCGTTCTTTCGTTCAATCATCTTTTTCTCGTGTGTGCCGCGTGACTTACAGATCGTCCACGTTATTTGTACAACGAGAAGTTTCGTTTTGGGTTATGAACAGACTGCGGATGTTTATGCATTTTTGAAACGCATATAATACTAGCATAGTACTCGTAATATTTTGTAGATAAAAGAAACTATATTAGCAAAAATATGAATTTGCATGAAAATCCACAGTTTAGTTACGAAATATTTCAAAATGAAATTAGAGGCAAGAAGATAATTGACACTAACAATGAGTAATAAAATTTAGCGTGATCGTATTGTATTATAAATGATTAGTATTCTGATTGGTACTTAGCGTCTCTACCGGAAGCGTTATGCTGTGTTTCGTATTTCGAGCGATATTAAACTTGTTAATTGAAAAATTGAAATATCTTTAGATCTTGAATGATTTTATTTTTCTATTTGTTGTTTAATATAATCATATACAATAAAGTCCATTCTATATTTGTATTTAATGTATAATGATTTGTCGGAAATTGGAAATATTGTTCGATATTATGATTAGGGAAAATTGAGTTAAAAGTGTTCATATTTATATGCGTGTATTGAAAGATATCAGAAGTTTCATTTTGGATTATGCATTCCTTTTACATGTTGTATCAAAACGGAAGATATATTATTTAAGTTCGTTCTTGTCGCAGTAAAAACTTTTGTATTCAAATTTCACTTCATCATATTACGCTCGATAGGTTAGGTTGTGTTATTCTATGCGTTGTGTTATTCTTAAGCAATAATGTTGTTACTTGTAATTATTAATTAGTTCAACATATTACAAGTTAAGAATTACAATTGTATTTGCCAATCGAATATTTCAAATTAGAATACATCAAAATTGAAATGAAAATAAAAACTGAGTAAAAAAACAGCTTATTTTTAAGAATAAATAAAATATTATTATAGGTTATAAGATGAATTACTATAAGGTATTTTGGTATTGTATCATTATTAAAAATTAGAATAACAAAACTGTTGGTATATTTAGAAATTGAGATTGTTGACATAACTTGAGGTATACATAGATAATATAAAAATTGTTCCGTTCTGACCATGAGATAAACTTCCATTTTAGTTGAACAAGGTGGAGATAGAAAGTAGTTTCAATGCTCCACGTGTGGTGTAACTTGATCCCATATGAGTCATATTGTGAAATGGTCTGCGATATTAAAGCTATCACACTGTATTACTTACAAAATGGTGAAAACACAGTAGCCTTGTTGGGAAGGAAAGTACTTGTCTGCTAGTTTTACGGTTTTAATTTCAATTAGTTTAGTTTTCCAATAAAGTTTGGTATTTATGATATTCTTTAATTTTTCTTTTTCATAATTGAGTAAATAATAGTGTAAATAAGGTTTTGTTTATTCCAACCTTTCTTCTTTTATTCTTCTAATTTAAACGATTGCTTATATAATTTAAAATTTTCCACGAGAAACATTAAAATTCATTATAAATTCGATAGTTATAGCAATTAAAATTTTTTTTTAAGAGAGAATCCACGACAATGTACTATTGTAGTATCTACTTTACTTCGAAATTGAAACAACCAAGTAGTGCATTATATCTGGAGGATGAAAACAAAATTGAGGGCTGAAATTATAGTTTTTAAAATATCTTTGATCTTTAAAAATCTAGAACACAAAGTAATATATTTTATATGGACTAATGGCTTGTGAGAACTGACTTTATTATCAATGCTTCTTCAACTTATTTTAATGCGTTTCATCCGTAGTCCCTCTGGTAACTCCATTACAGATGTCAACACGATGATGCTCGGACGTATTCGCATATGTTCTAAACTACGTCCAGGGATGCACCCTAACTACGTTATCACCATACGCTGACTGGCCGTTTGTGACGTTGATAAGCACGTGTCAAGCATAGGTTGTGGCACCGAATCGGGAAGCTTGTTAGACTGGTCTTCGTGAAGGATTCAAAGCATCTCATCGTTGATGCTTTTAGTGAGCCCGAACGAAATTGCGTGTCCCTTCAACCGAAGGAAAATCGAGTTCTGTTTAAAATTACATTACACTTTGACATAGCCATTTACAAACACACGATAAACGAAATCTGAAGAGGTATGTTTGTCATGTACCAATTTACCTTTCGCTCTTATCGTATTGGTACGATGGACACTTCGTGTTCGAAATTGTTTCTTAGATGGATATTTGATTTTATCACTTACTTGTCTTAAGTAATTCTTTTCTACTGGAGGATTTATTTGTACATTATTTGAAATACATACGATAATTTACTTAGTGTTTATATCGTTATGTTATGAACTCACATGCAGGAGAAATTTGTTCTTAATATGTTCATAACATTGGCATGAACTTTTTTTAAACTTTGTTGTACGAGGGGATGTATCGAACCACGAAAAAAACAGCTTTGAACCTATTTTAATATTGCAAAGAAGGATGTATTTTAAGAATCTTAAAATAAACCGATGGTGACCTTGATTCTATATACATGTTAAGTTTGTTCAATAGAAACATTGAAATATTGTATTTGTTAACGCATTCGTTGTTTCGGGTCTCAGTCGTGCGTTTCACTTGAAAATCATGTGGAATTGTTACCTGAATTTTGTGAGTTAGAATTCATTTCAAGAGAGAGGATAATATTCTAAGTAGTATCAGACTGTGTATGGTCAGGCAGCAGTAGTTCGAGTCCAATATGCAGTAGCCAACTTTAATCGTTACAAAGTACTGTAAATAACACCCAGGAACAGGTTAATAAAAGTTTCAAACGTATCCATACGTATATTACATAGGTACGATACGTCGAGTTAGATTGATGGGAAAAATTCACGAAATAAAAATCACGTTTTGTCACATTTGCAGCGCTTCGCTGCGAAAAATTAAAAGAATACTATCGAAATCGAAATTGTTTCTCGTTCACTTTAAATTCACTATTTCTCGTTTAATTCAGGGGTTTGTCGTTGAATCACGTGGGTTAAATAAAATCGAAATTTTATTTGTCGACAACAAAATTGTATTCGAACAAAAAATCTATCGTGCTTCTCGTAGCTACCTTGTTTTCGCTTTTCCACTTTCGAACTCGATCAACCGTTTCTCTCTTTATCCTTTTAAATCTACTGCTCGTTGCTTCGTATATACTTAGTATATACTGAAAGAACTTTGTGCATCGAAGTTTCACAAGGTCCTGTTTTAAAAAATGGATATAGACTCGTTCAGATTAGCCGACTTACTTGAATTCGACTAGCTCGAGTTTTGTCTTAATACAAGTCACGTTGGTTGGTCTGAAGTCGTTGATGTTGAAGTGACCTAAGTTTAAGTGGACAGCTAATAGAAAATAGGCACAATATAGTAAAATAGAAGTGCTCATAGTGAAAGTGATACAAGCGACGAAACTTACAATTTCAAACTTTTGGCTTGTAACGTATATTTTCCTACATTTATCTTGTTCTAGAAAAAAGATATTCTTCTACTATTTTCTTACTAATATATCTCATATATTTTAGAATGTCTGTAGAAAAATTTAGTGATTTGTATAATATGAAGGAACATAAAATTTCGAGAAAGCTTGACTTCGTTTAATAAACCAATATATTTCAAGATGTACTTAACCCAAATATTATCATTGTAAATAACATTACGTTATCAAGAAACTGTTGTTTCTTTCAAGTCAAGAAATATTTGAAAATATGTCAACTTCACCTAAAACTTGGACAAATACTTCAAGTTTACATTGTAATAAAGTGTTTCGAATCATTCAAATTTAAGCTGCACGAAGTCAAGTAGTTTGACTAATGAGAACAAATGTAGAAACGTAGAAGGATGTTCCGGAGTAAATAACAGCTTCACGGTGTGCAGTAATAGAAAGGTATCAAATTGCTTGAATTTAGGTAACTTGACAAATGTAAGGCATTCCAATAAATTACGTAGGAAGCGTCGGTATGTTAGGCAAGACGATGAAAAATCTCGAAGATCGCCTTGAAATTAGCTCGTAGATCTTTCCTCCATCATGTGCCACTCTGGATTCCCTTGAATGGTAACCTCTCTTGATATCTCCGTCTTTATCAAAACTTTCTTTCTAAATGAGTACGCCCATATTTAGAGGCCACGTGACTACAGAGCTAAATTGCGAATTCTTAAGACGAAGGAAAAAGTAAGTAAAAGTTAGGAAAAAGTTTATATCGATTTTGATAAAAATGTTACACGAAAAAGTTTTACTCGAGAAGTAGAAAAAATTATGAATATATAAGATGCTATTGAAAAATGGCTTTCTTTCAATAACCAACAAAGAAATCCGCTTAAGGTAAGTCTTAGTACCTTTTAAAATAAGGGGTTCCGTCTTATTGATGTATACATGTACGTACTTGTATAAGATAAATTTAATCTTTGCGAGCTGCTTCTGTGTCCGTAATTTTTCTTAGAGATATATCATTATCTTGTGTATTTAAATTTCAAAAGAGTTTACTACTTAAATTAATCCAAAGTTTGATTATTCTCCTACATCGACGGACAGCTCGATTAAAAAAGAGACAATGTTGTGAAATGTTTGATCAACGTTTTCACGCGTAATCCTCTGTAATTTTGTTGTAACGTTTAGTCATGGAGGTGAAATTAATTTTTAAGTCCTCTTTCCAACGAGGCGACCGCGGCAGGTCACTGGTCTTATTGAAAAGAACTTACGTTAGAAAAATAGTTTGCAGAGATTATCCGGCGTTGTTGTAAAACTTTACTTTCGTTATCAAACTTTCTTTAACCGTGTTGAATTCAAAACCGCGGTTATCCTTTGAACATTATTTCCATTCCAAAAGTTTCGTCACTGTTGTTAACCAACACGGATGTTTAGCTTACCTCGAGCATACTTTCCTTGGTGATCTTCTAAATTTTCAACGAACGCTCGCACTCTTTCTAATGATTCTTACAAAAAGTTGCAGTTTCTATTTACGTTGAAAGAGAGAAGATATACGTTTTACGTTTCTGTTTTTTTTCATAATTTAAGCAACTATTTTTAATATATTTTTTTTAATAACAATTAATCTTTCTTAATATAATATTTGCTGCGATAGTAGTATTCATTTAATTGTCATCTACTATTGTTCAGTCATAGGTGACGCTTTGGATTAGATTTAAGGAATCCATTTCTTTCATTTTTAATATATAAAGTAGATTTTTCGTATGAAATATATCGACATGGATATATTATTAGTTAAAAAAATTTATGGCTATTGCGAGGTTATGAATAACCTCCGAATTTAATCTATCAAGCGAAGACTAGTTACGATAAAATGTTGAATGTGATGAAAATCAAATATTGACATGTTTGTGAAATCAAATTTATGTTTTGACCATTTTGACCTATGATGTTCGTCCAAAATTATGCGGTTTATCTTTCTAGGACGTACTTACTTTAAGCTCCTTTGCTGCGTGAACATTAAAGAGGTTAAACCTCAACTAATGAGGTTACTCATCCACACGACTCTGTGTGCAAGAACATACTTAGTTTTTTACCTAAATACACAAGTTCCTTGTCCTGTGCGGTTTAACAATTATTTGTTGCTAATGATCATATTTGTAACAATTAGTATAATATTTTGTGACCCAGACGAATAATTGAATATCATTATTCACTTATTTGATACCCTTCAAATTAATAATTTTATGTAGATATATATTCAGCTATAATTTGCACATATTTTAAACGAAACAGATAGATGCAACATTGAGCTTTATGGATTATTGAACTAGAAAATTCTGATTGAATGTTACCGCGTATTTATCAATTATAGTTGCGTTCTATCTGTATCAATATTACATGGATCATACGTATATTCGACACAATTGTATCTCGAATTTAATTACGAAATTCGTATACAATGAGAGAACATTGTAGATATTGTACATATATAATATAAACTTGTTCTTTATTTTCTATTCCAAACAGCTGCAACTTTATTCTTCCCGTTTTTATCATACTTCAAAATTAAGAAATTTTTTCGATAGGACAGAATAGTAAAAATGTTGTCTACGGCATAAAAGAGAATCGATGGATGGATTAACTTTTCTTTTTACTGAAAGCAATATTTGAGTTCATAATCAAATATCCGTTAGAGAATAGAGAAGAGCTTGCTGTTACCATGAAATATAAAATATAAATTTGGTTACTTGACGGATGCTATTTCGAAAATTGAAAAATGGCAAACAAAACTGAAGGCAACGTGGAATATATGTAAGACAGATTGATCGTTGACACAGCTTGTACCGTGTAAACTGGCAGTGAATTGATATTTACTGTCTACAAGACGGTAGCAATAGTGGAGTCATTCTGTTTGACGAGCACCTTTGTTCTATCGGTCCACAAACAGCCGAGCTATGTCGAAAAGGGGTAGAATTTATAAACGATGAAATAGGTGAAGCTCACGAACAGTCTCGAAATTTGCTGTTGAATCGTACTTAACACAGCTCGTCCAAATGAATGTAATTCTCAACTTGGCATCGTGCCTCGTTTGTATGCAGCCATAGCCGTGAAAATGAAAAGAAACGGTTGGATGCACGTTCGTCACATCGTCTCTTAAAAGTGTCGAAATTTTATACGTCGGAATACTTACGCGATTAAGAATAATTTGCGCGACAAATACGTTCTTGTAGTTTCAGAAGCTTTCACGCAGATCGATCCATTCCCACGTTAAATGCGATTAATCGCCTGTTGAGAATCGTGCAGCTCTTTTGTTCCCTCTTTGAGTTGCTTTGACCTTTTAATTATGTAGTATAGCTTTTTACTACGTGAGCCAAACAATGTGAAACAGGAGAACATTTTAACAGGACGTAAAAAGAATATTAGTTGCACAAGGCCAAAAATTTTTAATTACGAAGGGCTAGGTCGCAACTTTTTGGGTTTATACATTTTTTACTATATCGTAACATAGCTAATTCATTACCTTACGTCAAAATAAGTTACTTAAGAGAATTATTAATTTTAATTAAACATTTATTAAATAATTTACATTGTTTACAAATTTTTGTATAGTTCCCATGATAAAAATCACTGTTGAAGATAATTTATTTTAAGGAAATACTTTCTGTACTATTTTAATATTCGCAAAATAGTTAAATATGATTGAAATGCATGGATATAAAGTTTCGTTACGGGTTACGAATAAATCCACTCGGTTAAAAAATCATGTGGTTACAAATGGCGTGATAGGCGTCTATCAACAGATGTATTTGCTGTTTTTTTTTCTATCTGAATAAAGCTGTTTCTCATTGGTATCCCCCTATTTCGAGCTTTTTCTTCGCCATTCCTTTCGTTCTAACGTCATGTTCGCTTTTTGGGTCGTCAGGTGCATTCGTTATGTCGCTTGAACGACTTCAAACGACTTGTCGTTTCACAATCGATGGATCGATTCATACCAAACGTGATTAATGAACATTCGACATCGAATTTCTAGTGACCTATATTTTTAGCATTACACCGAATGTATTATATAAAGTGCATTTTTCTTTGTTCTCTTGTTCTTCTACTATTTTTTAGTATTTTCGTTCATTATGTGCAATACACATGGTTACGATATTTCTTAAAAGACATTAAGAAAAAGTGTATTAATTGCTTATACAATCTTTTATCCAAAAGTGTTATGCGTTAAAGAATTTTTAATTACCAACTTTTAAAAATTCGTGAAATGATATTTTATCGATATTGTTGATCAATTTCATTTAATTAATTTTAGCAGAATATTTGCATCAGAAGTTAGTAGATGTGGTTAGTCTAGCGAAAGAAATGTCTGATCATATCCGCTACCAGTTGTACCATTTATCTCTTTCTCTTACAATCGACTATTTTGTTATCTCTTCCTCGTATTCCAATCGTGTAATCGCTTATAATATATTTTGTTCATACTTTTACGAATAAGAGCGTAAATTGATCAGAAAATTATTTCAAACAATTTTATAGGACAGCACAGATTCATCAAGTTACTTTATTGCTTGTTTTATGGAGGGATTAAAATTTTCCCTGCGATGAACTTTGAAAGCACTTTTAATACACCGGGGTTAAAAAACAAATTTATTCGTTGTTATGAATATTTCGATAAGGAATTTCTTTTGTCACAGTAACGAAATCATTGTTTCATTACAATCCACAGAATAATTATCTCATTATATCATTTTTGATTAAATTAGATTCCGTGGACGATTTTAATATACTTTAACTCATAATTCACGTGATATTTTATATAAATTGCATATTATTTTGTACTTTTTTATTATAAGAGGTTCTAGAATAAACGACGTAATATATTTAAGTCAATCTCGTTCTCGCAGAATGTATGACTACACGCTTTTCAAAGCGAGATTTTAAAACTGCTTTTAAATTTTCTTGAATCTCACATTTATAAATTCTGTGATATCCTTCGAGCGAAAACAGATATAGAAGTTGTTGCGAATTAAAATAGGAAATAAAATTTCAAATCTTAATCACATTTTTAACCTGCAAGGACTAAAGGATCAACCTGTAGAATTGAAATTGATTTATCTATATTAATTTTTAATTGCGTGATCACGGAAATCTCTGGTTAAAGTTAAATATTCATCAGACTAAGTGTATTAACGTAATTTTTGTAATTGACACGTTTTTGTCATTAAATAATATCTTCGAGAAATATTTTCGTGCGATTTTATCCTATAAAATTCTAAGATTTTATTCTATAAAATCCAGAATTCTTCCAGGCTGATATCGTTAAATAAAAATAAATAGTATCTACATGTAAGAAAATATACGAATGAAAAATGATGTTTAAATTCGCAAGGAAAAAAGACTTAAATTTCGTGCATATTCATTGCACTGTTACAAAAACGAATACTAAAGATTTTTTAAAATTGTTTATGAAGTAAAATGCAAAAACCGACATTCCATTTTATGCAAACTATATTAAAATGATATAACTACTAATAATATAACTAATGATATATCCACTTCTTGATATAACCCAAGTAAAAGATCTAAAGTAGTCTAATATTTCATATGTTATAAGTTAAGAAGAGTCTAAAGTTTCTGGCTCGATACTTCTAAATATTATGACATAAAAACATTTTATGTATGGTGGGTGCTGGTTGTACCAGTCTATTAAGGCTGTCTCACACAATATATTCATTCGTGTCTCTCTGAATTACCTTTTGGCAAGGCTTTGTACCTCCATGTAGGAAGGGTGTTATCGCGGTTGAAATCCTGCCAAAGACACGGTTCAGTCGATTCGGTTACACACCGTGACAGGATCCAATGCGATATTTTCGAGAATATGATGTACAGAGAAGGAGGTATTCATTGGATACGGAAACTCAATCATTGAAGTGGCTTGATTAACCATCTTACATTGTATTGCTTGGATTTCAACACGTCTAATAGCTCGTCCGATTCTCTCTACTTGTTCCGCGTTAGTTCAATTAGGGACTCGTTCTTTTGACTTGCTATCAAGTCTACAATTATCGAGCGATGAGCTGCGGAGTCATTTGTATAAAATTTCTGGTAAAATTCTGTCTGTTCTCCATTAAATTTCTAGTTATCTTAGACGAAGTCAAAATTCAACGTAATATCGTAATCTCTACATGAATCGGGATCTTTTTTTAAAAAATTTCTGTTAACAGACCAATTGTAGAATTTGATAACTTTTGCAGTAGAATTCCTCCAAATCCTTTAACGGTAGAATTCTCAAAAATAGAAAATTTCACTCGTTAAATAAAACAAATGATTTTTATGAATATAATCAGCGTTCGAATTCATATGTCGGCAATCTAAAATCAAATTGAGAAAGAATCTTACATTCGACTCATTTTTATTCCTTGGAAACATCGAAATGCGGGAACAGAAATAGGAAGAAGTAAAAAGGAGTCTAGAGAAGCTTTTCTGGATTATGTCGAACCATCCCCGTGAACCCGTGTTCCGAATAGAATTTATTCTGGGCACAAATTGAATGTTTGTCATGGTTTAATCGACTGTAAAAATCCTTGCATTGCTCGGACCACGGAAAAATCATTGCCAAATTGTCCGCGATTCGTGCGTTATGTGATTGTAATTCCGTGCCAGCTTCTCCTATTTCCACATTGAGGATATCATTACACATGTGTGTCGGCGCTTTCAATCTCGACACCTCGTTCTAGCATCAGCTACGTGCCTGCAATTCTGTCACTGAATCAGCTACTTCTAGTACATATGTGGGTGTGGGTGTGTGTGTATGCGTGTGAATGAATCTGGTTGTTGATTAGGGTAATAAATATTGAGACTGAAAACCTGCATTTTCTGTATACTGTATATAGATATTTCTGTATATGATATATGTATGAAGAATATTTTTGGTTGTTCGTTTGACGAATAAAATTGGAGCAACATATGTTTTCCGGTATTAAATAACTTGTTTATTCATGTACTAACATATTGAAGTCCACCGTTGTATTATCTATTTGGCTTTTATTAATATAGTCTGGTTCAAACACTATGGTGTATTTATAGTATGCAAGTAGGTTATGGTCAAATAGGTCAATTATTAATGATTATAAGGAAAGAAAAAATTTTTTGTATTTATTTCAATTAATAATAGTTAATAATAATAACAGTTAATTAATAATGATATAAGGTATATTTAAAAGGTAAACACTTCACACTTTAATTCTGAATTCTTGTGGATTTCTACGTTGAGATTTAATTTAGTCTTAGCTTATCATTTTGTCCTAAGGTTTTTCGTCACTTTTCAAGTAACATGCTTGTAATATAACTTTTTTCAAGAATATCTCACAAGAAAAGGAACGTAAAATAATACACGCTGCCAAATCTCTATAAAAAACTTGTTGGAAACGTACAGTTCCAATTGAGGGAATATTTTTTAAACTTTTTAAAATGTCTATCTTTCTCCTTTTTTAAACTTTTACTGTTAAAATCCTCCCATCATGAATTTCAAATACCGTTTAGTCGATCCTCATCCGAATTGAAATTCCCGTATCAATTTCAGCGCTTCGAAAGTACTAATTTAATTTCCTGCCCGTTCGCTGAAAGTGCAGGGGAACATTCTTCTTCGCATTCAATTAATACAAAGCACGCTATGTTGCGGAGATCACTTTCGTGAAATATTCAAGAGACGCGTATTATCGTAGGTTCCCGAGACCGAATATCTGAGTACTATGGCACTGTTGCCTATAGACCTTTATTCATGATGATTCTAGATGGTAAATCGAGCATATACTTGTCGAGGGATCGTAGAAGTAATACGAGCCAAGGATTTGTTTCTTTCATCGTGTATGCGTTTGGCATACGTGTACATGATTATCGATACATTCGACTTCCGATATTATTGAAGATAGAACCGTACCAGTCTCTGCCTTATGATTCCTGCATCTTACATTTTCAGGACAAATTCAAACAGAAGTATATCTTATGAGACGTTCTTTTTATTATATGGAACGCGATCATATGCATGTTATGACTCGTGCAACTATCGATCTCTTTGTATCCTTTTATTTATTGTATTAGGTTGATCGGAAGTTCTATTGGTTCTGTTCTTTCAAAGGAGGAGGTCGTTTGTTCGAACTTAAATTTGTATTAATTAGTTTTCCATATAATATTTCTACTTATTAGGCAATTCATTTATCTCATTGCTGTTGAATTTTTCATTTATATCATTCCAGTGCACTTTTAAAACACCGCAGCTTGAAAATAACCAAATATGATCGAAAAAGGTGTCCATGATTTTTACGACTCGAATTTTTACGTGAACATATACGTTCCAGATGTATAAATTTTAATTTCTATTACATACGTATATTATTGTTTCATTAATTCGTCTCCAAATTTCTTTTACGATTGTTAATATACTTATACATGTAGTTGGCTTGTATATTACAGTTTTAAAATACGTTATATGAATACTTTTAGATAATAGGATTCGCAGTTCAGTAATAAAATATGTTTTAATTAAATAACGTTAAAACAAATAAAAATAAGGAATTTAAGATATTCAAGCATAAATAACGTATGAAATATAATACTGAAATTTACATGCAATGTAACAAATATATCTTTTTAAAATACTTCTCTCGAATCTCATTATTTTCTTCCGTATTTCGAATAAATATGAATTAAATGTTTAAAAATACAGCGTTTCGCGTTTTAAACAGATTTGCCAACTATCCCCTGCATTTCGAGTTATTTTCATCGCACCTGTCTTACATTCAGCTTATCGCGAAAGTTCTCACGTTAGAACGAATCAGCGTAGATCGTTCTCACCCGCGAGAAGCGTTTCGCGAATTAACCACGAATTTCTCGGGAAAAGTGGAACGAGGATTTACTTGTCCGCCAGATAATATCAGCAGCGAATCGAGCGGGATTTATTTAGAGTCGACGTGTATGGTATAAGGAAAGAAGAAAATAGTGGAAATGGATGTTGGTTGAATTATGGATAAAATAATTTTTCCACGTTCTGTTGGTTCGTGCACCAATTATAATTGACGATAATATTGACAGAAATAAAGTTTCGAGTAAATAAATGCATTTACTGCTGTATCATTTAAAATAGAAACAACGAGATATCAAAGTGGCAGGAATTTGACATGAATTTTTTATTGGAATGTAAAATTCTGACGAAAGATTTGTCTTTTTCGGGACACGAAATATTTTAAACAAATTGTTGGTCATTTCTCACGCGTAGTGTCACTATTTTTGGAAGATTGTTTGTACCTTATCTTTATTACTATAATTCATTGCTTGTTTTCTCAAATAGAGATGAGATGGAAATGTAACGTAAGGAAAAACTTTAGGAAAGAGGTACGATTTATATAACGCAATAAGGTTCACTGTTCTTGTCTGAAGATAAATTAAAAATCATTCAGATGAAGGAAATGTTTTTTCCTTATTGGAAAGAAGACTGTCTGATGTTATTCTACATGAGAATAGGATTCCATACTATCAGAAGTGCTATCTCTTTTTCCAATCTCTTTGATTAAATATTCTAATATTGTAACTTCGTGTCGATACCTTGTGGAATTTAATGTTCTCGGTGGTTTGATCCTATGGCGAAAATGGAATAATACGTTTAAGAAGCTTGAACAAGTTTCCTAAAACATTCTTACAATATTTTCCAAGGATATCTTAGGATTTTTAATACTATTTCTTTTGAATTATATTTCTCGCAGTTTGTTGAAATTACTTTACGGTTTAGATTACATTATATCAAGCTTTAAACAACTTAAAAATATTTCTTTTATATGTTTTCAAGAATTTGTGGAAATATTTCTATCATTTTTTTAATTAAATTTTTTAGAACATTTTCATTTTGCGTTTATAGCATTTTCAGAACAGGATTAAGGATTTACATAACATTGTTCCTTAATTATACCATTAAAAATTTTTCAAGAACTGAATTTATGGGAGGTTTTTTTTTTAAGACCAAGAAGTTTATTAAAACACCGGGTAAAGCGAACCAAGAGTCACCATTTTCTCAATATTCCTCAACTCTGTTTTGCCACAACATTTTAAGGCAACGATAAATATTTTCGTGGAAAAATACTATCTTGACTCCACCGCCGTTTCTTACGAAAATGTATTATAGTGGAAACTTCCTTGGGTAAACTTGGAAAATAATCTCACTGTTTTGTTCAATAACTGGAACACTAACGAATTTGAATTGTTGGTAAAGCAAAGTTACTAGTTTCAGTTCTTTCCAGGTTAATGCTACGGAAACTTGGAATCCTCTTGCGTTTAGTTTGATGCGTGATTCCAAAGTTCGTAATTATAGGCAACTTACACTCTGCAATAACATTCCGGTATACTAACAACGACAGAGTCAATAACGTTTCACTATGGGCTGCATATCTTGATTTATACGTTTGTAATGTTACGTATAATTTACTTACATTTCTCTGAATATATGAATTTCTCAGTGGAATTCGGTTAAGCAAAGTAGTTTCAGTATTTCTTATATTTTCTACAGAGATAAAATTATAACTTAAAAATCTTAAATAAATTCTTAAATTTATCCTTCGAATAATTTATATTTGAAACGATATTTAAAATATTTTCATCTTTTTACTCTTATTTCTACAATGTTCTTTTTTCTCTTGTCGATAACGTACTTTGAAGCAGTAATACAAGAAAGTTTTGAAATTTTTATTTGGAGTAATAATTCCGAGCTAAATTTTGTTCGACTTTCCAGCTTGTCTGACTATGCATACCCCTTTTCACTTACGCTTTACTCTGCCTCTTGTTTTGTACATTTCGCTACGATTATTAATTCCGTTATTTCCCGTTGCTCTTTCTTCACACGAATATCATTGCAGTCTTCGAATTACAGAGTGACGATCAAAGAGATCAAAGATATTCAAATCAGTGTGTGAAAATAGGAAAATACGTAAGACCAAGGTATTAAAGTGACTTCGCGGTATCACGTGTTATTAGAGAACATTTGTTAGATGAATCAAACACATATTTAGTGAAAAATAATTAAATGTTAAAGATGGTTAATTACCGAGTCTTATTAATATAATAATTGTTTGTTCAAATACTTTCGATACTTTGAATATGTATATTAAATGCATGCACTTGCATGTACATAACTTGCACTAAATATCACGTATATATTTTCAATTTGTTTCAAACCTTATCAATACAATCACGATAATCGAGCCTCGTTACAATGCTAATGTAATTTCAAAATCTTTCGTGCAATATCCATAACGTATTTATTGAAGGTATCTAGCCACAAGCGCTTGAATAGAATCTGTGAACACCGAGATTCGATGAAACCAAATCCGGCGACACAAACGACCTCGACGGACGTCTTTCTGCTCTTCTATTTGTTATTCACGCATCCACGCTTATCTAATCGTCCCAGTCGATCTGATCGACTGCTTAATGCCGTAACAGCCACAATTAGCATCGGTAATTTCGAACAGAACCCTCTAACGGGTACAATTTCCCGGAACAGCGCACACGAAGGTGGCTTTCTCGGTGTCGAGTGGTTGCGCCGCGCCACTCGAAAGGGAACAACCTAGCGGGAAATCGATAGCCGGCATCGATACCGTGATGACATTTCGACAGCCGACGAAACGAAGGTGTTCACTACGCTCGACGCGCGAAATCTCTGCCACGGATTGAATGGCGGGTCGAACCGAATCACCGAAGATATCTCTGGCCGGGAAGGGCAATGATTTGCATAATGTATACGGGATGCAAATTTCACTGCATTCGCACTAGTCTGGGACCCGTCAAACTGCGTCCCGGACGCCTTGGGGCTAGCTGAAATTTTCCGTGGAAATTTCCAGACGCTGCGAGCGTATCCAGTTCTCGTTGAACGCGAACTAGATGCCTAAGGAGATATTTTACTGTAAATCCTTGAAAAATATATTCTTCTTTCTTCAATTGTATTCTTATGAAGACTATCTTTTTGTTGAAGTTTCAGAAATACGCAAGTGCAAAGTCCTATGTTTCAATTTCGAATATTAGATTTGTTTCGAGGATGTTTACTTCTAATTGTTTGATATAGTCGCAGCGATATAATAAATTGTAATAATTATGTGTCGATCCTGGAATCCACATATAAATTTAGGTTCAAATCCTACACACCAAGTTTCAGTGTGAATTGCATACGAAGATGCAGAAAATCTGCCGAAGATCTAAATCTAAATCTATAGCGTAAAACAAGAAATACGAAAATAACGTGAATACAAAGATTGATGAAAGTGATGATCGAAAGATGCGATATATATAATACATAAGTAAGAGGGGAATTAATTTCGTTGTACCAAATTGATGACATTATTATTACATCGAATATATGGGTCCTTTATATATGGGCTTAACGTTTCAAATGAAAGAAGCATTTTTAAAGGTTTTGATAAATGAACTATATACACATTGTAAACGTACATACATATTACAACACATGGATTATTACATGCATATATTGTATAAATAAGAGTCATATATTTAAATATTCCTAATTTTATTAGCATGTCTAACCGCAAGATGTTAAGCGTTTCGTAGGACGCTAAGTTTAACGCGATGAGTAACACGAGTGATAGAGAATTCAAAGCTAGCTATACACGTCAGCACCAATAGTAATTGTCTTATTCAAAATGCAAGCGTTGGTCAAGCCTAGTTGGCGGTCACAAAGGGCGTAATAGGATCAATTTTAATTACTCCAGCATTAACTCATGCGCTCCAATTGTACCCGACAATTCGAAATTATTAATCAGGCGACGATGTAAACGCGTAAGCGCGCCGCGATTCAGATTGTATTATTCAATTTAATAGTCCGCCAGGTTGAATGTTCATCCGTCTTCTCCGCGTATATGTATTATATCTCGATCTTTTCAATTTTTCATCTTCCAAGTTTCTAATTTTCTTTTCGTCTACAAAACTGTGGCTGATGTATATTTCCAGATTAAACAGGAGGTAATATTTTAAATTACAAGTTGACGAAGATAATTTGAAAAATGTATCGAAGTTTTCCAAAATCTATTTCATAAGAAGTTAACATTCTTCTTCCGTTCCATTTTTTATTATTTAAATAAGTAACTAAATACCGACAAATATTATAAAATATGCAACATTTCATAACAAAAGATGAAATTACTAGAATATCGAATACGAAATTATTCAGCACAAAGATCTTTGGGTTGTAAAGGTAGCCCGCAGTCTGGAAATTTAATATTACCTCTGATTCCCATAAGTGATCGTAAAGTGTAAATGCAGAAGAGGAAATGGTATATACACTGTCGACAGAATAATGAAATTTTCGCGAACAATAGAACACTCTCGACTTGCAGTAATTGGTCAATGGGATTTAGAAATTTCGCGAAACTACGAAATGTACGATGGTCAGGTGTTTCGGAAGCTACCTCTAACTCAGTTCCACGATATACAAGCACGATTCCTGTTGAACATCATCTATCCAATAAAAATCTGTTGAACTTTTGCTCTTTGCAAAGTAACGCGATTGCATTGCAATTTAATAAAATTTCACGAATACTAATGTCCCTACCGAACTTCGAATTTTTATGCGAACATCTCTATGAACATCTATAAAAAAGTCTAAGTTCAGTAGAGGTTTGTTTTATTAAATTTTAATGTAATTGTTATACATCAACACAGGGAAAAATAAATATTACAACGAGTACTGTACTGTAGATATTTTGTATAGGAATTTTCGTTTATTGGATGCATTCTGTGTATTTTCTCGCCTTGGAATTTCGCATAGATATTAAATACATAGCAATCGTTATACATCTTTCATTTCTCACTCTTTGTTTCGTATCCGTTTAATAAAAATTAATCGATTAAAAGTGGAACTAATCGAACAGTGAAAAACATGTCTGAAACGTACGATTGCCGCTATTCAATCAGCGTTCGCGTAAACACGCTAAAGTTCAAAGTGCAACTCGAAACTGTAACTTCAAATTATCACGTTTTATGTTACTTCCACGTAATGCAACGTAGGAGAGGGTATTCGGCACAAATGTTTATAGGTAGCAGGTAGCGGAATTTAGAGTTACTTGGAATTACCAGGTTTCAAACAACTCTTATCTCATGCAACGCGAAAAAGGGAATTTGGTGCGGATGTTTATAGCGTGTGGCCGAGTTTCGAGAGATGTGAGGAAAAACCGAGCGAGGTTGGAATGCAAAAGAAGAGTCTATAGCTATCCAAGGTCCTAGTTATATATGTAGATGTGCTGTATTCTGAAAATGTCTGCGTAGTTTGCCTAGATCGAGTGAAAGAGATTGTAAACTAGAGAAAAGGAGAATGTGTAAATGTACGTAGTTTTGCGTGCGTTATGTGAAAGACGGAGTAGTTGGTTGCTGTTGAATGATAGAGCCGTTTTGTTCTCTTCAAATGTATTGCTATATCGAGTTGTTGTATATTTGAGAATTATATTTCAACCCTTCGAAAGTATAATAAAATGACGAAGAATTTCAGAATCGTTCCTTTATGTTTAAGGTTTCCTGCGTTTTCTGGTACCAGGCATAATGAATACATAAAAGTGTTCTACGATAGGTGTTCATACTTGTACTTACAAAAATCTTTTATCAGTATATCACGTGCGTTATATGAAACACTTTCGTAGCTCGATAAATTATATTGGAAAATTTTGAAACAAATCTAAATGTATACATGGAAGTTACAAAATGTTCAGTACTTTGTATATTTCGCAAAGATCACAGAAGTATTTAATACCTATTTAATATAATTACAATTGTCTCTCATTATAGTGCTGATAAAATTTCAAAATGTTTTACGTAATCCGTACAATGTGTACATAAAAGTTTTCCATAATAGGTAAGTGTTCAAATACTTTCGTGTGTGCCACTGTAAACGCAAATCCAAATACGAACATAAATCGCAAACGTGACTGAAACACGCGTAAACGTTGCATGGCAAGAGGATTCTATTTTCTATGAATCGACCGCGCGTGAATGCACCCTTAGCCAAGAAGATGCAGAAGATGGGTAACGATCAACACGTAAAGTTGTTCGGGCGCGTGCGCGTGCTCCGTGACGTCATCAACGCAACCCCCAAACGGACCGAAAGGGGGATGCTTTTCGATATCATTTTACGATAGCTGTAAACCCGCGTCACACTCTCTTAGCTGGAACATTGGCGTGATATGCATTGACACGCGCGCCGATACTTCCTGACGAGTGCTCCGCTTGTTTCGAAACACTTTGCCAGAAGAGTTTTGCCCAATCGTTGCATAAATATCTGCCCGGTAAAATTTTATGCAAAACCAGCCGCTTGCAAAGAGTTTCGCATGCATTTAGATTATGAAGATCGATCGCTGCGACTCGCGGCTAGACCGAGAGCTTTTCTTTGTAATTTCAGAGTCACGTGAGTCGCTTTCGATGACTCTTCCTTTGAAAGACCCGCTTCCGAGAGTCAGTAACGAAAGTATGTCAATTAAGGTGGAATTTTGTTGATTTCTTCCGTGGAATATTCTTTTCGAAATGTCGATGAACAGTTATAAATTATAGGGATTGAACACCGAACTGTTGAAACCTTTGGTCTCGGAAGCGATATATAATTAAGGGAAAAGCACTCGGGCGAAGAAAAAGTAGTTCGAGAAAAAAAAGGAAGAAGTTTCTCCTGAGATCGCAGATATTAGCAATGAATATCATCGTACGGTTACCAGACTTCCCCCTCGTCGTTTACCTCGACGTC
This sequence comes from Bombus pyrosoma, assembly GCF_014825855.1. NCBI lineage: Eukaryota > Metazoa > Arthropoda > Insecta > Hymenoptera > Apidae > Bombus > Bombus pyrosoma. The sequence goes on along the minus strand of NC_057773.1, from coordinate 2,809,268 downwards.
CCTCCGCATTTTTCCCTTGAATTATAGCTGTATTTCTCATACATCATCGCGATTCCTTTGGGACTGTGTATATTAGGAACATCGAACCAAAAGTCGGTCGAATATCTTTTGTTTGTCAGATGAAGCTAATACAGTAACAGAAAGAAACGAAGATATATATATTTTTATCTCGTATATATGTATTTTATCCCACTATTACATATTTTTGAATAAGTTTAGCTTCAATTTTACTTTTAAGTCGATAGGTAATTAGGGATAGATCGCAATTTTTAAGAATCTTTTTTCTTTATTACGATTTAAAGTGAGTTTAAACGTTGATCGAATACAGGGTAGCTCTGATATTGTATGATTCTCATCCCTTACTGTACTTGTTATTAAATAATAATTTTACACGAACATCGTTATTCTTGACATTCTGCGTTTTTCAATTCTGCCTTTTCAAATTCGCGAGGTCTTCAAACTTTCGCGCAAACGCGCAACGATTGCGTCGGTGGGCGAAATCGTCCGAAAATGACCGAACGTCGCAACGCTTCTGCGATCGGAAACGCGCGTAAATACGCGAACGTTCAAACTTTTGCTTATGCCGTAAGTAATTTATTTGCAGTTAATTGTTGCTTCTTTCGTCGAGAATAAAAGATATTAAATTATTAGATGACAAAGAAGTAGGAATTCATAGAAATTTGTTCATTCGGACTTAAAAGTGTTGCGGAAGTTTGTAGAATATTTAATTTTAATATAATTCTACCTACATACGCGAGGATAAACATTATTTTCAAAACGTATTGTTCAACTTCGTATTATCTCTATTTGTAAAATATTTATTATATATGACAAATATTGTTATTACAGCAGTCAAAAATCAAATTGGCCAGTGGTTGATGAAAGTTATTATTTTCACTACTAAATGTAATTATTTTTAATTTCTTCACATTTGGACCAACAATCATGGACGATGGCAATGTATGTGGAAAGATAAAATGTATCGTTATATTTGATAACAACAGAAAGGTATAATAATAGAGAAGCGCAAAATTCATTACACGTTACATTTTATGCAGTTTAATAAATAGTATGATATCAGTTACGCTTATTATTATATATGCAATATAACAATACGCTATATTGTCCATATTTCTATAAAATTCAATTGACGTGAATGGAATGTCACGAGTGACTATAAATGTGTTTATAGGATTTAGCATGATAGCAAAGTAATTTCTAATAATTGTTTCTACGACACTAGGAAAATACATTTAAGACGCATAAAAAATTTGATATTCGTAGTATGTATTAAACAGTTAATGCGTTTACGCGAACTGCGTTTTCGTGATGATAAAGGTCATCGCGTTCGCGCTAAAAGGAAACAGGCCACTTGGCACGTAACAAGAGCTCGTTCTTTTAACAGCACTTTAAAAGAACAGACACTCACTAGGGCAGTAAACCAGCGGCTCCTGTTCAATCACACAAACACAATGTACACATCGATTTTCCTTGCTTCGATCACGCGTACATTTTCGACATAAAATTTATTTAATCAAAATAATTTCTACATATATAATTCTTTGCGTTTTTATCATACACTGCGTTACTAATTTCTTTATTTCAGATTTTTTAAATTTTCAATAAAAAATTCGTCGAATGCTGAGTTTATATTTACTTTAGTTTGAAATAATTTGTTTCTAAAAAAATTGTCCATTGTCTAGCTAAATGTTGTAACAGGAATAAAAATATATAATAGGACATAAAATGTAAAATACAGAATAAATCATAAAACTATAAAATTCAAACATAAAACATATAGAATAAACAGAATATAGGAATGTAGGGATCATAGAGTAGGAGGAATGAACAAGGACATCTTTTAATTATAAATTTTTCAGTGACTTGTTTCTGATGGATTTTAATGTAAATGTTTTATGGTTGGCAATTATTCATGGCATAAGGATGATAATTATAATCGATAGAGATACTGTAGGGAATATACACTGCACGTCGCGTCGTACAAGTGGTTAATTCGTCATCGTACGGATGCATAAGATTAGGTTTGAAGTGGATGGATGGATGGTTCATCGTGTTTAATAGATGGTCCTTTGAAGATCTAATATCTAGAGCCTCTATAAACCATCTTTAGAGGCTATGTACTTAAGTTTTTACATTTCAGTCTAACAAGATAGATTAATTTGTCGTCGTGCATCAATTTCCATTACGTAATATTTATATTTTTTGTATAGATAATAAAAATCCTTCTTTGGAGACAATATAAAAAAACTTTTCCAACAAGTAATATTTTGACGTTTGTTTAGAAATAACAAAAAAGTTCTTCTTTGAAGATATAATACAAGTGTAAAGTATATTTCTGGATAAGCAATATTGTAAAATATCCTTTTGGAACGTAGAATTAATAAAAACAGTAGTAAGAATAAGGCTTTGAAACTTAAGAAAAGTGTCGAAATTTTCAAAAAAATTCACAATCATAATGTAAAGATTCTAGAATGTCTTACGTATTTTCAAGTTCATTCACTGTTACCTTCCCTGTTCACATTTTGACATCTTGCCAAAAGTTCTTTCATCACCGGCTTAGCAAAGAGAAAAAAGGCAAAATCTGCAATCAATGTGATTTAATCAACGACCTAGAAGCAAGAAAAACGCGAGACTCGCGCGCTATCTCGCGCTGCAATTATCTTGCAGCTTTTCGCCATTGCAAAGAATAAATGCAGCCAAATAAATTTTCAAATGTCTCTCCGTGGCCATTAAGGTATTCCGTAGCGAACGATAACGGGCGTTAATATTAATCGCAGGTGCGTTTCCTCGATACGGTTTTATTGCTTGTGAAGGAGGCACACAGCGAAGTAAGAAACTCGATCTTACGTAATGAATAGTTGTTACATCGATGATAAATCTCGGTTCGTTGAAAATTATACGAGAGAGAAAAAGACGTCGCTTATGGCCCTCTCTTGTTGCCTCGGTGTAATTAATAATGCGCCTGGACGACGCCGCCTTCAAATAATTTATTCCACATTGCGGGCGTTCCGATCGGACCTCACTAACGCTGCTCGGAAATTTTGATTTATGTTTTAGTTGAATCGGATCGATAAAATGAAGAGAATGTATGAAGTGATTTCGCGAATGATTGTCGAATAGTGAGTTGACGGTTAAATTTAAATAGCGAAACGGAATGGGAAAGGATATTTTAAGTTGAAATATTTTTAGAAATATTGAAATGGAAAATTGTAAAGAATTGCTTTGTTGTAGAATCTTTATTATAAGGAAAGTCCTATTTATTTGGTCCAAAATTTATGGCTATAGATAGCCCGAAAAACTGCGTTGATGTAACTGAAATAGGAGAATTTGAGTTCATTATGTGGCCTAGGTCAGTACCATTTATAGCAAAAGTTAAATTGTTATTGAAACATGTTTTTATATTTTATGAAGAGTATGCGATAGTCAACTGTTTTATACTCTATCATTCTCTTGATAATTATCGTAAGAAAACTTAACAATTATTGAAACTCGAATACGAAATATTAACAAATTATTATAATAAATTATTTAATCAAAGGCAAATAATATGGTGATTTTTTAATTCAAAGACCATAAGTTATTATAAAATGGTAGAATATTTGTAGAATTAGTATTTTGCATGATTTATAATATTTATTTTTTATACGCTAGGTAATTTTCGGCGCTAAAGATGATAAATTTCACGTATGAAGCAGCTTTTGTGTTTTTCCAATCCACGACCTCGTTTCGAAATAGCCAGCCATTTAGCTTTGACAATTTACAATTTTTCATTCGGCATAGAATGGCTTTGATGGCACCATTTAAACCACTAATGTTTTTACCTCGGTCATACTACGGCGATTTACCATACAAGTAGGTATATTTCACTGACATTTGAATGGAAACTTTGGTATAAATAGCGCCATACGAAATTACTCCTGTGTTACCTAATTCTATGCAGATTGCACCCTATTAATTGTCATTAAAGTAATTCAACATAATTTAACCTCACAATTATTCTATAAATCTCTAGAGACATGAACTCGTATTATTTAGCTTCTGAAACTTATATCAGTTAATTTAAATTATTGACCAATCAATTTCATTGCTAAAATTTCTAAAATTTCACAATTTGACTAAACACGAGTTATTTATATTTCAAGACATACAATTAAATTAGTGAATTTATGTCACTGAATAATCGATCGCATTAATAAAATTTCGGAAAATTGAACGTATATCTAAACACGAATAATTTATGTTTCAAAAACTTCTAATTAGATCAGTGAATTTAGATCATTGGTTACTCGATCTCATTAGTAGAATATCTAAAATTTTACAATGTAGCTAATACGAATCATCTATTTTCAATCCAATAACTGTTCGATAAAGATAACTCTCAACGTGCTGCAAGCTCAAGCTAGAAATTTCCTAGTCGAAGGCTGAATAAAATTATCGGGACGAAACTGAGAAGCGAGTGTATCCGGGGAACTTTGTCGCAGTTGATAAACTCGCGTTAAACAGAAGCCGGCGTAGATTATTTCACGGCAATTAAGAAGTTTTCCTCTTAGCAGAAACGAAAGTCCCGTTTCAAACAAGAAGTCTGGAGTTAGGTGTACAGTCACGGCGGAAGTTTGCGGATGCAAAGTGTCGGGGAAAAATAAATTCACCGCCGTGGACTGAACAAACGCGAGACACGGCTGCCGTGTGTCGTGTGTACCTACCGCCAACTTTTAATAAATAATTCAGCAACATGGGACGTGTTTTTGCAACTCGTGTGCTTCTTACCGATTAACTATTTCGTTTATAAGTGGAGCTTGCCAAGTAGTTTCTCCCTCGTTTCCCTATTTTCTTTTTATTTTCTCTTTTTATATCTATGTCTAAGTGTGTGAAGATTCGTGTTTGAAAACTTTTTATTGAAAACGTTTTGTGAAAAAAGGCGTTTGAATGTTTGATTATTCTTAGAAGTAAATTCAGAAAAATTGTTATTAATGCAAGGTGTATTTCGTGATGCTCAATATTTGCTTGAATTTTGAAATTACATATTGTTCAAATTATTGATCCTTTAAAGTCTGACAAGCTACTATATTTAATTCTCTGTAGTATAATCGGAATAAATGTTTCAATCCATTGATAATTATTTTTTTTATTGTTTATGCAAGAGCGCTTTGGAGTTGATAATTAGATCGCTTGTTAAATGTATAGAGAAATAAAACAACGTAATAGAATTAAATAATATGTGTAATCAAGCAAGAAATAAATTTCCAGTCAATATAAATTCATAATAAAGTATATTACCAGTAAAGTATGTACGTATACGTTTATACACTGCTTTACTTAATTAAAATATCCTGTCTACCATTTCTACTAAAGTTTCGTCATTCTCTTTGCGCCATATTCGTTATTCTCCGTTCAATTAAAAATATTCGGTCGTAATCGTAGAAATTATCTTACTTAAAATTTAAAAAGATCGAAGTAAAGATAAAAAATCTTCAAACGTATTAACATATTATGATAAATGAAAAACCGTTAGATAGGACATTTTAATCAAACAGGACAGTACACTCCGAACTTTCATTTACGACTTCAGCAGATTTCTATCTAAGAATAGCAACCCCCGATATGTATTCAAAATATTGAACACATAACACGTATCTTTCTGGGAAATGGGGACGACGGATACGAGATATCCGCGGAATTCCAGAATTTCGTGTCGTGAAATATGAAATCTTAATTCCGTCGCTGGAAGAGAAACGATCCGTTGATCGTGACTTTTCGTTTTCCCCGTGTATCATACGACTGTTCCGAGATTACTCGTAGCTAGATCTCGTCTCTCAGTAAACACTCTTTCCTCCAGCTAGTCCTCCATTTCCGTTTCGGTGCTCCTGATGTTAATATTTTTCTCATTTCCGTTAACTCGCTACGAGGCAACGACTCGACTTATCGTTCGCAATCTGCTAGATAGATTTTCCAGATAGATCGTAGTTTCTCCTGTTTTTCGTTCGCTCTCGCTGTTTTCGTCCTTTTGCTCGCGATCGTTAAGCGAAGAAGGTGACATTTTGGTCGGCGAAGAAAGAAAGAAGATTGAAATTTGTCATTGTCCATTTTCGATGCCTTTGTTGTGGTTATAAATCTGGATAATTTGGAATCTTTCTTTTATAATATTTTCTCCAAATAATTTTACCCTTTCTTAGGCATTTTAGTCGAATGTACTGATTAAATTTTCCTATAGCTATTTATTGTTTATTCCAATCGTTTGATTCGATTATTCCAATTATGAATTATTCGTAATAAGAGAACAATTTTGGAACAATGTGATTAATCTAAGACGCATAGGCATTTTTTGAAACATACATAGCAAAATAATGCAACGTGTATCGTGAATCTGTCACAATGAAATATGTATCTAATGTAGCAATCTGTTTTCCGCACATCACGTGTATCAATTGTATATTTTGACAAACTCATTGTACACTTAGAATTATCGCATTTCTTCAAACTTCAGAACAATTCTAAACATTTCTTTTCCAATATGCCCAACAACATATTATTCTCAGAGATATTTCTAAAGCCCAGCTGCATCGTTCGTCTCCATCTAATCCGATATATCAGCAACACTTCACAAAACCTCAAATCCCTCGTTCGCTAAGAACTACCGATTTTCCATAAAGCAAAACGAGGAAAAACAATTGTAATCCCATTCGTTCCCCTTCGAAGCCAGCCAAGCTTGAGAGACGGGTTTCCTTTCCTTCTTTTTATTTTGCCGCAACAGGTGCCTTCGCGAATTCTCCGATTTGTTCCAGCAAATACCCAGCAACGCATGTAATTACATCATTCTATCTTGTTTATGTTAAGGTGGTAAACAGGAACTGCCTGTCCGTATAATTGCAAAGCACTAGCTCGTATCAAGAGAATTTATTTGCCGGAATTCAACGCGTTTTTTAAGTCTAAGCGTTTATACCAATCAGTTTTAATGCTACAAGACTTTTGTGTTTTGTCAACCGTTTCAGACGTTTGCTGCGATTTGTAATCATTTCGAATAACGATTGTTAACAGCGGAGAAAAGAAATAAAGGTATGCGATCTTTATATATCGATATTATGGAAGTTTCGTTCGAAAGAAAGAAATAACGATACTTTTGCGAGGATTTTCAACGTAACAGTTTAGGAATTTTAATTCGTACATTAACCCATGGTCACGATTCTAACCATCATTCGTGATTCACGATTCTATTCGTAACGGATTCTATTCTCTTCTGTAGAGAAGAAATTTCGATTGATCGTTGAATAGACATTCCGTTTGACGAGTTGGCCTGCACGAAATGGCCTTTGCCTATCTATCAAGCCTAACTGGGAGTGTACGAATGTCAACAGGCCTCGCCCAATGGAACAAACAGCGTTCAAGGCTTTGCCTTGCTTTGCCCTGTTCTAGCTTCTCAGCTTTGGCCTGAGCTTGTTTGATTAGAGTCTTGTTAATGCTACTGCCCCCACTATAGCGTGGCATTTGAACGAAGATTTGGGACAAAAATCAAAATTCACGGGGCAGGTTCGCAGGTAAATGCCCACAAGCTCTCACATTTCACAGCGCAGCATTTGAACGAGGATTCGAGACAAAGTTTTCTTGCCACTCGATATCAGGGAATCCGACGCGAGTAAACGTCTGTTTATCAAGTCTTTGTTACCATTTTATCGACTACCTGGCGCGGTTTAAATATCTTGAATGTTTATTTCTTTGTTTAACCGCACATGGTAACGTTTAACTAAGTTGTGCCGATGCCGAGAACGATCTTTCGATTGTTTCGTAATTGTCATGCAGAAACGATTTATGTCTTGACTTGAACTTTTAAAATTTTCTTGGAATAAGCGTGGGCAATGAAATTGGATGTAAAATGAAAATCAAATTTTCTTTAAACCACAAACGTACTAACAGACGGACGAAAAATCTAACTAACGAAACGGTTCGTCAGAAAAATAAGACAGAATTTTACAAGTTCTGAACTTGCTCGCCGAGGAAGAAGATTTCTGAATTAAAAGAATTTTCAGCTATCAATTTAGAGTTAACTAATTCCATACGTTGCTTTTATCTTGTTTTCCATATACCTGGTATTACGTGAGTAAAATTACCAGAAATTCTTTTTTTGTTTCTAATGGAAGTTGAGTATTATTTATATATAGCTCGTATCAAATGTAACCAGTTTATGTATGATTTTCAGATTTTAATAATCGTTCCGCGGAAGTCGTGTTTGAAAAAGTTGTTTGGCCAACGAATATGGAGAATTGCATTGAAAGCAGGATCCGGGTTTTATCGTTGTCAGGAAATTTCATTTGTCATTTTTACATATTACGAATTTTATTTTCATGATCAAATTTTTGTAATTTCTTTAATTACATTTACAAAAAACCACGACAGAAATCTGCATAAATCATTAATTTATGAAAAATATTTTCATTCATTTGATACAATTTTTGCATGTATTAGGTTGTCCAAAAAGTGTCTTTCTTTTACAGACACATCTTTTACAACGACGCATCTTTATACAAACATGAAACCTAATCTGTCGAACATTGTAATCTTTATTTTGATAGAACAAAATGGATCATACGTAATTCGATAAAATAAGATAAAATGGAAAATGTTGTGCATCCATTGTTTCCTTATAAAACGAAAGAAACTTTTCGGACGACCTAATACCAAAAAACCAATTATATATTCATGAAGAAATTATACTGTAATCGCTTCTCTTTAAAACAACAACGTTTCAAAACATTCCGATTATAGACTTTTACAGCTGGGGAAATCAGAAAAAATGTCAAGTCTCGTAAAAGTTTGCTGGTAAGGACGAGACGATGAAAACAAATTTTTACTGCCACTCGACTGTCGTTTCGTTGAAACGCAGACAACTTTCGAACACAGAATTCACGGCCATTCACTCGAGACTTGTTTGTATTTTGTCACCATTCGCAGTGGTTACGAGCCCTCGTTTCTTTCACCCTAATGACACGCTTCGACATTCACTCGGACGAACGTCGAATTGTTACTGTACTTACTGTACGGTTTTCTGTATGACATAATAGTTGATTCGATTTATGAAAGTTTATTCATTACGCTTCTGTATTCAATTAACTTTTTCGCACAGACTGGTTTATTCGCATTTTCAATAATCTTCCCTAAAGATATTAAAGGAAATAACTATTAACAATGTACATTCTGGAGAAGTTAAAGATCGCGTAGAAGATATTCATAAAAAAGATTAATTATATCGCTGATTATAATTAAAAGCTATTGTAAACGCAGATAGGAAGTGCTAACTATTTGATAATAAAAAAGTCCTTCAAAAGCAGAAAAATACGTAGAATATTACAAAAAGGAATATGATAACGCATTTATAAATTGGCAAGAGTACGAGACAAAGAACATCTAAAACCATGAAAACGATATCGTTAATAAAATAATAAAGATAAAGTGACGAAGTAACAATAATAAAATATTTTCGTGTAGAAGAAATTTAACATTGAGAGGGAAGAAATATCACGATCAAAGCAAAGCGCTAGTTTATTTGTTAATAAACTAACAAAAGTATGTATTTTTTCTCGTATATACGTAGAAAGAGCAGCAGGAAATGTAAAGTAAAAAATTTGTACATGTATATCGATGAACATTCCTTTCGAAATTTTCTTTCTGACGAACGCGCAACGAACGAAATTTTATTTATACGAGCATGATTCTGTCTGATTTACGTCATGCTGGAAATATCAACTTTTTACCATTGTTATTTATTCGCCCAGGTACACGAAAATTCAGGTATTCGTTGCATTACGTCATGGCTGTTATGACGAAGAACAACTTGTCCCGTATAATGTGTTTGACGATGGTATTTACACAATAAAATATTCATGTAAATAAACACGTGCTCGAAGATGTTTTGGAAAAGATAAAAATGGGAAACATAATTACGCTTTTTTCTCGGAATTGAGAGATATCGTTATTGAAAACAGTGATGAAATAAATCAAGCGTCCCTTTAATTACAAAATTTGCACGCGCACTCGTGTGTACGTTTCCCGGAATATGTGTTTCCCGTTTAGAGTATCATACGTTGTTTCGCCGTGTAAAATGGTGAGGAATGTAGGTTAATGTTTACATTATTCTCGACGTGTAGAATGGTCTACAATCTTTTGTCATTTTTCACAAAATTGCGCAAGCTTTTAGGTCGAATGGCGTATGGAGGTCACATATGTTCGTCAATTTTATCTGTTTACCTTATTTAGATGTGAACTGTCGACAGAAAAAAATTTTCGTCCACAAGTTTCATTCCACGAGTTCTATTTCAGTGATATTAATAGCGTAAAGATTCGTTCTTTTTATTGTCTTCGTCGATGTAAAATGGAAAGGGAGGTAGGTATATACCGTGTAAGTTAATTTATAAACATTTACAATTTTCTGTTTATATCGTAATTGTATCAATTATATTATCGGTAATTGTAGGAAATCGAATTGATCGAATTGAATATGCGCGATAACAGTAAAAGATTCGAATAAGAGCTCGAGGTAGTTTTAACAATTGTTACAATTTACGACGGTCAGGAAATTGAAAGAAAAATTTGTATGTATCTCTCTATTTTGTTTTATACGCGCTCTTTACTACATATTTCTTTATTCCTGTTTGTACCAAATAGAATCGAAGCACGACCGGATTTCGTGCTTCCGCATTCGAAGCTTGGAAAAATATTTTACATTTTCTGTTCGTCATGATTCTGCTTGGCATTAGCATATGTTTGCATAATGATCCTGCCGGTGCAGTCCGTGACTCTCTACGTGTCCCCGTTATATTCGTATCGTGGAATGTTACGCACATGCGAACGAGATCGAGCAAGTTCTCAACGCCAAAAATAGTAAAACAGGAGAAAAACCGAGGATCAAAGGATGAGATCGAGTTGACTAGGAAAAAGAAACAAGGGTAAAATTTATAAGTTTGTGTATTTCTGCCTTTTGTTCTTAGTTTTCTGCAGGCCAACATTCAAGATGAGACGTCTTGTTGAATTTATTTCCCCCTTTTCTTTTTATTATCTTTCAAGTATGAGAATTTTACGAATAAATTTGCTTTGATTTAAGTTTAACTTGGATCTTTAAAGAACTAAATATTTTTCCTCTTGGAATCTTCCGTGATTTACGCGTTTTCGTAATTTTCCGTGTTTCTTCTGACTGTGAGACGAAAGAATTGAATACAACTTTATTATTACGTTAACGTTACGTTTACGTTATTTGTCACAATTTTCTTCCTTTTTCATATTATCACAAAAAGGCAATACATATTAAATACCACTAATATTTAGATATATAAGCTCGTATCCCAGATATACTGGGTGTACTACATAAAAGCATCGAAATACGTAGAAAGTAGTACGAGTAAAAAATAATACAGCCTGTTAGAGAGAACGTTCTAAATGCACGTTCGTCGACGAAACAGCGGGAAACGTGTTGCTCATCTTCGAAAGTATCGGTCCCTTTTCAAAACTGTATCGAGAAGCTTCAGTCGACGAGCTCGACACTCGACTTCCCCGATCCTTCTTTTTTTCTCAGCATCACGGGCCTCGTAGCTGCCGTTCGCTTTCCGTCAAATAAAGATAGCTATCGACCCCGGAGTGTTGTGTTATCGAGTAGCATCCTCTCGAGCAGTTTGATCAGCTGCTTTTTTAATAATACGCGATACACCCGATGACGCGGCTGCGAGCAGAAAAGCGGGGCCATATCGTGGCCACTTTAACCCTTTACTCGCTGCAATCCTTTTCTAGTATGCGGATTAATGGCCATCGTCGACGAATTTATTCGCCTTATGCTCCGATATTTCATTTTTGTGTAGGATAATTAGTCGTATTTTATTTCTTATTCGCAAATTATTTTGTTCTGTAATTCATGGAATAATTGTGGAGATTTTCGATACAGGAATTTATAGATCGATGGTAAAGACGTAAATGTTTTGCAGTGAAATAAATTGTTGAATCATTATGAAATTTTTACTTATTTTATAAATGAACACTGCAAGGCAAACTACGTTTTTATCGTTGACATTTTGCAAAGCAAAATTCCATGGATTAATCTCCACTTTCGAGAGGCCTATTATTTTTAAATAGTCATAATTATTAACTGAAACGTAGCTAGTACGAAAAAGAAACTAGGGCTAAAACTTGCAATACAATTTACTCGATTCACCATTTCGTCTTCTGAACTCTTCTTCTAGAAAGCAGCCCAGTTTCATGTACAATATCGTACTTGAAAGAATCGGATACAAAACGAATAGAAACATTCAGTTAAAGTATGAAACAACAAATGAAATATTTATACTTTCTTTATACCGAGAAATTGATATTCGTTTTAGAAAATTTACCGAGTTATTTTACAGAAATGAGTGACAAAGGAATCGACGTAGAACAAAGAAATCCGTTTTACCTCTCGTATAGGTCAATATCGAATGTTCGAAACGAAACAAAGTAACACGCGGCGAATGGAAATGTTTTTCGTTCGTGCATTTAATATCGAAGTGTTCTTCGCGTTTAATACCAGCGAGATAAAGCATCGGAGACAAAGGAAGATTAACATTCGATAAAGGATCACAGGAATACGAGCTGTGCGAGTGGAAACTTTCTCTCTTCCAGTAAGGAAAAGTCAACCTGCCATATCTCCCGGAACTTCTTATATGTTGAGCGTGAAATGGGAAAAATATTCGGTGAAATCCCAGTTTCGGTGTTCGTCTCCACTTTCGTCGTTCGTTAACACCGTAAAAGTAGCCAACATCACGGTGTTGGTCGTTGACATGATAGGTACATTTTATAGGATGACCATGCGGAAAATATTTATTGGTCCGCACCAGACCCGCCATTGAACGCGCCAGGAGGTTTCCTTTGTTCGTTGTATTTATTACTTCGCCCGCTATGTCACGTCGAAAGCCGATAAGGATTTATCGTTTGTCCTGCCGGATCGTACAACCTCCTTCGGCTTCCTATTTTCCTTAATAATTCTCTCCGCTTGGCACATTGTGAATAATGTTTTCTGACAGTACGGCGAAAGTGTTTCGAGTATATGGAACGACGATTACATGCAAATACGGATAATGTTGTTGCTATGGGATAAAGTAAAATCGTAAAATAATGGGAGACTGAGGATAGAGGATGTTACAAAAACATATGTGAACGAAGTTCTTTGTAATAGCGTTTCTCTGCCTCGATATTTGTTGCAATTCTACAGTACATTTTACGATACATTCGTATTAACGATACTCACATTTTGTGAATTCGTTGGCGCAAATTCGGAATTGCTTTGTCAATTGTTGCGGTACTTTTTTACATAGCAAGTTTACGAGGAATTTTTCTCATTGCAAGTACTTTGACAAAAAGAGGAGGAGAAAAGAAATTTACTGGGAAGGCTCTACAATTTCTCGAAACATTAATCTCTCTTTAGCCGAAAAATCGAGTTAGTTGACCGTTTATAAAAAATATTTACAAAGTGAAGCTGCTTCGTAAAATTATCGACGTCGTATTCCGACAAAATTCTTTGTGAGTAAAAATTGGGAATATAAGATTTAATTACGAGTAATTTGATTTAAAAAAAAGTGCAGGCAGAAGAAATTGAAAGCCTTCGGACAATACATAGAAAAATAAATTACTAGGAAATATATGGATACTTTGGAACGATTTAATTTTTTCATTCATGAATTGTCCACTGATTTCGACGGACTGTTTTAATTGGTTCCATTGGCATCATCGATCAACATTCCACGGATGTAATTACCGGAAAACAGGAAGATAAGCTTCCGTGAAATTAGCGTGGTTTTACTGCAAGACTCGCCAGTATTGTTTTGCAAATATTCGATACACTGGTACTTTTATAGAATTCCAAATTTTCATTATGAAATATTACAATTTCAGAAGTCGGAAATGAAGAAAATACTTTCGATTGAGTTTAACGAACAAATCTAGCATATAGAAATCCTAATCCGGCATCAAAATATCCAGAAAATGTTGACAAATTCATACCGTAAAGACAACCGAATAGATGCTCTTGCTGGTAAGCATAATTAATTATTGTCACTGGCAAACTGGCTGTCCCGATGATTTCATTAATATTAATATATTCAATCTGTGCAACGATCCGTTTCCGTGAAATTGACCACTTGCTCGAAACTAATTACGGGCATCGTTAATTCGAGACTCTATTTTTTACGAGATTCACGAACTAGTTAACCACGTATATCTTCTTCCTTCTTTAACGTTAATGCTATGAATTTTTGTATGAAAATTTTTAATCATCCTCTTTCATATTTGTGACGGCACCCACCACGGAACTTTCCGTCGGCTTCGCGATACAAAGCGCTATGCCGCCAAAGCGCAACATCGACGTGCCCAAGGTACCATCGATATCCCTATGCTTCTTCCGCCGAATCCTCAGAAGAACACATATGCGGCAATCGTTGCGGCACATCTAATAAACGAGTGCTAGTGGGGATATCGATGGGCAACTAAGAGAAGAATCTGTTTGTTCTCGAACAAAGATTCATTCCGTTCCGGACTACGAAGTACGCAACGTCTCCCGTGTCAGTGCGAAACAAAACCGTTGATTGCTACGTGTTACCTGTTACTCGTTAATCGACATTCGCTGTTAATTGTTATTTTGTTGACTGTTATTTTGTTAAACGTTAATAAATTAATTGTTATTGTTGAACGTTCTGAGTATAGTTTCTTGTGGGCACCTTCATCCAGGAACACCTCAAACTGGTGACCCCGACGTGATTTATAGTGACAGAGATGACCGTGATAGTGCCACAGAGGTTCCAATCAACGCGTTTCCGAGTGTGTCAGTGCTATGGAAAACATAAATCCAGGAAGTTTTGCCAGTCAGACGATGTCTGATGACAGAATGTTTCCGTTGCTGCCCTCGAACATCACGGGATGGTTCGCCTTGCTGGAGAAGCAGTTCGATATAGCGCAGATCACGGACGATGATGTAAAGTTCGTGACACCAGCTAAATGCCTCGATGGCCGATACATACAAGAGATCGAGGGCATTCGGACGAACCCCCCAGCCACCGGGAGATACGAGAAATTGAAACGCACGCTTATTCGCGTATTAACCAATACGGACAGCGTCCGGGTGAAGAAGCTGGTGGAGAGCGAGGAGATGGGCGACCGGAAGCCATCTCAGTTTTACCAACATCTTAAAAAACTCGCGAACCCCTCCACCCCCGATGATTTCATCCTCTCGCTGTGGAGGACCCGATTACCCGCCAGTATAAGTTGTCGACGACTCTGACCCGGAAAGGCTATTCAAGCAAGCAGACCTAATTGCAGAAGGGTACAGGATACCCAACGTACCGCCATAGCAGGTCCATCTCCGCAGAATTCCGGAACGAACGAGTGGCTCGCAGTAAGGAACGATATAAAAGGGAGTTGAAGGCTGAATTAAAGACATTGAGTCTCGCTCATCGCCCGCGTCGACGATCGAGAAGACGCAGCAGATCAAGAGAGAGAGAAGGATCGCAGGACCCCGACCTTTGTTATTATCACCGAACATACGGGGAGCGCGCACATAAATGCCGGTCCCCTTGCAAATGGAAACAGGGAAACGGGATCAGCCGTCCGTAAAGGTGGCAGACGAGAACGGCCTAGGATCCCGCCGCATCTTCGTTACGGACAAGCGAACGAAGATTTCCTTCCTGGTAGAGATCGGCGCCCCGACATTTGCGTCTACCCGCGCAGTAAAATTCATGGACCCGCGAATAAAAGCGAGTATGAGTTATTCGCGGCTAACGGGACACGAATCGTAACGTACGGGACCGTCGCGATCCATCTCAATTTATCCCTACGGCGTGCCTCTAAGTGGCATTTTACTGTGGCCGACGTCCAAACGCCTATCATTGGCATGGACTTCCTGAGTCACTACGGGTTGCTCGTGGACCCACGTAACAAAAGACTCATAGACACGACGACCCAGTTATCTTCTAGGGGATATGCTGCCATGGACAATGTACCGTCCGTCAAAATTATCCGTGGCGACTCCGTGTATCACCAGCTACTGGCGGAATTTTCGGACTTAACTCGTCCACTGGCTTTCGGAAGAGAGAAAACTCGACACGGTGTGATACACCACATCGAAACCACACCTGGATTACGCGTCTATAGCAAATCCCGCCGCCTCGCACCAGATCGCCTTAAACAGGTTAGGGCGGAGTTTGAAATGATGATCGAGCAAAGAGTGATACGGCCATCGAAAAGCCCATGGGCATCACCCCTGCATGTCGTACCCAAGAAGGACAGAAGCCTGCGACCATGTGGCGATTATCATGCGTTGAACGCCCGCACCATATTCGACAGGTACTCGCCACCAGATATTGAGGACTTTGCGCAACATCTGCACGGTAAGCGAATTTTCTCGAAAATTGACCTCGTCCGCGCTTACTACCAGATTCCGATCGCGCCCGAAGACGTTAAGAAAACAGCGATCGCGACACCTTTCGAGCCTTTCGAAGCAGCCAACATGATGTTTGAGCTTCGAAACGCCGCCCAAACATGCCAGAGATTCGTCGACGAGATCACGCGTGGCCTAGATTTCGTTTATGCGTATATTGATGACTTTCTGATTGCCTCCGAAATCGAAGAGCAACACCGCGAGCACTTGCGGATCTTATTTGAACGCTTAAACGCTTACGGCGTAGTCATCAACCCGGCAAAATGCGAATTTGGTGTGAACGAAATCACATTTTTGGGATACACCGTAAACGAGAAGGGAATAAAACCGCTAGCCGAACGTGTCGACGCCATAGTTGAAGCACCGCTTCCCGCGACAGTGAAAGACCTACGAAGATACCTCGGTATGATCAACTTTTACCGACATTTCATACCGGGGGCCGCGAAAATTCTTCAACCATTCAACGACTTGTTGAAAGGCACAAAGAAGTGCAACGCGTCTATTGAGTAGTCCGAACAAGCTGAGAAAAAGCTTCCGCGAGTCAAAACGCGCCTTAGCTGACGCGACAATATTAGCGCATCCGATTCCTGGCGCACCCGTTAGCCTCGCGGTAGACGCATCCGATTACGCCATAGGTGCGGTACTTCAACAGCGCGTCAGCGATACCTAACAGCCCCTAGGTTTTATGACGAAATCGCTACCCCTGCGCAACGAAAGTACAGCGCGTACGACCGCGAACTACTCGCTATGTACACCGCGGTCAAGCGATTTCGACACGCCATAGAAGGGAGAGATTTCATGATTCTTATTGATCACAAATCCCTTACGTACGCGTTCAACCAGAGTCTCGACCAGTGCACGCCGCGACAATTCCGACACCTGGATTACATCGGACAATTTACCATTGACATCCGGTATATAAAGGGGCTCGATAATAACGTGGCCGACACTCTGTCACGCATCGAAGTGATAAAGAAGTCCGTGGACCACCAAACGCTCGCCGCCGCGCAAGAAAATGACATTGAGCCATGTGAATTAGTCAAATCTGATAAATGCGTGTTACGGTTAAAGATGCGTTTCCCTGATCACGACTGGGAAATACATTGCGACGTATCAGAGGAAATTGTACGACCATACGTACCGAAATCCTTGCGGCGCGACGTATTTAATTCGCTCCACGGACTTTCCCATCCTGGGATACGCGCCACTCAAAAACTGGCGACGACGCGTTTCGTCTGGTCGTCCATAAACAAAGATTGCCGAACATGGACACGGCAATGCATCCCATGCCAACGATGCAAGGTCACCAGGCACGTATTCTCATCCGTCGGGACGTTCGAAACTTTAGCAGGCCGGTTCGAGCATATATACACGTAGACATTATATCGTCATGCAATATTCGCAAGGATACCGATATTGTCTTACGTGTATCGACCGTTTTTCGCGTTGACCCGAAACTATTACCATAGCCGACATGGAAGCGTCAACCGTTGCTTCGGCCCTCAGGCCTTACCCGGTCACGTGACACGACGAGAAGATTTTTGTTTTTCGCGAGTTAGAATCTTCGCCGTACGTATTCTTGCGCCACGATGCGATAGGAGGCCCGTTACAGCCGCCTTACGACGGGCCGTTTAAAGTAGTCCGAAGAGGCGAAAAGAATTACACGCTGAAGGTAAACAATCGTGACGTAACGGTCTCCGTAGACCGCTTAAAGCCCGCCTTTATCGTACCGGAGGACCTCGAACAAAGAACCGCCGAAACCCGTAACGTGTTGATTCCGGTGAGGTCTCGACACGAACATACCGCCAATCAAACGAACGCCCGCGAGGAGAATGACGCAACTAACGACAACCGGGCGAACGAAGAAAACACCCGGAACAAACACGTTACTCGTTCAGGGCGAAGAGTCCGATTTCCCGATTGGTTTCAGGCAGATTTCAGCTAGGCATTAAAAGTCGTCGCATGCGGAATTGTTCTCACGAATTGTAAGAATGACGACGAACAATTTTTTTTTTATATAAACGCTATCACTGGGAAGGGGGTACTGTGGCGGCACCCACCACGGAACTTTCCGTCGGCTTCGCGATACAAAGCGCTATGCCGCCAAAGCGCAACATCGACGTGCCCAATGTACCATCAATATTCCTATGTTTCTTCCGCCGAATCCTTGGAAGAACACATATGCGGCAATCTCCGCGGCACATCTAATAAACGCGTGCTAGTGGGGATATCGATGGGCAACTAAGGGAAGAATCTGTTTGTTCTCGAACAAAGATTCATTCCGTCTCCCGTGTCAGTGCGAAACAAAACCGTTGATTGCTACCTATTACCTGTTACTTGTTACTCGTTAATTGATATTCGCTGTTAATTGTTAATTGTTATTTTGTTAAACATTAATAAATAATTGTTATTGTTGAACGTTCTGAGTATAGTTTCTTGTGGGCACCTTCATCCACGAACATCTCATATTTAACTCTTTCTTGCGCTAAACTCTGACTGGAACTTGCAAAATGGCAATTACAAATTCGCTTCTCGATTCATCTCGATCCAAAATTATTACGCTATGCTTTTATATTATACAAATTTTCATTGAAAATCCTATTTAAATCCTTTGAATTATGCAATTTAAATCGATGTTCCGTATTCCACACAGTTATACGATGTGTCTTCTATATTATTGATATACGTTACTTCCATTCGATACGAAATTTCCTCTGTAGCTATCGAAGTTATTCAAGCTTCTAAGGGTATTTTCACTTCGTATTTGGAATTTTTGGTCGTCGATCTTTTAAATTTGTCAATTCTTTCGTTATAACGAAGTGGACATGCGGCGCGATATGTGTTGAAAGTGTGCGTGAATTTTTTCCCTCTGCACGAGAGCAACGACAAAAGATACAAAGAAGCGCCAAACCGGTACACAATTTTCAACGTTGTTGACCATCATCGAGGAAGATCAGAAAGATGTATCGGTTTGCGAGCGACTTGTCGTTTGAAAACGCGGCTTTCAGCTAAAAGCTTTGCTTTGCAGTTGCGTGCGCGGCACAAAATGCTTTTATCTAAAAAACTATATAAATACGGCGCGCATGAATAGAAGTCGATACTTCTGTCACCGGTGAAACGGTCTATTCGTTGTGGCTTTTCACGCTCCCCGTTGCGAATGCCGAAGACGAATGAGAATAGAGGCTAAGGCTGAGATTGTACCATTCGTGAATCATATTTGATTGAAATTCTGAAATATTCTTTAACGTTACGTCGATTTCCTAATTTTTCTCTTTCATTTCTATTCTATCTTCTACCCTCTATTTTCTCAATTTTCAATTCTTATTCTTCTATGAAATTTTCATAATTGAACGTAAAGTCTACTTTAATTTATTTCTTTTTTTTAACCTTACGCTTTCTGATGTTTTTGGATTTTCTCTAGTACCCTTTCGTGATCTTTCGTAAAAATGTATAGTTTTTACTGGACTATCTTTCTGGTAGAAACTGTATTTTCTCGAAATGTCTAGCGATAATATATGATATTGACTTTTGATCTAAATATCAAATAATCTCACCGTATAATTTATTGTAGATAAATTGACTTTTTAATGGTTTTAGAATTTTTTAAGCATTTCAAACTGATTGTTTCATTTTCTCATTAGTCTTATTGTATTTATTTTCTGTACGAATTAAGCACGTCACAATCATGTTCAAAAGCTACCAGAATCTAGCACTCAAATAAACACGGATCAATGCACGCTCTTCCCTGGCCATCGCTAATATTTGTCGTGTTGTATAAATAAACTGGAATACAGCAGTCGATGAATATTCATTAATGCTAGATCGTTTATACTTCACGCTACTCTTATTTGCAATACTTATCCATATTTTCTCGCGATGTACCACTTCTCGGTAGAAAGAGAAAAAAAACACGATATTGAAGCGAAAGAAAAATAAAAAAAACTGCCTCTAATAAACAAAATTGAACAAAATATGAGATTCCATAAAAGAAGCGTGTTTACTTAAACTTTCATTTACATTTTTATTTATTTTGACGAAGTAAGAAAACATTGTTTAATACTACGCTTTCTTAATAAAAGTTGGCCAAAAAATATCTTAAAAATTTTAAATAATATAACGAAGAAAATGAGAGATATTTTCAATTATCGTAGTATTTATTTCTATATTTATTCAAAGTCTATTCGAACTTGGGTGAAAATATTTGAATGAGAAATTAAAGTTAATGTACTTTTGGAAGACACGTTCTTCGCGAAAGCCGGAGGTTGTTTTCGAAGTTGGCAGAGAAAAAAGGCGGGCGGAAGGTGTGCGGAAACAATGCTTCCGAAGCGCTCCAAATTTTTTCCCCTCTCGTTACCATTCTCTCTCTCTCTCTCTCTCTCTCTCTCCCCCTCTAACGAAATTCATTTCGTTTCTGCAGAGTCGACTTCCCAGCGAGAAGAACGACCGTTTCGTCGAATGAATTCTCGAAAGGCACGAGCGAATACGGATCGATAGCTGTCGGGGAACCAACGCGACAAAAAATCCCTCGCTGAATCCGGTGGCCGGTACAGGAAATCGAATCGCTTGCTGCGAGGATACCGATCGCTATCCAATAGCTTTCCCGTCGAATCGAGTTATGCAACGAGCTTGCCATATCCGTAACTTGATACCCACTTTTGTTGTTTGTTGAACATTTGAACGGCTGTTTAAAACGCGGCATTATGATAATTTCGAATATTCTGGTTTATGGTTCGATTAGTCGAATTTAATGGATTATCGGTGATGATAGCGTTTAGTAAGAAGAATATCAGTAATTGAACATTATAGAAGAAGAATATGATGAGTGTATATTTTTTGACTTTCTGATTTTAATACCATTTTATGATTAAACAGGGGAATTTGAATATGACATAATTATAATCGAAAACAATTTTCCAGATTCAAAGATGTATGTAGGTCTTTCGAAAATAACTGATGAGTTGATACAGTTTTGTAGAAACCAAAGATATACTTAGTGTTTATTCGACCATTCGCGGAGAGACGCGATCGCGAGAAAGCACGTCAACGGCAGTCGTAAATTCCCGTTACGATTAGATAATCGACTGAACATCGACTATGATGATTTCAGTTACGATAATAGGGGTAGTTCAATTGAGTTTACACTGATTTAACACATATAAATTACTGTTCATTCCAACAACTTTGTAAGGAAGATAGTTACACTGATGCGTATGTATAAATTAAGTAAGTGATTGATTTAAGGGTAGAAACCCGGTAATGACACGTTGACTATTCTAACGATGAAGAATAAGTAAAGTAAGGTGACGATGCTGTGTCGGAGGAAAGCTAGTGATGGATGAGTCTAACGCAAGGGACCATCGGATTTGTTGATGACAATTTTGGTTAGGAAAGTGAGGGCAGTAGATGTTGCTCCTGATTGGATAAAAGAAGATTGGTGGACTAGGAAGGGTTTTGGCCGCCCTCGATAGAAAGTTGCTAGTGGGAAGTATCATACGTGAGAAAAACTAACTTTCCCGTGTCTTCCCGTAGTAAACAATAAGCTTTAGAAATGATTCAGTAAAGAGATGTTTGTACGGTCCGAAGGACTTTAGCTAGAAAATTCCTGAGATTTATGATAGGTCCTTAAAACTATTGAAGATACGCAGTAAGGATGTGCGGACATTGGTTGCCATCTTGCGCGGGGTGTGTGGCCTGGTCTAGGTAGAGTGTCGCCAGACATAACACTTAGTAAGATCAGTAATATTTTAATATCATCTGCTCTTCCGAACATTATTTTCAAAGTTATGTTCTTTAATGGCGTGTTAAAAAATATGTGTAATAATAAAGAGACACCTATATACATATGTTCGAGTATAAATATTTATTATTTGCATAATCACACATCATAGAACGAAGCTTTCATATTCTCACACTTCACGATACCTTTTCAAAGACAAAAACAAGATCAGTATAATATTCTAGCATCTATCTTCGTCACATAAATAATTTTTTTTTAAGCAAATATATATACCATTTCGTCGACACGAACTGAAATACAAATTTAGACCGGTTGACGATTTCAGAACGAGGCAGACGTTCCGACACGGAGATCAATTTTCGCCTTGGACTTTGATGTGAAAGCGGTGGAGAATTTCTGCATCGATAAGGTTCAATTCGACGTTTCGTCGTCGATATTTTCTCCCACGTCGAATAGTCGATGCCAAGGTTCGCTCGAACTTTAAAAAATGCCATAGAAAAAGGTCAACGATAGGTCTAAATCGATATGCGGGTAGTATTTGTAGAGTTAGATGCGAGCGGATACGATCGTGTCGGCGTGTTCAGGCAACGATGGGAATTCGTTCGATCTTCCGCAATCGAGATCCAGTCGATGGAACAATAAGCGGTAAGATTTCATTTCGTAATACTTGCAGCACCTTCTTCCTACGTCTTTGTTTGTGTATAAATTTATTTGCTTCTTCGTGGATATTCCTGGCGGAAGATGGAAGAACTTGAAAATTCAAAAAGGAGACTATTTTGTTAAAAAAAAATAGAGGAATGATGTTACAAAAATTGGTAAACTTAATATTTTAGATTTGAAAGCTTGACGAGTGTTCCAATTTCAATATCCTTACTCGTACGTTACGTTTTCTTTCGACGTTTCGTAAACGTTCCAGGTTACTTCTTCAATGGTGTCGATGTCAGTCGAGACGTTCATTTTCTCAACCTGCAAATTTCAGGTTTACCTGGAAGAAATAAAGCAGAATGTTCACGATTCGTCGGAACAAAGTGCAACGTACTAATAACGCGACTGAGACGCAAGGGAACGCAAATAAATTGAATATACTTCATCGAACCACTGCATAGAAATTTAATAATGAACGTGACGGTCTAACTAGTACAGGCTATGATGCGTTCAAATTTAAGTTTCCATGGCATTAAATATTTCACGCGATTTCTTAAAACAGGGAGCTTCTCTTGCAAGATTTTTTCACGAAGGAGAAGAGGAAAAGAATTTTTGAAGAGACCCGCCTTTAAAAAGTGATAAACTACAGAGAGAATTTTTGAGGCAACTCTTTGGAGTAGAATTTTTTGCGAAGAAAGTTTCTAGGGAATGGATGAAAGCTCGAAGAGTGGATAATTAATAAGGAAGAAAGGATCGGAAATTATGATTGGTAAAACGAGTGCCGGTGCTTCATTGATTCGTGTAACGACACAGCCAGCAATTGATTAACAAGGAATGACAGTTTCGTGTCAAAATACACGGAGCTGCGGTTAAAATAAATCAATGGCCTTGTAAGTGGGACGGTATATCTCTCCGTTCCGCTCCGTTTGACAAACCTTTTTGTCATAAAACATCCAATGATTTCGGCGATGATAAATTAAAGTCTCGAAACTGCGGTGAAACTCGAACAGCAATTTCGAACGGCCTTTGGTATATTACTTATCGTTAATCGTTGAGAAATTAATTGCTCGAACGCGGGATGAATAGATCGAGCTATCTAGCTCGTGTGTGATTTTTGCAAAAATTTGACGTACTATAAAATATTCACGAAAATGGAAAGCAAAGATCGAGATATATCGAATTGTTTCAAACGAAACACGCACAATGTGCAGTAACCAGTTAATTGATTTATTTTATTTTTTATTTACATATTTTGGATGATACACGAGTTTTGGGAACAGTTGGATCGATGTTGCAATTATTATATCGTATTAATATCAAAGAACGAATTGATACAAAGTTAAGGTAATTTGTGTTGAAATTCTTTAATGCTATCGGTTATTATTGGCTTGGCTAATGTGTAAAATTTCCTAAACGACTCAGATCATTTATTCGTAAAGTTTCCTACTATTAAGAAATTGTCTTTCGTTCTCTACAAAATTCTGTTTGATATTGACCAAGAATAACAAATTTTTGCTTTGAATTTGAATGTTTGTCATTATTATTGCCGATATAGTAGGTCAGACACTGTGTAACGTGATGTAACACAAAGTTTAAAAAAATGTTAAACTCAGAATTTTGTAGTCGAAGAATACAAAGAAAGCGATAGAGGATCGAAGAAACGAACAAATAACACTACATCACGCTTCGTTGTACTTAAGTGTATTTTAATTCTTCGACTCTTCAATCTTGTAGTTTATACTTAGCGAATTAAGGTCAATTATTTTTTTTAACAGAACATTCCTCTGCAATTAATCTCGTAACAGATCTTCAAATTTTTTTAAACGAAATCAATCGATAGTCTCGAGTATTCTTCAACTTCCTATGCTTTCAAATATTTCTCCTAACGCGGGAAAAGATTATTTTAAGAAAAAATTGCAATTAAATCATTATGGTGTAACTGTGATACGATAGTATAAGGCGTCTATTACGTCGCGTG
This sequence comes from Bombus pyrosoma, assembly GCF_014825855.1. Taxonomy (NCBI): domain Eukaryota; kingdom Metazoa; phylum Arthropoda; class Insecta; order Hymenoptera; family Apidae; genus Bombus; species Bombus pyrosoma. The sequence continues at coordinate 2,784,452 of NC_057773.1, read as the reverse complement.
AGATGGGCCGTGCGACGTCACCATGACCTGGCCGCCAAGGCCCCACATACCGTCATTCTGACCCCAATAGACCTAAGGAACCGCCATAAACCTAAGCTTTTAGTTTAGCTAAGGGTTAACCCTTAGAGTGCTATGGATGCATATATGCGTCTGGCAAAAGTCATCGGTGTGGACTAAGGACGCATATATGCGTCTGGCGAAAACCATCGGTCTGGACTAAGGACGCATATATGCGTTTGTCAATTTTTCCGAGCACCTAAGCAGAAATAATACTATTACGTTTGTGTGAGATAAATATAAATGCATTTCAATGTTAATGCCGCGTTCGAAGAAACTGTCTTTTCTTTTTTTTTTTTTTATTTAATACTTTGCATTCACAATTTAGACATTTGGTAGAATAATCGTGCCGGCACAACACAATTATCAAGAAGAAAATGTGTTGTTTGTGTGAAAAATAAGAGAAGGAACGACACGAAACGATGTCGGATTATGTATCGATAATTGTTTTGAAATTTTTCACGCACAACTGAATTATTAACTTGTGTTATATTTACTAAATTTAGTTTTCTAGTTTATTGTTTTCTAGTTTACTACCCAAATTCTAGTTTATTGTAAATTTCAATGTTTATAATAAATAATTAATACTAAAGTAGGAGGTTTTCTCCTCCTATTTTTCGTCATTAACATTGGCTATAACCAATGAGCAACGTGGATCGTTATTCTCTCTTTTCCTAATGAAAAGCAAGACCAACGAATCCGCTTTCTGCGTTCGAAGCAATGTAACGATACCGAACTTTCCTCCGTCATGACATGAGAGCGGACAGGTAGTTGAAACCCAGTCAGCACTCTGATACACATCTTAGAATCACATCTCAGTTATATACTACAGATATATCTCTTAGATATACATCAGAGTTGCATACCAGGTCAAGAACAGTCTCATTTCGACAACACTTAAATTGTAGCAAACCTAAATTGTGAGAAATTGTTGGAACTACACATTATAAACCTGTTAGATCAGCGTTATAAACACTCAACCACTCCTATTATCTTAAACGAAATAGGGGATCGAACGATTCGTGGCGTCGATTCTTCAAATCGTCACGGGAATTTACGACTCCCGTTGACGCGCTTATTCAAGATCGCGTCTCCCCGCGAACGCGCGAAACAGCATCGTAGATGGTATAATCTAATAAGAAGCTATGGCACGATCAAAGATATATCGAAGATGCAGAAGGCAACTTTTTTTCGTTTGGAGCTTCGTTTTCCAGGAAATGGAGTTTAAAGATCTATCGAGTACACGTGTACTCAGCAAAACTGACGATCGAATGCGTTTGATGTTGCTTTTGACGAAGTACAGCGACAATTGCTGCTTCAAACTAGATCTTCTCGAAAACGAGACAAATCAAAAAATTTTGTTGTACGTTTTATCTTTTTATCTTCGCAGGTAAAGTATATTTTTTAAAATCTTACTTTCCTTTTCAGCCGGGATTAACCAAATATACGTACATTCGATAGATTTCCACGTTCGACTTTATCGAAAACGAAGCACCATATTTGTATTCTATACTTTTATTCTATTAGGTTGTCCGAAAAGTTTCTTTCGTTTCATAAGGTGATAATAGATGAACAACAATTTCTATTTTATATTATTTTATTGAATTAGGTATTATCCATTTCGTTCTATTTCTATTATTACGTTCGTGCATAATTCAATAAACTAATATAAAACAAAAAACATTGTACGTGTATTATTTCCTTATAAAACGAAAGAATCATTTCGGCCAACCTATTACATTTATATTTTACATTTTCTAGTTCATAGAATAATCTTCTGCCTGATTACTTTATCCAGTCGAGAGTCAGTTAAGTACATGTGCACTTAATAAATCTTTAAACTCATTTTTCTCAAAAAAAGTAGCTCTAACAGAAAAAATTGTTGTTCTACATATTTCACTTAGCTTTGCTTTTAGAATAACACATACTGTTGTACGATGATATCAGCTTCATTAAATTGCTAGTTAACCATCTGCGTGTATCTCATTTTCAAATTAGATTTCCTCAAAAATAAAAAATGAAACGGAAAAACTTTATTCTGTATCTTTGTTTCATTTTTGCATGTAGAATCACATTCTACTTTACTATACGATTTTAATTTAAAGATAATCGTCGAAATTAACAAAAAGGTAGATGTACAAATTACAGTGACATGGAAAATAATCTTCTGATCGTTTCAAACAACGTGGCATGCAAAAAAATCTTCAAGTGATACAGGTAGCACTCGCCTTTACGAGTTACATAATTGATTCGTGACGACCTCAAAAATAGTGTTATTATGGAGAATCATGTTCGTAAGAAGGAAGATATAAAGCATAAAATAGCCAAAGATTTACATGTAAAACAAATGTAACGCAACAAAGTAAAATAAAAATTCATAGAACGAGAATTTATAAAGCGAAAACTAGCTACATCCGAAAATTAAAATAGACCGTAAATAGCGTGAAGTCGCGAAAATAGTTAAGAAAGTACACACATTTGCATCGCAATAGCGGCTCGAGTTCGTCTATTTTCTTTGCGTCACACCGCGAAACGCCTTTTGACCGGTATATTCGGTTCGTGCTCGTTTTTTCAACAAACCTCAGTGGTCGCCTTCTTCTATGAAAAATGCAAAGTAGATTTTTCTAGTTTCACGGCACGCCGCGAACACATTGGAATATCAATCGATTTCTTCCTTCTTTTTTCCCTTTCTATCCGTCTTCGCTATCTTCTGACGTGAAGAAGCTGTGCGTGCGTGTGATGCGTACTCCTCCGCCACAGGTTGCCTGTAAAAATTGCAGAATGCCATCGAGAATTTTCTAAATCGAACCGCAAGGACGTCCAGACGGCGCTTCGATTATCAGATGGAATAGCGTGGAAAAAGTAGGATAAGGAATAGTGAACGAAGAAATCGAGATATCCTCGTTCCTGATCCAAATTGCGTTGTCTTTGTATTTCCGGTATTGTGAAATTTCCTATTGAACGTTGCCGCGACTTCTCGTTAAAGGAAATACGCGGACCGCATGTGAAATGTCAAGACGTGATTTCTTCGTTATTTCTGGAATCAAGAATCTATACCATATTTCCTCGAGTTTGATTTTCTCGCGAATATTGTAATTTATCGAAGATTTAATTAAGATTTGAATTTAAATCAGGTACTGTTTGAAATTGCTTTAAGGTGATTGAACGGTGAGATTTAAGAGATCGTTGAAATATGAAATATTGAAAATATGAAATTGGAGATAGATATTTTTGGTAAATGTAGGAATCTCGACAGATAAAAATGAACAAACGTAAAAATAATTATGAGATGTGATTCGCAATGATAGAGGGAAAGATTCAACTTTTCTCTTAAATTTTGTCCCATAAATTTGGAAGTACAAAAGCACACAACATACAGAATGCGCATAATTTATCAAAAAAATATATAAAATATTCAAAGTAAGAAGTTCGTTTTAATATCTTGTGGATGGAACAGATCTCGAGATAGTTGATTAATTTTAATTACGTATCATGCATATACGTACGTGTATTGTATTAGCATTTTTATTCAAAACTGTGTATTACAAATTTCTAGCAGTTGCTCGAGCAATACACTTAAAGCTGAAGTTATCGTTCGGAATTCTTCTCTCTATGGATTTCTTTGGCTGAATTACAATGGCACGCGGTTCTGGACGAAGTAAATTAAGTCGAAGTCTAATTAAGTAATATACTTCTGGTATACGCTAATTGGTCACTGCTAATTACTCGCACGTGATGTTCCTGGAATTTGTGTGTATCAAACTGCATGTAGAAATAATTATCATCCTATTCCTTCGTTTCAACACCTGCACTTTTACCAATAACGATTTTTAAATGGGAAACATATGCGATAGTAATGTAAGAATTATATTTCATTTTTTTACTTCAAAAATATTATCTTCTGCAATAAGAAAAGCCTAGCTCCGTTTGAAATTATAATTATAAAATCATATCTGAGTACTCTTTTATCAAAGGAATTCTCAGAATCGAAACTTGCGCATTTGTTTAATTTTACAAACTTTGCATATCGCTGTTTGACATTGATAGGGGTACAACTTAAAAAGTTTCAAATTTACTTTTATTGAATATCTTTATTCTTCACGCATATTCCTATATATATGTAATATCGTCTATGGAATATATTGTTATTATATCCTGATATTTGTGATTTATTTATAATGAATGGATTGTACAAATATAGACAGAAAAACGATGGTAGTTTAATATGAACTAATCGCACTAACGCGCTATAATTTAGACAATTCTCGCCACAACGGATCTAACGTTCTCTCTCACGCGGACCACACTCTTTCGACAACGCTAGCAACACTATACTCTACAACGCAACTCGCACTCTCTGACTTCTCGATTGATTCTCTTCGACTTCTCAACTAACAACTGACTACTGCCTCTGTCTTCGCATCTCTTTTGTCTTTTCTTAGACCCATCGCGCACATGTTCCGCAACTGCTCATCATCGGCACCTCGGCTCTCGGGACATTGTTTAGTTCACTAAATATTTCTTAGGCCCTTTTTCCCGATACTACATATATACATATACTTCTATAGCTTTATAGAGGATTGTGTTTCTATTTTTATCATGTAAAATGGTATATCTATAATTTTACCAGTTTTGCGTCAAAATTATTATTTATACCGCTGTCAAATTGGCCTTAGTTTTACAACACTGGATCATCTTCGATTGTTTTGTGACGCTACAAATCGATTAAAAAAAAAGAAGGTTGTACTGCTTTCAAGAACAGTGTCATATATTGTATTAAGTCAAGCTTATAACGTCGTTGAAACGACTCACGAAAATTTCATTATAAATTTTGAAAAGTCTTTCCTCCAAAAATTCACACTTTTTCACCACCAATCGCCGTTATCAATGCCAAACACCGACAAGTTTGGTATTTTTAATTGCGTATGATTCACGAAACCTCAATTTCTCCACTATTTATTTAAATTTCACTTAGTCGATGTGTGATCTTGAAACTTTCTTCAGAGACAGGTACTCGACAAAATAACTTTCGATAGCTTCCTACGTTGTTTTGATTCTAGAACCAAATGCAAATGACTTTCACAGTACAGCAACAAATTTGCACTATACTTGTATTAAGAAAAGCATCAAGTTGGCGGTATCGTATCTCAGTTGCGTAATTCGATTCACTGACTGCCTAAGTCCTGTGTCGTAAGGTCAGTGCAAATGTCAAACGACCACTATAGGATCCACACACGTGGCTTTCCAGGTAGCGTTTCCGTGTGCCACTGGAGCGTATCATTCTTCCTCTTTTCGGCTCTTCTAATTTAGGAAATTAGACGGTTGACCTATTCCTTGCTGACGGTGATCGAAATTGGAAAGAGCATTCAAGTTTATTATCGGACACTTTGATTTTATAAGCAGTGACTCGAAGCGATGGGATAATGTGTATCTTTTCTAGGATTTAGGATAAGTGATAAAAGAGAAACTAGGAGAAATTAGGTGGAAAATTTATTAATTACGAGCGATTGCAATTGGCAAATATGTTGGTTATTCTATGGCCCATTTGAATGAGAATATGGAAATATTTAAATTTCCAGATGTAAAAGTTCCAAGATATTCCAAAATTGAAAAATTCCCAAGATCGAACATTCGGGAATTCGAATATACGAAAATTGACGAGTTTCAAAATTAGAACAGCTTGAATTTCTAAAGTTAAAAAATTCGGAAATTTCCCTGGCCTAACTTTGAACCCCGAAACTTCGAAAATCGGAAAGTTAAAGTTTATTCGAAACAACTACTGCCAGCCACATCTTTCTCCCTCCGTGTTTCTCAATTGTGATGTCGACATTGATCCTTGTCTTCTTTAAACCATGACTTACCGAAACGTTCGGCGACAAATGCTTCTCGAAATTCATTTAAGCTGGTGGGAGGACGCGAGATTGGAAAAGCACATCGACATCGTAACGCCAACTTAAATGAAAAGGCCGCAGGTTGTACGGGAAGAGGGAAGCTAGATCCTCTACTCGCTCCTCTACGCTACCGTAGAGTTCCCTAGTTCGGAGTTTCCTGTCGGCGCAAATGTCAGATGACCACGTTATGAGCCATACTCACGTCCTTTCTCTCAGAGAGGAACACTCCAGCGAAGAGTGAGCGACAGAGGCAGACAGAAAAAGAGAGAGTGGGAGCGAGTAGGTAGGGCGAGAGAGGCGTCTTTTCCTCGCAGCTTTCAAGCCGTCCTAGAAGGTTAGGGGAACGTTGGAAAAGGGGCGAAACGACGCGGTGAAAGAGGGCACAGAGTCGAGGCGTAGCTGTAGGAGGCCGAATGGCGTTCGTGTGGATGCTGCCTCTTCCCTGTGGCCTGATATCGACCCGAGCATAACCGACCAATACTAAAGGAAAGCTAAGGTTGCGGTTACGACCGTGCAGAAACGGCAAGATATCGAAGCCACGCTCGTAACTCGTCCGCTTCCTTCGTTCCACGTCGCGATCATCTGACCAAGGAACTTCGCCCTGGCCAATTTTCGCGTTACCTCCTTTTCCTATTTAGCCATCTTCGTATCTCTTCTCTTGGCATCTCTCCTTTCTGCACTGAATTGATACGAGCTTTCGGTACGCTACCCATCCACGTATCGAATGGACGTTGGGGAATTTTTTGATTAGTGCAACGATAGATGTTGAGTTATAGTTATAGAAATATGGATAGTAGGTTTGTAAACCGATTTATCTGGAAATATCGTAGATAGGTACGTCCAAAGGGAACATCGTACGATGGTAGATGAATTTTGTTATTGGAAGAGGATAATCGAAGAAGAAGTATCGTATTAGGATTTCTTACGTGTAGAGTGAAATGATATCCGTGATCATTGCGTTGCTTAAGACCATGAATGTGGACTTCCGTATCAATATATTTGAAATTGCTTAAGAATAAAGGGATTCTTCAAGAGAATTTTCTTTGGCGACAGATTTTGTCCATGTTGAAGAATAATTGTAATGTTTCACACGTGACGTGAAATAGCATTGTGGATGATTATCGGATCATATAGAAGTATATATGCATGTGTTTTGACTGATTTGGTACTGTTCAGGTGTAATCAAGTTTAAAAAAAAAGTTTTCTACGATAGCGATCAAAAAAGTAATAGTTTGAAGGTTCATCGAGTAGATAATCATTAAGTTGTATACGTAGAAATACACGGATCTTGTAACCGATTCATTTGGGGGCTAGATATAAAATATTTTGTAAAAGAGATATTTTAAAATATTAAATGACATTCTTGTCGTCATCAGGTGGAAGTCTGTGATGAAAAAATTATATAGGCTTCTCATAAGAATAATAAGATAACATTTTATAGTTAAGAGTAAGATTTTTTCTTAACTCGAAGTAGAATTAAATATTCTAGAAAAGAAGACCGAGTTTGAAAAAGTGTTTAATTTAATTCCTCGCCTGTGCTTGAATATTATTTACGTAAACATTTTTTTTTTTAATTTCTTCGTTGTTGTATGACGCTCGGCGTTAGCCTTTTATGCGCGATAATTGAATTGTTTAGCTAGGTTCGCGGTGAGTTGTTTTAATTAATGCACTAAAAAACTGAAACGCGGTTTCTTTGTTGTCGCGTTCAAGACGAAACTATGGGAAGATGAAAGGGAGGAAGCGTGAAAAAAACGTAAAACCAGAAGAATGTAACTGTTCCACAAAGAAAAAGGAGGTCAGACTCGCGTTTATGCAAAGGTACTCTATGCAAGGTGAAATTCTTAGCTTAGAAAAAAGAGCCTTCGTTGAAACGGTAAAATCGCGATATTTCCAGACCTCCTTTGAGAACTCCTTCTCTTGGTACCGCGAAATCCCGAAATATTCAGACACGCTATGTACAACAATTCTACGAAGAACGTGAGGCAAAATTAATATAGTACATCCTTCTTTTTCCTATTGCCAGTTCAATTTTCTTCAATCGCATCATTGTCAAAGTATCTTCTTCCAATTTCCTTACATTCTCCTTTCTCTTTTGATTTTACTATTAAATTATATTAAATAATTTCCTATGCCAACAAGAATTAAACGATTAATATTTAGATACAAAGAAACTTCAAATTTTTACTATAATTTCGCGATAAACGATTCATACTTTGATTATTATCATTGCGTTATCTAAATTTATCCACTGATCGCAATAAAAAACAATATATCAAAAATAAACCTCCAACTTTCCACTTTAAATAAAAAAAGTCAAATTACCGCTAAAGTAATCAAGGAGCAAACGAAGCTTCTTAAAAGCTTGAATTTTCTTAAATATTTACAATTTCCTATCTTCCTCATCGTGTGTCATTCCAATGCATCCTTCTGAGCGCCCAACCTGGCTCCACCCACTAGCTATTTACTGTCAGACGATCAATTTCAGACGAGAAACGCTTTCTTAATATATATTGCGGCGTCTTATTGTTGGTGGTGATTTAAAATCTACAGAGAGACGAAGGAGAAGTCGTGACGGAGGGAAAAAGGGTGAAAGGGTGAAAGGAAGACGATATGCCGGGACCTCGCGGAGGGTTTGCTTCCACCCTTGTTTCGATGTAAACGAAACAAGCGTATCCCATTCGTTGAATCGATCCCTTTTCCTTCTGCCTCGTCGGAAGAGGCAACAGCGCGATGCCATAAAGATTTTTCACGACGATCTCGTTTTGTTTCACGGTCACCGGTACTCTGTTCCGGGGTTGTTGGCGATTCTATGCATCTACGTAAATTTATGTACCCTTTGAGAAGTTCTAGAAAACCTTCAGCCTTCCGCCGATTTTAGAGATTGAATATCTACGTAAGTTAAAGATCGAGAAAAATTGAGTTTCGGTGAAGAATCGTGTTTGTTTTCAATGGAATTTTTGTTAGCTGTATTGTCTTTTAATGGGATTGAGAAATTTGATCGAAAAGTTGGTTTGTATGATTTTTCTACGATTTAGAAAAATTATTTCGAAATTTTAGAAGCAATTTGGGAGAAAATTGTATTC